>NC_069675.1:97945465-98250002 GCF_023699985.2 Odocoileus virginianus
ACCCTTTCTGGGAGTTTCTGAGAGTTGCAGCGACAGCCCTGACCCAGGCCTTGCCGCTGGCCCTGCGCTGTGCAGCCTGTGGGGACCAGGAGGCTCAGGGCAGGGCCCACACCATCCTCTGCTCAGCATCAGAGGGGGGGGATGCAAAAAAAAAGAGCCCGTCTGTCTGACACACTGCAAGCTTTCCAACATCAATCAGAAGCCTGTACTCCCTTCCACAGTAAACATTAATTTTGAAAAGAAACACAAGGCTACAAACTTGCAGCATGAAGTGAATTATTTTATAGTTAGGCAAGGGCAGATTTCCAGACATGGTCTTGGACACTTCTTTGTTTCCTTATTTTTCTCTTCTTTTTTCTTTCTTCCGTTTTTTTTACTATTATTATTACATTTTAACAAACTTTATAGCCCATTTTATTTGTTCTCAAATAACTTTTTCTCCTTCTTTTTGACACATCAATGACTTGGTTTGTTTCCCTCATGGTGAGATGTTGGAACCAAGAGATTGATACTGCTCAGTGAGATATGATTTAGTATTATGTGCTGTGGGTTTATGAAGCAGGAGTCAAACAAAGCATTGCATTTGAACACTATCCATTTATTAGCTCTATGGAGAGATTTATATTTGACAAGGAGACAATAACTTTGCTTCCTGATACGCCGAAGGGGTCTATTTCTGTGTCCAATGCACAGAGTAGCTTGCCCTTCCCCAATAACTCTATTTACTACTATGAATACATTTTAATAATCAAATTGATATATATGTAAATTTATTTTAATCTAATTTCATTGAATCCTCCTAAAAAAAAAAAAGAGCCTCTGTAGATTGTTTTCATATCTGAGTTATAGATTTCTGTGTCGTATTCCCAGATTGATTTTCAGGCTATAATTCTGTCAAGATTTCCTCCCGGCGTCAAAAACAGCAACACCACAGCTAGAGTGCTTTATAATTGGCATCACAACGGAACCAGAATTACAGCCTCGATATTCATCCCAGAGCTGGCTGGGTTCATCTTAGAATATTTCTCGCTTCCTTAGCCTCTTCCTGGGCTTGAAGGTTTATGGCGAAA
Source organism: Odocoileus virginianus (assembly GCF_023699985.2). Taxonomy (NCBI): domain Eukaryota; kingdom Metazoa; phylum Chordata; class Mammalia; order Artiodactyla; family Cervidae; genus Odocoileus; species Odocoileus virginianus. The sequence goes on from NC_069675.1 coordinate 97,946,536, forward strand.
ATTACTTTCTAAATTAATCACAAAAATGCTGCATCGAAAGCTAAGGCGGAGGTGGTGGATTAGACAGGGATAAGAAAGGAGGGGGAGGAAATACACCCTCGATGAAGGGAGAGGAGTACAGAACGATGATTAAACAGAGGCAGGCGATTAAATCCAGGCTGTAAACAAACACCTTTTTCTTTTCCCCCTCTGCTTGTCCTCTGCCTTAGGGTCAAATAAATTAAACTGGCATTATTTACTACATAAAGAGAAACTGATTTTTATTTTGTGGTGAATGGAGAAGTACTTCTTTGCAAGCTTGCCCTGAATCAAAGAGGTTCTTGCATCACCCTCCCTGTGTGCTTTTAATAAACACCAGGCCTGTCCCCTGTGGGTTGTGCAGCCCTGGCCTGGCACAAGGGCTGGTAGATAAAACACTTGTTTTTTCCCCTCGGGGTTCAGAAAAATGAGCACTAGGCTCTCTCCCTACGTCTTGTCAATGACCCGCCCCCAGCCTTCTTCTAAGTGACTGTCTGCATTTTTCCTGATGCCTTTCATCTTCAGGTCGATGGTGAGCCTACTCAGAAACTAACTACCGACACTGAAGTCTGCTCCATCTCCAGAAAACAGAGGGTGGAAACTTGGCCTTGTAGCCCTGTGGTCCCCGGAGACTGCCAGGGAAAAGACAGGATGCTCAGGCTGCCGGCTGGGTCCCAGCTGCTCCAGAACTAACCAGACCTTTCAGCCTTCCAGGAGGGAGCTCTCCAGACCCAGCGCTGAGGACATGATTAAGACAGGGCTGAGGAGAGACTCCAACCGGGGGACGGAAGAATGCCCCTCACGAAGAGGTCCACCCCTGACGCCCAGGGTCCGTGAATGTGCTGCTTTACCTGGAGCAGCGGCTCCGCGCTGAGGTTACACTAAGGACCTTGAGAGGTCAGATGATCTGGGTGGACCCGCTCCAATGACAGGAGTCGGAGAACTGTTCCCAGCTCTGGTCAGAGGGTGATGGGAGCACAGAAGAAGGTCAGGTGTGGCAACGATGCTGTCTCTGAACAAACAGGAAGGGGGAGGTGATCCCAGGGTGGCAGGCAATTTTGAGAGGCTGAACAGGGGAGGGAACGGACTCTTCCTAGCGCCTCCAGAGAGGCGTGCAGCCCGTCTCACGTAGTGACGTCAGCCTTACAGAATGGTAAGACATGGGTACTGTTCAAGCCGCTAAGTTGGCGGTGGTGATTGTTCAGTCACTCCGTGTCCGACTCTGCGACCCCATGGGCTGCAGCATGCCCGCCTGCCCTGTCCTTCACCACCTCCCAGGGCTTGCTCATACTCATGTCCACTGAGTCGGTGATGCCATCCAACGGTCGCGTTTGTGGTTGCTTATGCCAACAGTCATAGAAAGCTAATTTTCTGTTTTCTAGAACCAACTCATGCTCCTCTTAGACAAACAGCAGACCTACACAGAGACAAGTGATTTGCAAAATATACCCACCTTGGGACTCAGGTATAGACACAGTCCGAAAAGTTTAAAGAGAGAAATAGAGAATACCCTTTGGAAGAAAAATTACTCCAGGAAACAGCAGCACACTTTAGATAAAGCCTATCAAGGACCTCCCTGGTGGCGCAGTGGTAGACTGCCTGCTAACGCGGGAGACACAGGTTTAACCCCCGCTCCGGGAAGATTCCACACGCTGAGGAGCAGTTAAGCCCGGGTGCCACAGCTACCGAGCCTGTGCTCTGGAGCCGGCAGCTGCAAGCGCTGAGCCTGCACGCCGCGAGCCCGCGCTCCGCGGCAAGAGAGGCTGCCACAGCCCGGGCACCGCGGCAAAGCGCAGCCCCCGCTCGCCACAGTTAGAGAGAGCCCTCACGGGAGCAGCAAAGAACCAGCGCCACCAAAAATACAAACAGACACACGAAACGTTAGGAAAAAAGCCTTACCAATGCTCAAAATAATTTAGAGAGAACAGACTCTATGACAGGAGAAATCAAAGAAAAGAGGATGAGATAAAATTTAAAAGGAGGTATTCTAACGCATGTATACGGCATCTAGAAGAATGGTACTGAAGAATTCATTTACAGGACAGCAGTGGAGAAACAGCCATAGAGGACAGATTTATGGACTGGGGAGAGGGGAGGAGAGGGTGAGATATGTGGAGAGAGTAACAGGGAAACTTACATCACCATATAGAAAATAGATAGTCAACAGGAATTTGCTGTCTGGCTCAGGAAACTCAAAGAGGGGCTCCTGCATCAACCTAGAGGGGTGGGGTGGGGAGGGAGATGGAGGGAGGCTCAGAAGGGAGGGGATAGATGAATACCAATGGCTGATTCACGTTGAGGTTTGACAAAAAACAACAAAATTCTGTAAAACAATTATCCTTCAATAAAAAATAAAATTTTAAAAAAGAGAACATATTTAAAAGGAGAAGAAAGGGTCCAGTGGTCTAGACTGGGTACTTTCAGTGCTGTGGCCCAGGTTCGATCCCTGACCCAGGAACTAAGATCCCTCAGGCTGTGTGGTTCAGCCAAAACAAAAAAAAAAAGTAAAAAAAAAAAAAAAGTAAAAAAAAAAAAAAAGTAAGAGGGGCGGGAAATCAGGGAAATGTATAAGAATTATAGAAGTGAAAAAAGAAGAAACAAGAAATAATACTGATATTTATTTAAATAAACTTATTGTGAAGGATGGATTTTAAAAATAATACAGAAAGAAAAAGGAAAAGATAAAGCTACTAGAAAGAAATACTAATTATGGAAGACAGATGATGAATGTCCAACATACATTTAATCGGTCTTGCTTCCCCCATGGCTCTGTGGTAAAAAATCTGCCTGCAATGCAGGAGCCACAGGAGATTTGAGTTCGATCCCTGGGTGGGGAAGATCCCCTGGAGGAGGGCATGGCAACCCACCCCAGTATTTTTGCCTGGAGAATCCCATGGACAGAGGAGCCTGGTGGGCTGCAGTCCATGGGGTTGCAAAGAGTTAGACACAACTAAAGCAACTTAGCACACCAAATGAATGAACCACAAAAATATTAATACATGTACTAGAAGGAAATTCTCCTGAAATACTGGAAATGGAAAGGATTCATAATATTCCAGAGAAAAGTAATAAAGAGAACCAGAACTGACACATGGTCTGGTGAATATAAATGAATTGAGAGAGAGAGAGAGCATCCAGACATAAGAATATTACCTTAAATGTAAAAAAACTCAGATGTTCCTGCAACCCCACAGGTGTCAGAGCGCAGTATAGAAATGATGCAGGATGCTGAGGGGTAAGAAATGTGATGGGAGAATTCTTCACTTTGTTAGCTGTTTACAAGCAAAGTTAAACAGAAAGACCATCTCAAATGTTCAAGAATTTAGGAAGTTAAGCATGTACAAACCCTTGTTGAAAGTGACTCAAAGACTTAATCCATTCAAATGGACAATGAATCAAAATGGATGAATGGAGAGGCTGAACAATGTGAATAGCTGGTATTGAAATTTGAATCCAGTTGAAGAGAGAATGAAAACTTCTCAAATACAGTAAGAACAGCTAAAAAGAGGATGCAATTGTTATATTTCTAGAAAGAAAAGCTTAGTGATCTTAAAAGTAATAATCTGTGTACAACAGACTGAGATCACATGTGTCTGTTCCTCCCTCCCAACCGTCCCCGCGGCCCCCGTGGCCCTCGAGGCCCCCGAGGCCCCCCGCGGCCCCCCAACAAAAACGGAGGTGGGGAGGGGAATAAGGAAGTGGTATGTACAGGAGCATTTTCTCCTTCATCTTTCATATGACAGAGTCAGAATAGTCTGTTTCATTTCAGAACTGACAAATTGAGAAATACAAGTTTAATCAAGCCGTCTTGACAAGACTAGTAGAGCTAGAAACAGATTATCTTCTAAACCAACTGGGGGGAGGGGCGGAGAGGAGAGAAACCAACAAAAGCAATAATAAAATAAAAGGAAAACACAGACCATTAAAAACAGATGGAAAACAAAGGAAACCACGATGAAGCATAAAATAAAGTGATAAAAAGCAAAAATATAGTGGGATAAATTCAGCCATTCAAGGAAAAAGAAAGCAGGTTGAATAAAACATATTAAACCCAATTTCATTCTGTCCCACACAACAACCTAAAATAAAGGAAGCAAAGTAATTGATGGTAAGAGACATGCAAATGCAATGAAGCAAACAGGGGTTGAGTTGTGGATAAACATGGCACGTTGAACCATGCACCACACTCTATTTCCTCCAAAACCCCACAGAAAACTGACAGGAAAGGGATTCTGAAACCCTAAGCAGCAAAGACAGGGAGAATTGAGGGAGGGAAGGCAACTTAAAGCATTTTGGGGGGAATTCCCTGGCAGTTCAGTGGTTAAGATTCTGCTTTTCCACTTCAGGGGACCCAGGTTCAGTCCTTGGTTGGGGAACTAAGATCCTGCAGGCTACAAAGCACGGCCAAAATAATTAAATTTTTTAAGTTTGTTTTTTTTTTTTTTTTTTCGAGGCTTGGAAGAGCTGGATCAGTGGCAAGAAACTGCAGAGACCTCAAAAAGGCAAACCTCAAGTCACAGCAGGAAAAGCTGAGAACAAACTCAGTCCCTATCGGCAAATCCTAAAAGGCTCAGGCACAGGTACTGAAATGGATCCATGCTGATACACATATTAGCAGACGTAATATGGGTCTGAATGTTCCACACAGCTGGACGGGGGGCTGGAAAATGGGCTCTTTTACTTCAGACGCCAGTGTGCCCCAGTGAACGCCGATGTGGTGCTGCCCAGGAGAAAACAGACAGTCCGTGCTGGAGGAGACGAGCGATGGCCCTGTCCCAGTCACTTTCATCAGCGTGACGCTGCGCGGTGAACACGCGGCTGACATGAGCCTTTACGGACTAAACAACACCACGCCAAAACACGTACGGCAAAAGCTGCGGGAAACGCAAAATCAAATTATTAACAAGCCTGCTCCAAGGAACGGTTACTGCTGAAGTTTTAAAACCCATTCCAGCCATAGGCAAAGAACGAAAACCTATGAAATGACCACATCATTGATCCCATAAGCCTGATAAAGGACAAAACACATGGAAAAAATTCAGACCCATATTACATATACTTATTAATATAAAAAAATCTAAAGAAAAGCATAGCCAATACTGTACAATAGTATATTAGCTTCCCACTGCTGCCATAACTAATTACCACAGATATAGCTTCTTTAGAAAGTTCAAATCTATCATCCCACAGTTCTGTAGGTCAGAAGTCTGGTACAGGTCCAACTGTAGCACAATCAAGGTCACCAGGATGACCGACCTACTTTAAAGCCAACTGTTCAGTTACCTTAATTACATTGGCAAAGTTCCTTCTGCCACGTGACCTAATATTCACAGGAAAGACATGGTGGGGAAGAGGGTCTGTAGGCCATGGAGAATCAAAACTGTCTGCACAAGCCTATACTGAAAGAATAACACACCATGAGATAGTCATTCTAGGGATGAAAGGCTGACTTACTATCAGAAAACCTACTAAAATGCTTTATCATATTCATACGTCAAAAAGAGAAGGAAAAACATCTGTCTTAGAAGATGCCAAAAAAAAACCTTTGAATGAAATTCAACATCAACTTCGGACATTTTAAACTCTAAACACTATACTTTTAAAAATGTATTTATTCTGCATTTATTTTTGCTGTACTGTGTGAGGCATGTGGGATCTTAGTTCCCCGACCAGGGATCAAACCCATGCCCACTGCGATGGAAGTGAGGATTCTCAACCACTGGACCACCAGGGAAGCCCCAGAACTACACCTCTTTAACTTTACAAAAACTCTACATCTCTTGAGTGACAGTAGTGCCTTTGTGGTAGAATTCAGGACAATCCTCCAGGTCAGGGGCAAAAAACACACTTGTCTCCCATGAGCCAGTTCTGGAAGTACATTCAACGCAGTTAGGCAAAAGAGTAAAATGAAAAATATAAATACTGGAAAGGAAAAGGACAAAAAAGAGAAATATTTGTGATGACATGATCATCCACCCTGAAAAGCCCAACAGAATCAACTGAAGACCTACCAGAAGCAGTCAGAGGTTTCCAGGAAACAAGCTGGGACATAAAAGTAAGTAAGAAAAATCGGTACCATTCTCAGAATCCTGAGAAATCCAGTTAGAAAATAAAAAGGATGCAAATATCTTATTATCACAATATCAACAAGAACAACAGGTAATACAATACCCAGAAATACACTTAAAATGGAAAGCAAGGGCCCCAATAAAGTGCTGATTGTCTCACGAAGGGGCAAGGAGAGAACAGGGCCACAGACTGCAACGGACCAAGCCATAAACCTAATGCGATTCCAGTTAAAACGTAAACAGCAGTGTTCATTTGGAATACTAAATATGTGAGGCGGACACTAAAGAAGAGCAATAAGGGACTTCCCTGGTGGTCCGGAGGTTAAGACTCCCTATAGGGGACTGGGTTTGATCCCTGGTCAGAGAACTGCATCCCACATGCTAAAGATTCCATGTGCTGCAACTAAGACTCGGTAGGGCCAAAGAAATAAAGAAAATAGTCTTTAAAAAGAGAGTACTGAAAGGGCCTTATCCTTAATTGGCCATTTTGAAATATATGACAAACCTAAAGTATGGTTAGCATGGCATGGTTCTATACCATGCTAAGCCGCTTCAGGCGCATCTGACTCTGGACTGACTCTGTGACCCTCTGACTGTAGCCCACCAGGCTCCTCTCTCCATGGTATTCTCCAGGCAAGAATACTGGAGTGGGTTGCCATGCCTTTTTGCTGCAGAAGTAGACTTGTGGGGAACAACAGAAAGTTTAGAAGTACAGCCAAGTATACTGAGAGACGGTATCTACAAGCAGACAGTGGTCAGACCACATATAAATACATACCCCCAGACCAACAGGTGGCCAACTCTCTTGATAAAAACAGCAAATTCTGACAGCCTCTGTTTTCTTCATGTGGGTGGTCTTTGTTTATTTCCACAACATCTACCGTTGTGGGGTGCTCTCAAGTTCAAATTAGTGGAGGAAGGACAGAATATTCAACAATATTTGACATCGTTTTGAAAGACATGGTTAATGGTTGGGGAAAAAGGAGGCTGGTACAGCAAACCTACATCAAAGTAAACGCCAGGGACTTCCCCAGTAGTCCAGTGGTTAGGAATCTGCCTGCCAGTGCAGAGGTTCCATCCCTGGTCCAGGAAGATTCCACCTGCCTCGGGGCAATGAGCCCAAGACGCAACTACTGAGCCCGAGTGCTCTGGACCCTGTGCTCCCCAACAAGAGAGCAGCCCCTGCTTGCTGCAACTGGAGAAAGCCTGCCTGCAGCAACAATACTGGCCAAAAATAAAGAAAATAACTTGTTAAAAATTTTACATAAATAAATATCAGATGCATCAAAGATCCAAATGAAAAAGGGAAATTGTGAAAACAGTAGGCGGAAACCATGGATTGCTCTGCACCACAGTCCCACCGGGCAGGCGAGATACTCGTCTGATACTTGTCGTCATGACAAGGCTGATACCTGTCATCACTCACAGACAGACATGCAGGTCCAGTAAGGTGAGCGGCAGAGCCGGGATGCGAACCCGGCTCGCAGGGGAAACAGGATGGGTGGTGGGATGGGGGTGGCCAGGCACACGCCCTCTCAGGACCGTGGGCAGGCTCCAGGCAAACGGCCCGCTGTCGCAGGGGCCTGGAGAGGCAGCAGAGACCCGCCCGGGAGCGCGCGGGAAGCGGGCTGCTGACCTGTTGGGCTTGTAGCCCAGGCTGTCCATCACGTGCGCCTGGTCCAGATCTCGCGGGAAGCCGTGCAGCACCCACCCTCTCTCGACGCAGTCTTGCTGGTCCAGGCGCTGCTTCAGCACCTTCATGACGATGTTGTCAGGGACTGCGGAGAAAGGAGGACAGCTGGTCACTCTTTGGACCCAGCAGGAAGGTGAGGGCGTATCCGAGGTCGTTGCCCACCGGCTTCCTAACTTCATCTGACCGGGGTTTGAACTGGTGAAGAGGTGGGTTTAGGTGGCCGAGGATGTGGGTGCCTGTTTCTCGGGGCGCGCCTCGGTCCCACCAATGAGGGGAACGTATCTGTGCGGGGAGGGAATGCACTGGGTGACCTTAATGTTGAGTTTCCCTGACTTTGACAGAATAGACGCCCATGGGTAGCCAGGACAGCTCCCAACTCTCCAGTGATGTGCGGGCACCCTTCTCCCCACCCTGCCCCCCCGGATCCAGCTTTTGCTGCAAAAGACTTTTCACGGAAGCCCCAGTGGAAGGCTTAGTTTTCCTCCAGTGGAGCAGTAGTCATGCCCCCAAGGCTATCTGCCAATTTACGATGCACATGCAAACCCACCCCTTTCTTCTCCCCTTCCCCTGATTCTCCCCTCCTTGCTGTTTAGAATCAAATCTCTCTCAAGAATCACAGCATTAGTTATAACTGGTGACTGAAATCAAGTCTCGTGGAGAAGGAGATGTTAAGAAGTCTCTTGTTTACATTACTGCAATTGACATTTTCCTGAAATTTATACCTTTCTTCCCAGACTCATTAAATGGCCTGTGTTGCTAATGTACTGCGTTCTAGCAATTTGCACTGCATTTCCTGCGCTTTGCACTCATTTTTCCAGAGATACTTGGTAAATATTACCGTTGTTTGCTATAAATGTGGGCCTGATGACGGGCAGGTTTTCCGAGCGGCAGTGACAGAGTGGTTGGCGGCTTCTGTGGAGATGCTTGGTTTCCCTCCGACTGGCCATCCGGGGGTCAGCCCAGGGGCCCTAATACACACGACTGGAACCTTCCCAAAGGCCCCCTAGGCTGACAGCCGGGTGAGAGATCCAGAAAAAATCACTACCAGCTGCTCTCCTCTGTGGCCGGGACACACCGAGTGACCACCATGCTTCCCAAGAACCATAAACCTCCATCTAAACCTCCTCCAATCAGGATTTCCCTGATTTTGTTTTCACATCTTTCAGCCTTCCTTCTCCAGTCTGAAGGAAAGAGCAGGAAAGGGATTTTGCTCTAATGAAACGATCTGGCCGAGACAGGTCAGTGAGGAGTTGGTGCAGCTAATCCCATCCCTTCCCTGCTGAAACCTGCCGTCGCTGCCCAGTGCTCTTTGCTATGGTCAACGGGGCCCTGCAGGGTCCATGGCCTGCCTCCCCTGGGTGAATCTCCCCCCAGCTCTCCACCTCCCCTTGAAAGTGCTGGGCCCTCCAGCCAAGCCTCCTTCCCCCACACCTTGCCTGGGGCCAGGCCCCCCAGGAGTGCCTGCTCCCAGGACGGTCCATAGGTGGGTTAGCATCTGTGCTTCTTCCCCTCCGCTTGCCGCCCTGTTCTTAATGCTCCAGCTGATGCTCTGAGGAGTGCTGCCTCTCACGAGGACAGACGACCACGCCCACCTCGCTTGTCCATAATTAACACAGTGTCTGGCACGCAGGATGTGGTGGAAAAATCGACCAGAGCGCTCCGTCTGCAAAGCTTCACTGCAACAAAGATGTTAAAAACCAACTTGACCGGACTCTGGGGAGCTCAGAATTAGAGTGGGAGCTGGGGCACCCACGATTCTGGGGTCTGGTCTCAGGCCTGCCCTTGGGTGCCAGCCAACCTCCGCTGGTCCTGCGGGCTCTCCCAGTCCCAGTCTCCTCATCCACCGAGAGGATGCCGGGCTCCGGCCCCAGGGGATCAACACCGCACGGCGTCCCAGGCGCGTGCGAGGCACTCAGAGGCACTTGTGCCCTTCGGTTCGGGAGATGTAGGTCAGGAGACAAGGTTCCGTGAACCCTCGCGTGTTCCCCCTGGGGCCAAGGTGTTCTAAGCTCGCCCCTGGGATACAGGATGGCTGACTTCAAGCAAGCCTGGGCAGGTAAAGATGGAGAGATTTAGGGAACCCCGTCCTGAGTCCTCTGTTCTTATCCCAGGGGTAGGAAACCTACTGCTTGACCCCTCACTCCCCAGGAGCTGTGTGTATTCAGGGCAGGGGCGGGGAGGGCAGAGGGGCAGCTGTCATGGCTTCGGGGGTCCCCTCCCCCAGCTCCGCACTGCACTCTCTACACACACACTGCACACTGGCTCCCACCAGTGACCCCTGTGACAAGTCAGGGTGCGGGGAACCACCACTAAGACCACTGTGTGAATAAGGAACAGAACTTTTCTCTGATTCAGAAACCTCAGGTTATCAGGAGAAATAAATACAGGTTAAAGACAATGAGGGTCACGAATCTGCTATACAGCCTTCCAGTCCAGGCCTACCCCTAAATATTTACAGAGATTCTCACAGAAATTGAAACCCATCCAGAAATAAGCCTTTCCCAGTGTCTGTCCAGTGGAGTGTAATGTAGCATTTGAGCTATGCCTGGGCCCGGGCTCTGACACCGCCACCCACAGCAAACAGGAAGCCCAGGGCCCTGCTCTCCTGGAGTCCACATTCCAGCCGGCGAGACAGACAATGCACAGATAAATAAATAACCATTTCAGAGAGTCACAAATACTGGGAAGAAAGCAAACCAAGTGGTGGGATGATGCTGGTTTGACTAGATCCAGGATGGTCTCTGAGGTCACAACTGGCTGAGATCTGGACCATGAGTTCAGATCTCCTCATGGAGATCTGGGGAGGATGTTCGGGGTGGAGCTGATGGCAAGGGCAAAGGCCCTGAGGCTGGAACAACCTCAGCACGTTCAAGGGGTGGAGAAAAGGTCAGTGTGGCTGGAACAGAGGGACTCTGGGAAGCACGGCTGGGGAGGTCCTGCCGGGTCATCTGGAAGGAAGTGGATCTGCCCACTCCCAGGCCATCTGGGGAAGGACTGGCCACAGGCCTTCAATGCACATTTACTGAAAGAACACACAAGGGCTGATCTCAGGATCCTGAGCTAGAACACCCAGGAACGTGCGCTTCACCACGTTTGCACAAGGATGGCCCATTCCGTGGGATCAGCCAGTGGAGTCCCCATCTGGGGTCCAGGCTCCAAGGAGGTGGTTAGGAGATAGCACTCTACCTCCTGTGAAGTCTGCTGAGTGCCCAAGAATTGATGCTGTCAAACTGTGGTGCTGGAGACAACTCTTGAGAGTCCCTTGGACAGCAAGGTGATCAAACCAGTCAATCCTAAAGGAAATCAACCCTGAATATTCACTAGAAGGACTGATGCTGAAGTTGAAGCTCCAATACTTTGGCCACCTGATGTGAAGAGCTGACTCGTTGGAAAAGACCTTGATGATGGGAAGGACTGAAGGCAGGAGGAGAAGGGGGTGACACAGGATGAGGTGATCAGATGCAACCATCCAACTCAATGGACATGAATCTGAGCAAACTCTGGGAGACGTGAAGGACAGGGGATCCTGGCGAGCTGCAGTCTACGGGATCGCAGAGAGTCAGCCATGACTCAGCAATGGAACAACAATACAAAGTCTGCAAAGAGCTCAGGCTGGGGACCCCCAAGTGCTGTGAACAGCTCCAGTTTTTCAAAGTTCTAAATGGAAACCAAATCAAAAAAAGAATTCCTTGCTGGTCCAGTGGTTAGGACTTGGTGCTTTCATTGCGGTGGTCCAGATTCAATCCCTGGTCAGGGAACTAAGTCCCTGCAAGTTGCACGGCATGACCAAAATAAACAAATAAAAGGAAAGTAAGCCATCTTTTGATGACCCCACAAGCACAGTGCCCTCAAGTCCTTGGGCACTTGGAGTGGCTGAGGGATGCTTCCATCGACGCCCCATCAGAGAGGCCGGCCGAGGTACAACGAGCTCCGTGCATCCCTCTCCAGACTCGTCCCCATCAGCCCTGAGACTAAAGGGGCAGGATCTTCACCGACAGACAGGGAAGGTGAGTGGGCTGAGCTCTAAGGTGGGACGGGAGGGCAGGAAGGTTAATAAGTGTTGCTGCCTTTATGAGAGTTCCTTAAAATAAAACCCAGGAAACTCAGCTCTTGGCTCCCCTTGGCTCCTTTCTTGGAGCAAATGTGAGCAGAGAGCGCTGCGGTCCAGCTGAGGGATCTCCCTGACCGTCAGAATCCTCCTCTATGACACCTGCCTCACCGGCTGTTATGGGGCTTGGAGACAACTCATGGGGTCTGCCAGACCCATCAAGGTCTTCTGAAGGGAGGTGCCGGTATAAATTTAATTCCTTCAGAAAGTTTACCCAGAGTCCCATCGGGTGGCTGTGATGAAGCCACTGGTAAGCACGGGGCCCCTCAAATTACAAACAGCATCATTTGAGCGTGAGTCTGGCTTCAGGAGAGGGCTGTGGGTCTGAGACAGGCTTGTCCTTGGGGGAGGGTCCACTGGGTAATTCGTTTGCTGACCAGTGATGCCCTGGGCCCCAGGAAGGCCTCTGCTGATGAGGGTGAGGATTGCACTGGGCCAGTAATTTTCTTCACTAATCAGTGCTGTTGGAGACCAAGCTGCAGTTAGGGGCGGACGGCTAAGCACTGAGCTTCGGAGGCAACAGAGGCCGCTCGCTGCTCGGAGGCTCAGAGAGGGAGAGGCCCGGAAGGCTATACCATTGACCACCCTCATCTCAAAGCTGAGAAACCAAGGCCCCAAAAGGTTGTGAGTTAAGTGACCTGTGCAAGCCAGTTGCTCAGCTGGGGAGAAATCGGACTCAAGGTCAAGAAGTCTGGCCAGACAGAAGCACAAAGAGACTTCTTGGTTTAGGGTTGTTTTTTTTTTTTTTCCCCTTGTTAAGTTGGCAACGATTTCTAGAGGGAATTTCCCAACTGGCATCAAAAGTTAAAATGTACATAAGTTGTGGCCCAGCAATCATATTCCAAAGAGTTTACATCGAAGAGACAACCGCAGAGAGGACAGAAGACATGCACATGGAGATGTCCATTTCAGTGCTGTTTATAATAGGGATGACGGAAACTATTTCAAGTGTCCACCAGTACAGGACAGATTACATAAAGGACGAGGCATCTACGCAGGGTAGGTCGCTCAGTCGTGTCCGACTCTTTGCGACCCCGTGGACTGTAGCCTACCAGGCTCCTCCGTCCATGGGATTCTCCAGGCAAGAATACTGGAGTGGGTTGCCATTTCCTTCTCCACAGGATCTTCCCGACCCAGGGATCGAACCGAGGTCTCCCACATTGCAGGCAGACGCTTTCTGAGCCACCAGGGAAGTCCCAAGTGTGCTATTAGGAAACCGTTAAAAAATCATCTATGTTGACTTGGAAAGAGGCCTCTGACAGAATATCAAATGGGGAGAAAAAGCAAGTAAACGATGTGGGTAATATGATCTGGTGGTTTAGTTGCTAAGTCCGACTCTTGCAACCCCATGGACTGTAGCCCGCCAGGCTCCTCTGTCCATGGCAAGAATACTGGAGTGGGTGCCATTTCCTTCTCCAGGGGATCTTCCAGACCCAGGGATCGAATCCGGATCTCCTGCACTGCAGGTAGATTGCTGACCAACTGAGCTACCAGGGAAGCCACTGAAGTATATATTGACCTAAATATACACACTCAACGTGTACACACATGTACACACAACACACACACACAGGGGAGAGAGGAGGGGCCACACTGATGCCCCAAGAGTGATGGCCGGTCCCTTGGGGGCTCAGGGACCTGGAGTCGAGAGAGACGATAACACGAGTCGACACATCCCAGCCGGAGAGCCGAAGGACCCGGGAGGTGTGACAGTGAGGGCTTCGGAGGAGGGCAAGGTCTCATCGCCCCCGAGGATGGGGAAGAAGGCGGCTGCTCACAGAGACTCCAGCTTCCAGCCAATACCAAAACGAGCCCCTCTCCGCAGACTCTCCAAGAGTGCTTCTCCTGAGAGGGGCTTCCCACGACTGTGGATCAGTCATCATCGGTGGAGCATTTGTTTAATGCCTATACCCTCATCCCCCACTGGAGAAAGCAGGGACCCCTGGCAAGTCAGGCTCATTGCTACCCCCGCGCCAGGTACACACGCCAGGCACTCGGGAGGTGCTTAGTAAACACTCTTTGAATGAACGAATGAATGAATGAATGACAGCCTAGACCATCTCCTGAAACCAGGCCTGTTCTCCCAAACACCAAGTCAGGTCTTGTGGCAATGGGTTCTCCCAGAGTCCCTTTCATCCACTCCACGACGGACTTGTGAACTAAACAGGTAGTCAAGGGAATACGTCTTGACTTTGGGAATTAGTTTCAAAATAATCCTATGTGGGGAGGGGCTCTTGCAGATGCAAGATCCATTGCACCGTTGATCCAGAACACACAGGTTCCCTGCACTGGTGATGGGTCCCCTCGGGCTCCTTATTCTATTCTCTCTGCTTTCCAAACATGTTTAACGGCTTCCATTACCAAAGTGGGTTTTTTGTCTAAAGGAAACGATTTAAAGGCCTAAAAGAGATTGAAACGACCACTGTGAGACACTGTTGCAGAGGGTCAAAGGATGAATCTCCCTGTCCTCACGCCCCAGAAGTGGCTCTCACTTTGGGGTGACCTAAGGGCTGGATGGAGCCCTTGCCTGCTGTTACTCGGGGCCCAGGAGCCTGGCATCATGGTACCCGCCCAGACCTGCCCTCCCTGGGCGATCCTGGGGAAGCTGCTTAGAGCACACACCAGGACGCTGCCCTCCACGTGTCTCGGTCAAGGTTGAACATCAGTAACTGGGGCTCCTGGGACCTGGGAGACAGAGGCTGCGGGACCACGGAAGTTCACTGGTCCCCTCGAGGCACAGACAGCTCTGGGCATCACCGGGGGCCGTCTCCCAGGGATGGGCTGTGCTCCCCCGTTGGAGGCTGGGAAACACTGCTGGCCGCTAAAACAAATGACAGGCCCCCCCCCCCCCCCAGACGTGTCCTTGCCTGTGAGAGGCCCTCCCAGTGACGGCGGCTCAGGCCCAGCGGTGAAGGGTGAGGCAGGAAGGCCTGCCTTCAGCGCACCTCCAAGGCCCACCTCTGTGTCTCCTGCATCAGGTTCTGCTCTGTGCCTTTGGCTGCCGCCTTTCCCCGCTGCCCCCGCCACTGGAGGCCATCACCTCACTCCTCCAGCCCTGCACGGTCTGACCGGCCAGCTCAGCAAAAATGCACAACAGAGCTCGCCCGCGGTGTTCTGCTGGAAGTTGAAATTCTCCTTGATAATGCTGTCCACTGCCCTTCATCCTCCTCTCGGAGAGAGATTTCCAGCGTGGCCTCGAGTCTCTCCCCATTGAGTCAGGTGCCTCAGGCTTGATTTCTGGGCTTGACAGCTAACATCTTACCCTGCCTATAAGCTACTGCCAAGGGCTACTTCTCCGAAACGTCCTGTCAACCCTAAATTTAGCAAAGTGCGAGATATGAATATCCCATTATTTCATAAAGGCCACATCACATGCTTTCAGGTGTTATTTTCTTCTTTTTCTGAAAATCTTCCATGAGAGATAACCGTCCTCACATTGACCTCGAGGTTATTAAAATCTCAATCCGCTTGTTCCCTGCCAGCCAGGTATACTTGACACAAGGGTGGACGGGGAGTCGTGGTCACAAGTGAAAGGCTTTCAGGCCCCAGGGGGACCCACCAGGCCCCCCACCAACCCCGCCCAGGACACCTGGCCCATCCTGGTCTTGAAGGGGAGGCGTGTTCAAGCTCCCTCCTGCCTATCAGTCCCCTGGCTCATGCAGAAGGAAGGGCCCCGTGAGTCAGGCCACCGTGAGGTGACCGGAAGGGACTAGACTTCCTGGGCAGAAAGCCTGCATCTTCAGAGTCCAGCTCGGAGAGCCGGTGGCGTTCACTAGGGAAGGCCCTGAGAGCTCCAGGCCAGCTCATGGAAGTCTAGTGGAAGCCAGAGCCAAGGCAGAGGGGACTCGCTGGGAACCCTCCCCCGGACCCTTCCTGCCGCATCTCGCGCCTCGCTGCCGCCTGTGGTCCAAGCCTCCGCATCCCTATGAGCATCCTTGACCAGGGCTCGGCTTGGGGAGGCAGGGACCCCAGGGCACCAGGCTGCTGGTGCCGGCCCCAAAAGGCTGGGATGGACAGTGGAAAAAAGGAAGCAGCTCCCTCAGCCGGCTCTTCAAGGTAAAGAATTCCCAAGGTTGAATGGTGTGCCCAGGATTCACCATTTAACTCTCCTGCCACCCCAGGGCAGATCAGAAAAGGCCGAGGACCTCACACGCACACCCTACACCCTCCTGACACGCTACGCACACCCAGGCAATCACCTATGACACCTGCACGCATCCCTGCAGGACACGCACATGACGTACCAGCTACACACCGACCCACACCCAGACAGGCTACACCCGCATGCACAACACTCACTACACCCCACACCCTCTGCGCACAACACGGCACACACACTGCCCCCTCCCCGCCCCCACACACAGAGCCTGCAGCGCCTTTCCTTCAAGGCCCCATTTAAAATCAAGTGAAAGGGACACTCAGCCTCTGTCGGAGTTCACGGGGGGCTCAGCACTTTCTACCCCCCCCCCCCCCACATCCCAGCACAGCTCCCGGGCCCCGCCCCCTCCTGGCCGGCCAAGGGGGGGCGTCTTGGAAAGGAAGCCCGGCTGCTGCCGAGGAGAAAAAATACTGCTTGTGTTTTGGTTTTCTATTTCCATCTCATGCACACTGATGCTTGAAGGAAACGGGGCTCCCGCTCCCCCCACGTCTGCCTCTTCCCCAGACTGCTGGGGGCTTGGCTCAGGCTGTGGAGTGGGCTCTTCCCGGCCCCGGCTTACTAAGCATTATAGTCCAGCGAAAGCTAAACGCCACCATTTCTGGGAGCCCAGCACTCTCGGGATAGTGCGGATTGCTGGCAGCTGGGGCCTGCAAGGCCTCCCCGCCTCCGCAGCCGGAAATCGCGGGGCCTGGGGCCAGAGGGGGGCCTTCAGTGATACTCTTTGTTTATTATTTACTGCCACCTGCTGGTCAACCATGGATCCTGCGCCCCAAGTGAGCACTTAAAAGGATAAACGCAACATTTCTGAAACCAGTACAGGACCAGAGGAGAAGAAAGTGGGTTATTCGACTTGGTTGCACTCCACCACTCTTCAGGGGTGGGGTGCAAGCCCCCTTGGAGAACTTGTTTCCTTCGTAAACTCAAGTCACTTGCCCTGACAAACGCCACTTCTGGCCAGCAGTGTTTCCCAGGCACAAGATGGAACAGATGTCTTCTAAGGCTTCTTTAGATTCCAAAAATCTATTTCCTCACATCTCGAGTACTCAACAACAATATTTAAATTGTCAGACAATGGTGCCAGCAGATAACAATTAAAAAAATAATAATTTACAAGTTTTCCCACAAACTGTAAAGGTGGGACAGGGTGTATAGAGAAGGGAACCCTCCTGCATTGTTGGTGGGAATGTAAACTTGTGCACCCACTATGGAGAACAGTATGGAGGCTCCTTTAGAAACTAAAAATAGAGCTACCGATGACCCTGCAATCCCATTCCTGGGCATACATCCCGAGAAAGACGTGATCTGAAAGGATATATGCGTTCATTGCAGCACTATTCACAATAGCCAAGACGTGGAAGCAACCTGAATGTCCACTGACAGAGCAATGGATAAAGATGTGGTACACACACAATGGAATATTACTCAGCCATTAAAAAGAATGAAATGATGCCATTTGCAACAATGGATGGACAGAGATTATCATGAGTGACGTAAGTCTGACAGAGGAGAACTATCATATGACATCCTTTAAATGTGGAATCTAAAAAGAAACAAGACAAATCAACTTAAAAACCAGAACAAGACTCACAGACTTAGAGAATGAACTTATCTGTTGTCAGGGGGAAAGCTGGGGAAAGGTATAGCTAGGGAGTTTGGAATGGACATGTACACACTGCTACATTTAAAATGGATAACCAACAAGGACCTACTCTATAGCACAGGGAACCCTATTGAATGTGATGTGGCAGCCTAGATGGAAGGGGAATTTGGGGGAGAATGGATGCACATACATGCATGGCTGAGTCCCTTTGCTGTTCACCTGAAACTGTCACAACCTTGTTAATCGGCTATACTGCAGTACAAAATAAAAAGGCTTTAAAAAAATAAAATAATTCACAAGCTTTATTTCCTCCCAGAATCAGCAAATGGATTTCAACTGGAAGTTTTCTTCCTATGGTTGCCAACAATTTTTTTTAACACTGGCTTTTTTTTCCAAGCCCAGAAAAGCACGTTAGGGCTGGGGCCCTTGCCAGCTTCGAGGCTGCTCGGCCTCTGGTGAGCAGCTGCTTGTTTCCATCACTTTCTGTCACTCCCCTCTCTGCCACGTCTACTGGGGCCAAAGCAAAGATAAGACGTGAGGGGCCAGCACCGCTGAACCCTCTGCAGCGGAGGGGCAACTCCAACCGTGAGCCCTGAGCTTATCTCACTAATGAGGTTCTAGATGAGGAAAAAAAAAGACCATTTAAAAGCAGGCATTCTTCTATGGGCCACAACTGCTAAAACCCGCATCCTAGAGCCTGTGCCCTGCAACGCGAGTAGCCAACGCTCAACAACAGGAGACATGTCTGCACGCGGCAACCAACACCCAGGGCCGCCCAAAATAAATAATTAAAAAGCAGCCATTCTCTGAATGAATGGGGCTCCACTTAGCAAATTCAGAAGACTTTTAATAAAAATGCTCACAGAGACACACTGTGTCTGACAGTGTGGTCATTAGTCATTCCTATCTTAACACCCACTTTTACACCTTTCCATGGAAGATGAGACAGGCCGGCAATCCAGATGTGGACTGGACTGTGGGAAAGTGCAGTGTTAACACCAACTGCACGCCACGGGTCAAAGAGTTCCCAGAACACTATTTTCCTTCCATCTTAATGCAGTTGGGGCTCAGAACCAGTTATATCCCCCACATCTCAGGGGCAGCGGGAAGGCTGGTGCTCACGTGATCCGTGAGGAGAAAGTCAGCAACTCCTGGGAAACCAGGCAACAGTCATGTGTTTCTGGGTGGAAAAGATGCGTTGACACATTGATTTGACAAGCACGCACGCTATAGCGCTGACTCGGCTCTGCTGTGAGCTTGGTTTTTTTTCTAATACAAGTATTGACTCCTGCAATCTTCATAACAAACCCATTTTACAGATGAGGAAATGCAGGCCTAGAGAGAGGAAGTAATCTGCCCCAGGCCACATACAAATGGGTCGGGGAGCCCAGAATTAAACCCAGGCCATTGGGCTGTGGGGTTGCCTGCCCCATCTCTGCACTCTGCCCCCTTTACAGGGGAAGAAGCAGCGTGAATTCTGCCCTCCTCTCTGCATTTCGTTTGCAGCATGCCCCGGATGGGTCACCTTACCTCTCAGCTGGGGCTTCTTCCTCTTAAAAGGGAACTGGACTCAGTTCTCTGAGCTCCCAGCAAGCTGCTAGGTGGCAGGTCTGCAGCCAGGCCACCCCCAGCTTTGAGGACCCATGAGGCGGTCTGTGTTCAGCCTCAGTCAGTCACCGGATGCAGCCACTCCCGAACGGAACCAGAATGCAAGACTTTCCTACGGAGGCAGATCAGAGGTGGCCCTCCCACCCCCGGGCTCCCCTGCTGGCTCAGACAGTAAAGATTCTGCCTACAGTGTAGGAGACCTGGGTTCGATCCCTGGGTCAAGAAGATCCCCTGGAGAAGGGAAACAGCTACCCACTCCAGTATTCTTGCCTGGAGAATCCCGTGGACAGAGGAGCCTGGTGGGTCTATAGTCCATGGGATTGCAAAGAGTCAGACATGACTGAGACTTTCACATTCCTACAGCTGAGAGGTGGGCTTGAGCCCCCCAACCCTTGAATCTCGGCCGATCTTGACTCAGTTAATGGACAGAATGACTGGAAGCTCATTCTGGGACTTCGGAGGTGGGTCAGAAGAAGCCTTAGTGCTTACCCCATCCTCCGCCCTCCACCCCCGACCCCATCCACAACGGCTGCTCTTGGCCTCCTTGGGATGTTGCTGTCGGGGAAGCTAGGATCACACCAGGGGGCTGACCAATGCAAGAAAGCCCAAGCTACCATGAGGTGACGCTATACCGAGGGGAGGCCTGAGCACCTCACTGCAGGAACCAGGCGTGGGGACGAAGGGTCCTGCCCCAGCAGATGCAGCGGGGAGAAGAGGCAAGAAGCCTGGTCCACACCAGGACCAAGAACCACACGTAGGGCCCCAGATGGATGATCCAGCCCAGTTGCCTCCAGTCATTAGAGCCGTGCCAAGTAAGGCCCAAGTCAGACAGTGGTGTCGAGCCCTCCTGCCCTGCCCTGCCTGAAATCCTGACCCAGGACATCAGGAGCAGAACGAAACAGCCGTCCTTCTACGCCATCACGTTGTAGGGCGGCTCCAATAGACAGCGGGGCCCCAGAGGCGGAACGGACTAGGCTTCGGCCAGTTCCTGGTGACCATGGGTACCAGGTGCCCAAAGCTGGCATCAGTCACAGGAAGAGAATAAGCTATCAAAGAAGTCCACCTATGAAACATACATGTATGTCTGTGTTTACGACCTTGTGTAACATACACGTGTATGTTAAATACATGTACATGTAAGGTATGTGAAAACATACATGACCTTGCTACTACTACCGTGACTTCTACTATCATTATGAGAATGACAACTACTATAACTATTAATGATGATAACAGTATCTGATAAGTGGCCTGTTGGGTGCCGTAAAGTGTGAAAGTGACAGTCGCACCCCTGGGTCCGACTCTTGGCGACCCTTTGTAGCCCGCCAGGCTCCTCCATCCATGGGATTCTCCAGGCAAGAATACTGGACTGAGTTGCCATTTCCTCCTCCAGGGGATCTTCCCGACCCAGGGATCGAACCCAGGTTTCCCGCATCACAGGCGCTTCCTTCACCCTCTGAGCCACCAGGCGAGCCGCAGCTGTGTGGCACGCGTGGTGCTGAACGTTTCACAGACACACTTTCACGCAGACACCTAATAAACCGTGACTGTGGTGCTGTGGAAAGCTCACACTGCAGATGAGGAAATGGCAGTCCTGAGAGGCTGCGTGACTTGCCCGAGGTCACCCCAAGGTCACGCAGTGGCAGAACCTGAACTGGAACAGAGTGGTGAGTCCACAGCCCAAACCTGCAGCTTAACCCTCCACTCTCTGGGAGGGAACACTTCGGGCCATCTCTCTGGAAACCCCTCAGGCCGCTTGCTGCCTGCCACCTGCCGCCTGCCGGCACCTGTTTTCCCTCTGTTCCTTGAGACGAATGGGGTCTCACCAGTGTAGAAATGCAGGCAGCGGGACAAAGCGTCTGGGCCCCCGCCGCCATAGGGCGGGCCCGCCTGGCACTGCTACACCATGCCGTCCCGGGACAGCGGCTGTGCCCTCATCGGCTCATTCATTCATGGGTTCGCTCACAGACGTTCGCTGAGCTCCTACTATGAGCCACGCTGGCGATGGGTACTGGGGAGCAGACGGAGCCCAAGTGGAAACACACAGTGAGAGGTGCTGGGAGGGGTCCCAGAGGAGGTCTATCTCACCTCCCTGTAACCCGACCATGCCCAGGGGGAGAAGGGCTGTGAGATGGGAGCTCTAGTGCTCAGGGTCACAGATGGGAGAAATCGAGGTCTGGATGCCCCGGGGAAGGGCAGGGGAAGGGCACGGTCTGTGTGCAGGCACGCTCAGTAGCTCAGTCGTGCCTGACTCTTTGTGACCCCAGGGACTGTAGCCCACCCAGCTCTTCTGTCCCTGGGAACCCAGGCAAGGACACTGGAGTGGGTGTAACTCTACACGCTCCCTCCCCTCTGTGTCCCTCCACCCCATCGCATCCCCCTACCTCTCTCTACCCTGAGCCCCCTTCTTGCTCAGCTCAGGGCAGGGTACAACAGGGCAGAGCCGCGGGGCGAGGGCCCTGTGCCCCCCTACCCGGCGATCACAGCTGTGCCAAGGCCCCCACGGGAAGTCTGTTTCAGGGACGTGGCGACTGTCCGAGGCGTAGGGGCCGCAGAAGGTCACTGAAGGCAGCCTCCCCGAGCCCCCTCGGGCCCTGCTCACAGCCCGACAGGAGAGCCAGTGTCAGCTCCCCTCTGGGGTACTCAGAGGGCAAGGGGCTTCAAGCTACACCTGCCTGGAGGGGGTGTGAGGGGGAGACTTCTGGCTGGAGGAGAAGGCGGGGGCCTTGGGGCTTGGCCTGTCGCGGGCAATTTCACAGCTGAGTGGGCCGGAAGCCACCAGGGCTGCCCGTGGAGAGGAGATGCTTCCAGAAGCCCTGGTCGGAGTGAGAAGGACACCCTGTCCCTCTGGGCTCCCCTCCGGTTTTGTGATCTCTGTGCCTGACACACGGCAAGCCCCCGATGGACACTCAGCCCAGGAAAACCATCTGCGCGGCCCCTCTGCTGACACAGCCACGGTGGCCAGGCCTCCGTCTTCCGGGGGGAGAGGCTACTTCACAGACCGGACGCACGGGTGAGCTGAGAGCACCTCGCTGCCTCAGTTTCCCTGCCACTCTGGCCACCGAACAGAAAGCTTTGCAGCCTCTTGGCCACAGACCTTTGGCTGACGCCCCAGCAGGGCATCATCTTAATAACGCAGACAGACAGTGCCACTCTCGCAGCCAAAGTCTAATTCTTAAAAACTCAAGAGCTGGACCCTCTAGGGGCACAACCCTGTTGATAAACAGCGTGCTGACCCCCTTTCTACAGCTGTCCTCATTACACGCGTCTGCCCCTCACAACGCACCCCCACTTTGAGACCCGCTGCTCTGCTGGGCCGGCTCGGCAGGAAGGCGCCTACCTAGTTTCCAGAAGAAAATCTTTGTAGCGGTCCCAGCGGAAAAGTCAAAAGTTTGACTTGAAAAAAGGAGCTACTTCAAAAGCATTGTCAAGACGGAGGTGAGGGTTCCCTTAAAAATGCATAAATTACTGGGGTGTCCGTTAATCAACCTACAGGCAGCCCAACAGGGGCAGGTCTGGGTGGGGGTGCTGAGGGGACCCGTGGGGACACATCCAGGGGAGGTGCAGCGGATAAAATACACGTTGAGTAAAAGGGTAAATTAATGTGTTTATTACTTACTGCTTGGGCTGCGTGTGTGTCTGTGTGTGCATGTGTGTGTGTGTGTGTGTGTGTGTGTGGAGAAAAATGAAAGAAAAATGTAGAGTTTTTTCAATAATAAAAAGGGAGTTGCACTGCAGGGCCCCTAAAGCTTGTGAAAAATTAAACTCGACGGATTCAAACTGTCCTATTTCCACTTCAAAAGAGAAGAGGCACTGAGCTCTTCCCAAGTTAGCTTCAAACGCCCAGCACCCCAGAAAGTTTCTTTATAAAAATAAAGGCTCCTGCTCCCCCAAGCACTGTACTGGTTACTGTACCCATGGTCTCTCTCTCTTCTAATTATACCCCTGTGAGTCCATTAATCAACTGGTAAATTATTTAGAGAGTCATGCGCTGTCTTCAGCTGGTACAAACACATCACATGCAAAGGCTTGCTGGAAACCGGCCGGGGTCCCTCGGGGTCTCCCCTCTGTGCTAAGACAGCTAGCAGCTTGCCGAGGCTGTGCTATTAAAAAAAAAAAGAAAAAAAAATAGCATGCCGCTTACCTCCTCAGATGGGAAGATTTACTTTGTCTTTCAACTCAGCCACTCTTTGCAAGGTTTTAACAAAAGAGAAAAGCTGGTGTATTGTCGAATCTTTAGTGTGCATTTAGTGAGGAGAATATTAATTCCCCCTCAAAAAAAAATAAAAAAATAAGCAGCCCTTCAGCTGAGATCTGATCTGGGCCTCCTGGGACGTGTACTCACGGAAGCCTCTCGAAAATGCTCGTAATCATGCCAGTTTGGGGCTGGTTCGGATTGTTTGTGTTCCGATGGCTGCGTTGGCTGTGGTGAGGTCTCATTACCAGAAAGGGTGCAAATTAAGAGTCTGGAGTCTCCCTCAAACCTCCCGCCTCTTCTCAGGTTCTATTAGGCCTTGAGGGACCTTCTCCAGACAGAAATATTTTGGCGATAACGGGGTTTATGGGAGCGGGCATGGGTAACACGGGGTAATGATCTGTCTTCCGCGTTATCTTTTCTACATGCCAGCACTTGCGCATTTAGGGGAAAGTTACTATGCCAATTAAAGAGCTGTTTTCTCACCTAAAAAAGTCAGTGTATGTCTGGCATGTGTGCCAAGGAATCCAGGCCTTCTTTCAGTTGAACCCCCTCCAACTGTTGGGGGGATGCTGGCAGGGCAGGGCTAGTTACAGAGGTGAAGTGAGTGAGGAGAGCCGCGTCCCCACCCCCCCCCCCAACCCTTCAACCTTGGTCAACGAGCCGGGTTGGCAGGTGCTGGGTTGGCAGCACCCAGGTGCAGGTGCTCAGTTCTCCCTTCTGATCCTGCAGACCCAGGAGGTGGGAAAAGCTGGGGTCTGACCTGAAAAGCCCACCCGGGGACACACCGTCACTGGCGGCCCCCTTACCTGACATCCCTGCACGAATGGAGCACAATGGGGACAGCTCTAGGCAAGCATCTCACACACTGAGAGCAAAGACTAAACCAGCGAGGATGAAATACACCTTTGGCTGTTTTAATATCTTGCCTAGGTCACCAATCTCCAGAGAAAACACAAGCAACGTCCAAGAATGAGAACCGTGACCAGAGCCAGGGGAGAAGGCCACCATTCTGAACCAGAGACAGCGGCGTACCACTGATTAGACCCAGCTGTCTGGAATGAGGTTATATTAACATCTACCACCAGCAGCCACAGGACCGTAATTTATGGCTGAAATTCCCAGAAGGACTAAAAATAAAGCCACGTGTGCTCAGCTGTGTCCAACTCTTTGCGACCCCACGGACTGTAGCCCGCCAGGCTCCACTGTTCATGGGATTTCCCAGGCAGGAATACTGGAGTGGGTAGCCATTTCCTTCTCCAGGGGATCTCCCAGACCTAGGGATCAAACCTGAATCTCTTATGTCTCCTGCATTGGCAGGCAGATTCTTTACCACTGTGCCACCTGGGAAGCCCCCACACTACACTCGACCTTAGCCAGAAAGCCCCTAGGGTGAGCTGCGGCCAATGAGAGAGTTAGTGTTTATATTAAGTGAAACTTGAGAAACAAGAATTTCAATGAGCAAGGACAGATGGCTGCCTTCCTTAGGAAGCTCAGGTCTCTGGGGTTAAAAACCTCACGTCCAGAAGGCCCTCTGGTAGGAATGAAGCACAGAGAAGGCTCGGGATACATCATCTGGAGATGGTGGCCACAGCGAGTCACCGATGGTTTAAGCAGAGAACTGAGTTCTAGCTGCCCCCTTGGCTAATTCTGGGCAGAAAAAAACAATGTCTGCACACATGGCCATAGTACTAAATGGCCACAGAGTCCGCCAGCACTGACCACTGAAGTTTAAATGGTTTTTTAGCAGCTGAGAAGTTATTTTCCCAAAAGCCCAGAAGGGTTTTCAGTTGTTCTGCAACCATGTGCAAGTAACAGGAGCTCCCAGGCAGGCAAGCCTGTGTGCTGGGTGGCCTGGCCCCCCAGTGTCATGAGCAGCCCCTTCTCTGTGCCCACGGGGGACATGGCTGCCTGAGGAGCACCGTGTGGGGCCCTGGGGAGTCAACTTGCTCTATTCAGCTCAGCTCCAGTCGGAATGCGTTTAGGAGGTCGGACCTATGTATCTCAAAATCCGGAGCATGAAACAAGCGTCTCCCCAACCCTCCGGCCACAGTGCAGCCGCCAAGAGCCCGGGATCAAGAGATTGGGATGAGCGAAGATGGGGCCCTGGAGTCCTGTGCGCGGTAAATGTGGGAAGAGGGGACGGCAGCGCCGTTATTAATTTTGCGGCTGATTTGAAAGGAGGAGGTGTTGGCAGCACCCGTGAGGATATAAAAGAACATAACTGAGTCTGCGGAGGTCGCGGCTGGGACATCACATCAGGAGGCCCCGTGGGGGCAGTAAGAGGAAGTGGCTCCGTGGGGGGACGATGACATCTGGGTCTACTCTCTGGGCTGCTGGCGGCGGCGACGGCTGTGAAGACGCCCCGCCATAACCACGCTCCCCGGATGGACTCGCAGCTCCGAGGCGCGTGGAGCCAGGACAGGAGTCCCAGAGAGAGACGGGCAGCAGGTGTGGCCAGGCCGGCCAGCTGCTGGGAGCACAGGGCAGAGTCGCTGGCAGAGGAGGGCCAGCCCCTGGCAGGGCAGTGCCTGCCTTCAGAGGGAATGATGGAGGGCGGTCTACTCTGGGCGGGCTGCGGGCAGGGTGTTCTGCCAGCCCCCCGGTGACCAGGCCTGTGGGTCCTTATCATACTCTCTGCCCCCTGCAGGACTTATGGAACCTTCTGGGTTTCGCCTGGGGAAACCCCGGCGGGGGTTCCCAGGGCTGCAGCTGGTCTCCCAGCTGAGATATCTGAACCACCACCAGGTTCTGAGGAGGGAAACCTGAGTCGGCCGGACGGCCCCACAGGACAGAGGGGCAGCTGAGTCTCCTTCCCCCACACGTTCTGTCAGTGGCTGAAAGTGTTCAGGGCCGCGCCCCACCGCGCGTGCGGGCTCGGGGCACCCTTCGGACCCAGGGCAGTGTGGGGAGAAGGCATGGCCCTCTGGCCAGCCTCACTCCTGCCGGGAGAGCAGAGTCACTCCTCAGGGGGCCTTGTGCCTCCGGCTGGCGGGCCCTCGCCCTCGTGTGGACGGATTCGTTTCCCACCTCAGGCCCCACTCAGGGCTCTTCCTGCGGAGGGCCTGGGCAGTCCCGTCCCCGCCACACCTCTGCCTCCCCAGGTCTGCGCTTGGTCTGGGACGTGTTAGGAAGCCCAGCTGTACCCTCAGAGCCCTGTCTCTTTCTCCTCCCGTCTGTCTCCTCCCGGATCAGAACTCAGGGGCAATGTGGTCGATCACCGTTTGCCCAAGTCTGCGCCTGAGGCGCGACGCCGGCCGCGGGCGCGCGGACGCCAAACCAGGCCGGCCGCGGGCGCGCGGACGCCAGCGCGTGAGGTGGCAACATGGCGCTTCCAGGTTCAGGCAGACTTCCCCTTGAAGCCCGACTTCAGTGGAGAATCACTTAAGTTTCCGTTTCCTGTTTCTGCTGGGCGGGCGGCGACGCGGGCGGCCAGGCCTGGGTGGTTCCCGCGTGCGTCCTCCAGCAGCCGGGCGCTCTGGTTTCCCCGGCAGCGTCTCCACAGCCCACTAATGAGCCCCTGTTAGTGGTGATGAATGTAAATGCATTCTTTGTTATCCCTGCGAGATGGGGATTAGTGAAATGACAGGACTTATTGCTTCTGTGAGGAAGATACGATGTTGGTGGTTGTTGTGTCTTTAATTCTGCCGCAAGTGGAGGAGTGTAGAGCTACCTCGTCTAAGGAAAGAGAAGGCTGCGGAGGGAAACATTAGCACAAAGCCATGAAGACCGAAGCTGCCAAGGTCTGGCTCCCTGTGCGGCAAACGGAAGTGTGCGCTGTCTCCTTGTATCCACCCAAAAAAAAAAAAAGGAAAAGTAAAAACCAAAACAACTCTGCCTCTTGACCACCAGTGGAAAGGCCCCTTGGGTCTGTGTTTAGCATGCAGAGAGAGGGTTGAAGAGGCTGACTGCGATGATGGAGGAAGGGGCCTCCGGAAGCTGGGAAAGGCCAGGAAACAGGCCGTCCCCAGAGAATTCCTCGGGAAGGAACGGAGGCCTGCCGCCGCGTGACTTTAGGACTCCTGACCTCCAGGACCGTGAGAGAAGAAATGCGTGTTCCAAAGCACTGAGTGTTTCAGCCACAATAGAAAACGAATAACTAGGCAATATCCAGAGATGCAAAGCCACGGAGGACTCGAGCGTCCGCTGCCCAGGGGCGCCAGGGCGCCTTAGTTCAGTGTCACCGGCCCCCGGGGCATACCTTCCCTCCGACCTAATCAGGGGTGTCCGCAAACCTGCCCAGTCACAGGAGGGTGCCTTACAGGATCACTGAAAGGAGTGCAGATCTGAAAACCACCTACATATTTACTCTTCACAACTTTTTATTTTGATAAAAAAAAAACCTCAAAGGTACAGAACGGTTCCAAGAAGAGGCAAGGAATTTCTGCCTCCCTTTGCCTGAGGTTTACCCCCTGTCAACACTGCCTCATCTGGTTGGTCACTGTCTTTATTTCTGAACCACGAAATGCTTTGTCAGGGAGAATTATACAAATTACCCACCCAGTCTGTGCGAGGGAATCATGCAGCAACATTTAAAATGACATAAATCTATTAACTTGTTATCTTATTCACTCATTAAGGCAACGGATGTTTTTCAGAGGGCCGATCACCCCCGTCCCCCGCCTCAACGACCGGGAAGCTGGGCTCGCAGGAGGGCGAGTGAGCTTGAGCAGGTGTCGGGCCTCCATCCCGCTGCCCCCGCAGCCCATGCATCCCAGCCTGTGCTCGTGTGAACCCGGCACCCAGGGTTTCTGTCTCCACCTCTCCACGGAGACGCCTGGGCCTCGTGGCTGCTGCGGGGTGGGGGGTGGGGGCACCCCGGGATCTCAACCAGACAGGGAAGCACCAGAGCTCGTGCTGGCTGACCCTGTTCACCAGCCGGTGACACGAACAGACTCGCCTGCTCAGATCATTATGGCTCCCTGCTCTGATCGCCGCGTCTGGGGGATCCCTCTCTGCCCGCCTCACTGGAGCGTCACCGCGGGGACCAGGACACCTTAAGGAGGGCCTGGGGGGAGCCAGGCCAGGATGTCCTCCCCAGACGGGCCCTCAGAGTGGGGGTCATGGGCGGGCAGCCTGTTCAGAAGTGGCAGGAGGAGGAAGGAGCACTGGGCAGTGAGGGTGTCCCAGCCAGCGCACGCTGACCGTCACCACAGCCCCCTCCTCCTCGGCCTTCTTCATAATAAGCGCCTGTTCATAGCAGACGTGATGACGTGCTTGTGCTCACAGCACAGAGAAGCTGCATACAGCCCTTTACACAAGCATGGCAGATGTGGGTGAGGAAAGCACGCCACCCAGGGAGGAGCCCAGACGTGAGCCAGCAGGCCTGTGGCCTGAGCACCTCGCCCTTCTCTGGGGCTCATCTGTGGACTCGCGAGACGGGAGAGAACGGGTTGGGATTGAGGACGTGCTTTCGGAGCTTAGGTCACAGAGGGGCTCTGCAAAGATGACCTGGTCCAGCCTCCCCTGAGGCCCAATGGCCAGTCAGTCCTCGGGTCTACAAGGCTGTCTGAGCCTCCTGGCTTCGGACTGCTGACCAGATCAGAATCTTGGCCCCTGGTGTTTTTTGGGACAGGAGGTGGAAAAGAGGTGGGCAGCTCTGGGCCTCTCCTGGCTCCCAGCTTTAAGTGACAGCAAGCATTCTTGAGAAACAGGGCTGCCTCACACCATGAGGGAGATGCATTACGTTCACAGACCTCGCCCCCCAGCCCCCCATCACTTGGAAGCCAGGATGACCAGCTGGGGAACAAAACCAGAGCCTTTGCCTCTCAGAAAGCCCGGCTTCCATTTCCTGGTCGTCTTTCCCAGTTGGAGCCCCCAGGTGCCCAGCAAGCCTCACACAGAACAGTCTCTCTCCAGAGCCTGGAAGGTTCTGGGAGTCACAGCCAGCATGGCCTACCTGCTGTCTCCTTCTCGAAAAAGGGCTGGATCATCTCGCCGTATTTGGACTTGTCCGCCACAGCTTCTTTGAGCAGTTGCCCACAGCAGACTAGAGAGGAACAGAAAGAAGCCCGTTAAATTTTAAATAGAAGGAAGAATGAGAAGAAAAAAAAAAACAAAAACCAAAAACCCAGTGCTGCCTGCTGGGGGCGGGGGGGAGGGGGGTAAAAAAAAAAGGTCACTGAAAAAAATAAAAGGGTTTTCTGAGTGTGGGCGTGTGTCCAAGTGAAAGGAAGTATCAAAAAGGAATTGGAAATAAAGAAGCCGAGGAAGGATGCTGTGGAATGAAAAAGAATGCATTTGGTGAAAGATATATTAAAAATGAACTCACATATTAAAAATGGACGGCGTGGAGAAGACATAACAAGGACTGTCACCACCAGAGAAGGACCTGCAGGGCCTCGGTGACACCGGGGAGTACAGACCACGGCCCTGGGGGTGTTGAGGATGGACACTCTGGCAGAGAACCATGTGGACCGGCGTGATGCCCACATTCACGCTGTTAATCACTCAAGGGTGGGTGGGGACCCTCGAGTTTCCATGGCCCCCTGTGATGACGAGTCCACAGACACCATCAAGCTTTACGACAAAAGGACGCACAGGTGCCTTTCTGTCGTGAGCAACCACCGTGTCTCTAGACCCCAGCTGGGCTAACACACAGGGCGAGCCAGTTACCGAGCGCGGGAGGAGTAAACACAGTTGCTCTCTGCTTGGCTACGAAGACCTTGACAGCCAGAGCCGGGAGGGTCCAGCCCCGTTTTCATAATAGCACAGTCTTACTTTTCTTAACTTTAAAGGTAAGGACTTGACCTTCTACATTGAAAAAATCGAAATCCTAAAGTTAAGTGGATGAGGTGAATGTTAAAGGATGACGGCCACCAAAGACGGACTCCTCTGGAGTGACATGTTCAATTCTCTGTGTAGCAGCAGCGACCGTGTGCGGAGTGGCTGTGGCTTCACTCGCTAACGAGGAGTAATAAAGGCAGCCTAGACCTTTCCCTAGGCCAAGCACTGTGCCTGCCAGTCATGCTTGGTATTATCCAGCCCGCATGCTAACTGCAGCTTTTTAGGTAAGGAGAAAGAACTAAAGAGGCGGTGTGTACTGTCCTAGGTCGCCAGCGAGTAAGTGGCAGAGCTGGGATTCAAACCCAGGTCTGTGTGACACTAAAACTAGGCTGAGCGTCCAGTTCTGACGAGGAGGGAGGAGCAGGCATCCTATTCCCTTCTGCCCCAAAAAGCTAGAAAACTCAACAAAATACATGAGGCAGCTCTTTTCAGGCACTCGGTCAGCAGGCATGCGGGGCTGTGGTCCTGGAGAAAGGAGACAAGCCGAGTGGGGCTCACTCACCCTGGACTTGGACCCACAGGTCCTGCCCGTCCCACGGCTAGGGGGGTGTGGAGCCCAGCCAGCGGGGGACACAGCGCTGGAGTCTGGGGCCTTGAGGCGGCTGCACTCTGTAGGACAGGACAGTGGCCGGGGCCGCAGGAGCAGGCTTCGACACCTGCAGGAGGGGTCCCTGGAGGCACCGATCAAGGCCAGACTACATGTGTAGACGGGAGGCTCCACAGGGCCTGGGGGAGAGAGGCCACAGGGTTGCTAGGAACTGACTGGGGGTCCGTACAGGGCAAGATGAGGCCGGCAGCCGATGGCCAGAGTCAGAGACCTCGCTCAGCGCCTCAGACCCACAGCTGAAACTCCAGGAAGGCCATGCTTCTGGTGTAAGGATACACAAGCCCCAGAGGAAGCACACCTAATCCCACCTTGTAGGTGCGTGCTAAGTTGCTTCAGTCGTGTCCGACTCTTTACGACCCTATGCACTGTAGCCTGCCAGGCTCCTCTGTCCATGGGATTCTCCAGGCAAGAATACTGGAGTGGGTTGCCATGCTCGCCTCCCAGAGATCTTCCCGACCCAGGGATCAAACTCATGTCTCTTATGTCTCCTGAATTGGCAGGAGGGTTCTTTATCACCAGTGCCACCTGGGAAGCCCAATCCCACCTTAACAAAGACTAAAACTAAGCCTCAGTGAGTGCAAGCTGATCCTCCAGGAAACTAACTGCCTGTTAGAACTCAGCTCTTTTTCATGTGATATTCTCAAAGCAGGACCACACAATCCAGACTCTCAAAAATGTGAGAACCACAATGTCCAGCATATAATAAAAAAAATACTTGAGATTAAAAAAAAACCAACAAAAATTACCAGGAAAGTGTGACCCCTACAAGGAGAGACAACAGGTCCTAGTATCATAGGTTAAGAGATCACATGGATGTCAGTATTTGCACTAAGAACCATAAAATGGCTATTATGAATATGTTTAAACTTGAAAAGATGATTAAAATCAATGAAAAGATGTGGAATCTCAGCAGAGGAATGGAAACTATAAAAAAGAACCAGATGGAGGTTCCAGAACTGGGAAATACAATATTCTTCAATGAAAAACATCACTGAATAAGCTGCAATCAGTGAATCTGAAGATATGAAAATAGGCACTAGGAAGTATTCACAAGGAAGCAAAGAGAAGGTGGGGAGGGGGCTGGGGGAAAAAAAGAATAAAACTTCAAAGAGCTGGAAGGCAGTGGCAAACAGTTTAACATACATGTAACTAAAAAGAGGAGAGAGAGGGAGGGACGGATTGGGGGGGAGAGGGAATATGTGAGAAAATGGGAGAAAATTTTCAAAATTTGATAACAAGTATCAACCCATAGACCCAAGACTCTCTGATAGCCAAGCAAAAAGAACACAAAATGAACTGCACCTTGATACATTATAGTTAAATTTTTGAAAACCAAACAGAAAATATTAGGAGCAACTAGGAGTGAGTGAGATGCTTTATATATAGGAGAACAAAGATAAAAAATAATCTCTGAGTTCTCATCAGAAGCAATGCAATGGAATGCGTCAATGCAACAATGAAATGATATCTTTAAAGTGCTAAGAGGGGGGGGAAACCTGTCAACATAGATTTCTATATGCAGCAAAAACATCCTTCAAGAACGAAGGTGAGATAAAGACATTTTCAGACAGATGAAAGCCGAATTTCACCAGCAGACTTGCACTACAAGATATGTTAAAGGAAATTCTTTAGGCTGAAAGAAAATGATATATCAGATGGAGACTTGGATCTAAACAAAGGAGTGAAAAGTGTTGATATTGAGTATATATAAAAGCCCTTTCCCCCTGTCTCTTGACTTAAAAAAAAAATGACTGTTTAAAGCAAAAATAATCACAATATACTGTAGGGCTGGTGACATGCGTAGGAGTAAAGCACGTGACTGCAGTAACACGAAGAACCAGAGCACGGCGGGGGAAAGACACCGCCAGGCCCTCCCGCTCCCCACGGAGAGGCCAGAGGGGAAAGACACCGCCAGGCCCTCCCGCTCCCCACGGAGAGGCCAGAGGGGAAAGACACCGCCAGGCCCTCCTGCTCCCCACGGAGAGGCCAGAGGGGGAGACACCGCCAGGCCCTCCTGCTCCCCACAGAGAGGCCAGAGGGGGAGACACCGCCAGGCCCTCCTGCTCCCCACAGAGAGGCCAGAGGGGGAGACACCGCCAGGCCCTCCTGCTCCCCACAGAGAGGCCAGAGGGGGAGACACCGCCAGGCCCTCCTGCTCCCCACAGAGAGGCCAGAGGGGGAGACACCGCCAGGCCCTCCTGCTCCCCACAGAGAGGCCAGAGGGGGAGACACCGCCAGGCCCTCCTGCTCCCCACAGAGAGGCCAGAGGGGGAGACACCGCCAGGCCCTCCTGCTCCCCACGGAGAGGCCAGAGGGGAAAGACACCGCCAGGCCCTCCTGCTCCCCACGGAGAGGCCAGAGGGGAAAGACACCGCCAGGCCCTCCTGCTCCTCACGGAGAGGCCAGAGGGGAAAGACACCGCCAGGCCCTCCCGCTCCCCACGGAGAGGCCAGAGGGGGAGACACCGCCAGGCCCTCCTGCTCCCCACGGAGAGGCGCAGCACTGACCCAGGGCAGACTGTGAAGGACAACATGTGACCCTTAGAGCAGCCACACATGAGACGATCCAAGGAGGCACAGCCAGAAGGGCAACCGGGGAAGTAAAGTGCGTTACTAGAAAATGTTTTTGACCAATCCAAAAGCAGGCAGGAAAGGAAGAACCAAGAACAAGGGCTTCCCTGGCAGTCTGGTGGTTAAAGGGCCGCCTGCCAATACAGAGGACGTGGTTAGACGCCTGGTCTGGGAGGACCCCACATGCTGCAGGGCGACTAAACCCGTGCACACGTCCTGAGCCCAGGCTCTGGAGCCCTCAAGCCACAGCTAGAGAAGCTCACAGGCAGCAATGAAGATCTACCACAGCCAAAAATACACACAAAAAACACACAAATAGAAGACAAAAAATCAGAATGGTCGACTTGAAACCAACCATATAAAGAATCACTTTAAAGGGAAATGGACTAAACACTTCAATTAAAAGGCAGAAAATGTCAGGCTGAATTTTTTTCAAAGCAATTATGTGTTGTCTACAAGACACATATTTATAATATAAGACATGGATAGTTCAAAAAAAGAAAGAATAGAGGTTATACTTATCAGATAAAGTGGGCTTGGAGAAAATGAGTATTACTGGAGAGGTGGAGGAGTGCTTCCTAACCATAAGGGGAGATGGCACCAAGAAGAGGCCACACTCCTTAATGCACACACAGCCTCAGATTTCAGGAAGCAAAGACCGGCAGAAAAATAGAGAAACCTGCAGGCAGAGCTGGAGCTTTTAATGCACCTTTCTCAGCTACTGAAATAATAAGCAGAGAGAAATCATGAAGGACACCGAGGAAATGATCACACTATCAGACACCCCACCCCACTGACATTCTTAGAGCACGGTATTCAACAAAACCAGTGTGTATATTCTTTTCAAGTGCACATGCATTTCACCAATATGGACATGTGCTGGGCCATAAAAAAAGTCTCAATACATTTCAAAGGGCTGAAATCATATAGGGTATGTCCTTTGACCTCAAGAGAATTAAAGGAACAAAAAACAATCTGGGAAATTCCCAAATATTTGGACAGTGAGCAGTATACTTCTAAATAATGCATGGGTCAAAAAAACCACAAAGGAGATTAGAAAATACTTTGAAATGAATGATAAAACACCATATTAAAATTTTGTGAGATGCAACCAAAGAAGTGTTTAGAGATAATTGTGTAACATTAAGTGCTTATAGTGGAAAAAGTGAAAGTGCTAAGTTCCTCAGTCATTTTGTCTGACTCTCTGCAACCCACAGGCTTCTCTGTCTGTGGAATCCTCCAGGCAAGAATACGGGAGTGGGTTGCCATCTCCCCTGGAGAAGGGGATCTTCCCAACCTAGGGATCAAACCTGGGTCTCGCATATTGCTTTGCACGCATTCTTTTACCATCTGAGCCACCAGGGAAGGCCCACTTATACTAGGAGAATGGTTTAAAGCCTCTGCCTGTAGCCACCTCACTCTACAATATTCTAAGACGATACTGTGGCAGTATCCTCTTCCTAGAGGGTCAAAGCACCGAGGCTTCAGACACCTGTGACCTGGGGCTGTGTTGGGATAAGCCCTGCCTCACCTCATTCCTCCAGCTCAGCATGAGCCCACCTCCATCCTTAAGTGAGCCTCTTCTTTTTTCTACAGTTTCCCTATCTATGTAACAAATAAAATGCACTGCATATTGCAGAAATGCAATGAGTGAAATTAATAGCATTTTAATAAAAGTCTTGGGACTTCCCTGGTGGTCCAGTGGTTAAGACTCTGAGTTCCCCATGCAGGGGGCACAGGTTCAATCTCTGATCAAGGAACTTAAGATCCCATGTGCTGCTCACTATGGCCAAAAAAAAAAAAAACAACCTTCATGGTTGTTTCTGGTTAGAAAATCCATGCTCAGCGCAGGGAAAAAATCAGAATTGTGTAACAACACATCACCCTACAGAGATAACCAGTTTGGTACCTGGATGTTCCTTCAGACGTTTTCTGAGCCCAGACTAACACACTTTTCTGAACAAAGATGAGACCATTCCCTCAACGCTATCGAGTGACTTTGTTTTCCATTCCGCTCCCAGGTAACAACACTTAAGGGACATGGAGTCACTTTACAGGTTTCTTTTTAAAGCTGCCCACAGCTTACTTAACCAGCGCTCTTATGAACAGTCTGGGGTCGCCTTTATGTTTCATTATGCATCCTTCACTTCTTTTTTTGAGTATCTGGGGGAGTGTTGCAGCAGAATAAAGTCCTAGGTGTGAAGTCAGGGAGCCAAAGGATGAGCCTGGGTCACATGGTAATCAGTAGTGGCCTTTATCTTACAGAAGGTTGTGCCTGTTATATTCTCGCCAGCTATAGACAGGAGTCTCTCAATAAACCTTGTGGGAGTGAATGTGGCTTGTTGGTTCTGAGATGTTTTCCCACAAGTGAGAGGTTCATAAATGTGAAAACCCAAGGCAGGGGGTTGTGGTGGGGGGGCGGCAGGGGGGCGGTGGGGGGCCTCTGGGGGCAGAGCGGCAGCTCCTAGAGCTTTGGGTGCAGACAGGTCTCTGCAGAGAGACCCCACCCAACCAGCTCAGCGCTTGCCTCTGCCAACCACAGGTCCCCTAACTAGGTTTACTGAAATCTTACGACATCTTGGGTTTCTCAAAAACACCTTTGAGAAATGTGAACTTTGCATCAGTCTCCAAATGCTCAGTTATTGAAACGAGCCCCAAATGACTCTTTGGCTACCAAGCAAAAACCAGCGTGAGCTTTTCTATTTTTTGTTTGGAAAACTCTAGGCGAATCTGATTTCTTTACGAAAACAATTTAAACTAAACAACACTTTTCTTGAACGAGCCTGTCTGCATAAACAAGCTTTGGCCCAGTGACAATTATCTAAATTGCTTTGCACAATATTAAGGTGTCACTTTAGTGTTTTTCAGACCCTCCCGCTGCCATTAAGGCTCTTCTTACTGTTTCTTCACGTGTCTTCACCAAGAAGCTAAATAAACCTGTGGGAGTGGCCACAAGTAGAGTGGGGCTCATTCTTTAGTCATCCGTAACAGCAGCTGGAATTCTAGTCTTATAGTATTCTTAAGAGGTAAACACAAAAGGAGAAGGAATTATTTGAATAATTATACTTAAAAAACAAAACAAAACTTGGATACAAGAAAAGCATACCTTTTATTGTAAAGTATTCAGATGATTTTTCCATGCTAACCAAAATGGAATACTGCTATTTATTCATTTTACTAAAACACTCACACAACTATTGCTATTTTTCCATACTTAATGGAATAAGCATTCAGTTCTCCACCTTCAACTTTTGTCATTGATTCCTGGCTGGGAATCTCAGTGGCTTTGGGATTTTAAGTTGGAGACCTAACTGAAAAGCATTTTTTATTCAAAACTTGAGCATTCTAGGGTGGCATGTATATATTTGTGTGTTGGTATACATGTATATCTGTATGGTGTGTATGTATCATTTGGGGCCATAAGCGTGCAGATTTATATATTTGGGGGTGCAGGTCTCATGCTGCCTGAGTAAATAAAGTAGAGGTTACTGAGGCTTCCACAGCATTTGAAGTGGGAGGGGGTCAGTGCCTCCCATCTCCTCCCTTGCAGTGTGACTCCTACAAGCATCCTTTCTAGCCCTTTATCCTCCTGAAACCTGGCTGGCATCCAGGACCACCTGGGACCACTCCAGGAAAGACCTGGAGAACTGATTTCAATATTTTCTCTCCTCCTGGTAAAATATTTATTGAAACTGTGCTGAGCGAGAAGCCTTTCTCTGGTTCAGAAATTGTCTGCCTGTAAGCACGCTGACCTGGGTTGGGGGAACCAAACGAGACTGGAGAAAATAAATAAACAGCAGGTTCACATTATGCAAGAACTCCGGCTTTGAGGGTAATGGCGGGGGGATGGGGCGCCTTTGGGGCAAAGCACAGAAAAACCACTGAGCCAAAGGACATAAAAGATGAGGACCAGAAAACGGTCCAGTGCTTTGGGCTGCAGACAGGTTTTTATTGGTTAATGTTTTCATGGCCATGTTCTTTAGGAGGCAGAAAACCTTATCCGTGCAAAGATGGATGGATTAACTGGAAACTGTTCGGAGCAGAGAGCAAGAAAGAGAAGTGATGCCGATCCCCTCACTGCTCCCATGACAGGAGGGCCTGGGAGAGCAGGACGCCATGGAAGGTTCTGGAAGCAGGGCAGCACCAGGGCACTTACCGTTGATGAGGCCGTATTTCTGGGCCAGGAGGGCGGCCTGCAGGCTTTTCCCGCTGCCCACGGGCCCGCAAAGCAGCACCCTTGGGGTGAAGGGGGCATTGGATCGATGGCTGGTTTGGACGTAGGTCAGCGCTGGAACGAGAGGAGGGCAGGGTGATAAGCCCGGCTCCTACAGAATGGGGGCCAGCTCACAACACCTCTGCGCGGGCTCTTTAAACAGCAGGAATTACTCTGTTTTCGGCCCCGGGGGAAAACCTCTGGGCATCTGGCGGGCGACCACAGGGTGAAGCTGCGGGCAAGGAGTTACCCTTCAGGCCTGGGCACCAAGGCAGGAGGGGACAATGAGAGGCACAGAGGCTGCCCTCAGAGAGCACACCGTCCCGGGATTCCTGACGCAGCACGGGGTCTGCGGGGGGGCTGTGGGTGCTGCTGAGGGCTGGTCCTGGGACACAGAAAACACACTAAATGTTGGTCTGGGGGACCTCTCTGGGGGTCCAGTAATCACAAGCCCATGCTTCCACTGCAGGGGGTGTGGGTTCGATCCCTGGTCAGGGAAAGAAGATCCTGCATGCCAAGCAGCATGGATGGCCACAAAAAAAAACAAAAAAACTGTGCTGAGATGTTTCTCAATTGAATGCAGGCTGAGCTTCAGCCTGAGGCCCCGGACCAGGCCCACCTCCTAGAGTCAGACACAAGCTTTGATAAACGCGTCAGGCCACGCGGGGGCCTGGCACATGGGGAGCTTCTAAAGGTCTCCGGAATTGGTGGAGAATAAATTGCAGCCTCACTCCAGTGACACCAACTTTGTCGCGAGTCTCCAAAGAGGCCGTGATCAAACAGGTCCTGGCGTGGGCAGACAGAGGCCTTGCCTGGGGTGCCCTGGCATTTGAGGAACAAAGACTCAGGGGGACAGGGGCGAGGTGCCTGCACTGTGGGGGTCACTGGATGCCAAAAGCTACTGAACATCAAACCGGGTCACCTCTCACTCAAGCGTAGACGGGGCACCAGAGCAAGCTGGGCAGGCTGTTAAAGGGCTGCCACTCGGCATGTGGGCGGGGCGGGGGGGGGGGACGGACAGCCCACCTGCTGAGGCCGAGGGTGGGTACCTCCACCCCAGTCCCCCTTTGCATCAAAAGGGGGTCTCCCTTCCCAACCCCGCCTCCTGCCAGGGACCCGGACCATCCCCAGCAGGTTCCAGGATTCCTGCAGGCAGCATGTTGAATCAGCCCCTCACCCAGGATGGAACCCATCTGAAGACAGGAAGGGGTCCCAGGGCACCACCCTGACACCTGGGACAGGTGGGCAGGGTCTGCCAAGCTCCTGACATCCAGGGCGCTCCCTGCCCCTACCCACCAGGTGCTGGTAGCACGCCCCCTAGTGGCGACAACCACAAATGCCTCCAAACATCCCCCAGGGGGAAGGGGACAAAATTGGAAACTACTGGGGTGTGTTCACTGGGCAGATTTTGAAGTCTCAGATCTTTGAGGGATTTTTTTTAATTGGAAGGTTCATTAGGGATAGTACGATTCCTCTCTGTCTTGGAACTAAAGGCATAGGTAGGTTACCAGGTCTTCATGGTCAGGATGACAGTCTGCCAAGCTAAACTCTCTACCAGCCTTGTCTGATCTGAGCCATGCACCGTCCCCCAAGGGAGGTGCTTTTCTTGTCTGCATTCTGCAGAGTTGGCAGGGCTAGGGCCACTCTCCTAAGCCCACTGCCAGGGGTAACACTTTCCACCAGCAAGACCAACCCGGGAGACAGAGACCCCAGCAAGGCTGTCTTTATCCCCAGACCTTCCAGGAGCCAGCCCATCTAAAGAGCACAAATACTACAGGCAAAGCAGCCTGCTTACAAATGATGCTTAATTTACAGTAAATAACTAAGTTAATTAGAAGTAATGATCCCCCAGACAGTCTCAACATCTAATTATTCTTTTTAAAAATATGTGGTTGCTGGATGCACTGCAGAGAGATTAAAAAAAACAACACAGAGAGAATTCTGCATTCCAATTTTCAATTTATCTCTCTGCATTATTAATTAATAATAATTAATATTCAGACGCTCACATTTTTATTTACAATTCCAGGCATGAATTCTTTATGAACGATCATATGAACTTTTAAATTTAATTAAGTAATTTGGAAGTAATTAATGTGTAAATTCAGAATCATGGCATAAGATAAATGTTGTGGTTGTTTATCTTCGGAGTGCAGTGTTTGCTACTAAAGACCCTTCCGAGATGCAAAATCACTGGAAATTTACAAGGCGTCTGCAAGCCTGGCATTTTTCAAAGTAGCATCGCCCTGCAGACATCCCCCCTCGCCCGCTGACCCCCCTTCAGAGACCGAGGCTGTGCCGCTCTCTGCTCTCCCGGTAAAGCAAAGCCACCCGCTGGCAGATCGGGCCGGCGGTACTAGGGAGCTCAGAACCACCTCCCCACCAAAACTAAATGTCCCTGGAAGAGATTTAAGAGGATATACCAAAAAAGGGCATTGTAAACTGTGAAGTGTCTTAAAACCCCTGCAGTGGTATTTTTATCTTCTCAGGCACCCACAGCATCGCACAGAAGGGTCTGACTGGGTGTGAAGCTCAGCAAGACTTTTTTAAAAAACCAGGGGAATTCTCTGACCGTCCAGTGGTTAGGACCCTGCATTTTCACTGCAGAGGGCTGGGGTTCAACGCCTGGTTAGGATACTAGGATCCCCCAAGCCACATGGTGCAGCTGAAAAAAATAAATAAAAGGAAAAACTAAATTAAAAATAAAAAATGATAAGCAGCTGCTTTCAATTCAGTTCAGTTCAATTGCTCAGTCGTGTCCGACTCTTTGCGACCCCATTGACTGCAGCACGCCAGGTCTCCCTGTCTATCACCAACTCCTGGAGCTTGCTCAAACTCACGTCCATTGAGTCGGTGATGCCATCCAACCATCTCATCCTCTGCCATCCCCTTCTCCTGCCTCCTTCAATCTTTCCCAGCATCAGGGTCTTTTCCAATGACTCACTTCTTCGCATCAGGTGGCCAAAGGATTGGAGTTTCAGCATTAGCATCAGTCCTTCCAGTGAACATTCAGGACTGATTTCCTTTAGGATGGACTGGTTGGGTCTCCTTGCTGTCCAAGGGGCTCTCAAGAGCTGCTTTGGGGGAGAATTATTCTAACTTCCTTGTCTTTTGGGACCGGATGTTGAATCATGACGACAGCAGTGCCTGACACTCACTGAGCTGTCACTCTGCACCAGCCCCGGGCTCACGGCTGCAGTGCCTGCTTCGCAGGATCTCACACAGCTCAGCCTCACCTAAGTCTATGAGGAAGGATCCATCTTTGTGCCCATTTTTGGGATGACAAAACTGAGGCCCAGAGAGATTACGAGAGTTACCACAGATGGCACAGCTGATGTGTGGTGGGGCTGAGGCTCGTTCAAATGTCACCTGGCCCTGAGGTGTCAATGGTCAGATCCGCAGCCCCCAAACAGGCCTATTTCAGCCACTTTCTGGGAAACCGCTGTGAACATACGTTACAGGTCCTGAGGTAGGGCTATGCCCATCATGGGGCTGCTTTCGCTGTCCTCAAGGGACTCAGGACACCTGATGTGTATTTTGTTGTTTGTTTGTTTGCTCGTGGCGGTGGTGGGTTCAGTTTGTATGTTTGTTTAATTTTTATAAATTTTCTCTTTCTCCTCCTTGATCCTCAGAGCAAGATTTCTTTTTCTTTTCTTTTAAAGACTTTTTATGTGAACCTCTTTTAAAAACGTATTTATGTATTTATTAAATATTTATTTACTTAATTCGGCTGCTCCAGGTCATAGTTGCAGCATGTGGGATCTAGTTCCCTGCCCAGGGGTCAAACTCAGGCCCCCTGCACTGGAAGGCAAAGTGCGCCCACCGGACCACCGGGGACGTCCCTCCCACCCTGTCCCCACCTCTCCTCGCTCCAGGTCAAGTCCGGCGACCGCTCAGGGTGTAGAGTACTAGCCCAGGGTCTCCGAGGGGGGCGCTCTTGGGGACCCCACACTTGTTTCTGGGCAGGGACCCTGGGCCGCCCACAACTTGACTCCCCCGCTCCCAGGCACGCCCTGGACGCCGCCAGATGAAGTGATACGGGGACAGGACGGGTGAGGGGTCATCTGGGTTTACCCTGGTAGAAGACGTCCACGCAGGGCTGGTCGGCGTTGATGACCTTCAGGATCTTGGGGTACGAGGGGAGGATCCTGACGATGTTCCTGTGATACTCTAGCAGCTTCCGCGCCGTCTCCCCCTCTGAGATGCCTGCGGGCATCATCAGTCGGTTCTGGATTTCCGACTCGGGCGGCCAGTCGAAGGTGGTGTGATAGATCTCTGCCAGAGAGAGGGACGCGGTTAGTCACCCGCCCGTCCTGGGAGCAGAGCCTGCGGGTCCCAGGGACGCCTGTCCGCCCACCCCAGTGGTGGCTTCAGCCTGCTCCCCCACTGCTGCTAGTAACAAACTGATGAGGATGCTGGGGTGACGGGAAGGGCGGCGGCGGCTTTCTGAGCGCTCACTCTGTGCCGGGCACCCACCCGCAGGCTCTCTGCCTTCTCACGGGATCGGCTCACCGGACGGGGCCTGCTGCTCTCAGCCTCAGGTCCAGGTGAGAACAGCAAACCTGAGACACTGGCCAAGTCCTCCCACGCTACAAGGCTACAAGTGGGCAGGGACCTTGGTCTGTCTGCTGCCGAAGCTGAGAGAGGGCGCTCAATGAGGGGTGGGGGCTGTGACTAGGACCTGAGACCTCTGAGATCCCATGGGGCGGGCGGATGCAGGAGGAGACTGCCATACCTCCAGTCTGAGGGTCGATCCTCTTCCCCAAGTTTCTCTCAATCAGGACGGTGTCTGGAGCGCTCAGCGCAACTGGGCAGAGAAGGAAAGAAGCCAAACCAGACACGGTCAGCAGCGGGACAATAGAACACCCACCATCTCCACCCCCATCAACTCCCTAAGCGAGACGGCAGAACACAGACACGGTATCTCAGGACAGAGGTCGCCCACGTGTGAACACTGCCTGCCGACCACCTTCAGGGCCACCAGTAACTGCGACATCCCTATACAGAAGGCTTTTGCCACATCTGGGATTATTTCTTATAGAGAGCTTCTCAGTGGTTTCCAGTTTCCACTGGTTTCTCAGAGTTTCCCATGGTTGAGATGGGGGGCTTCCTGAAACAGGGAAGAGCAAAACCCCAGGGTCCTAAGCACAAGCCCCGAACGCATCTAGCTCTTGGAGAACTCGGCTGTGCGGTCCTCCTGGCTCCTGCTGGGTCACAGGCCCATCAGCCCCCTCCTGGATGGTGGCGCCTGGGCTGAGGGTGGGCACTGGGGAGCCGCTGACACGGCAGAAGGTGGGCGCTTACTC
The DNA here is from genome assembly GCF_023699985.2 of Odocoileus virginianus. Classification (NCBI taxonomy): domain Eukaryota; kingdom Metazoa; phylum Chordata; class Mammalia; order Artiodactyla; family Cervidae; genus Odocoileus; species Odocoileus virginianus. Next base: position 97,989,467 of record NC_069675.1, read on the forward strand.
TTGGTGAGCGGTGGCGGGGTTACTCTGGTGGGCGGGCTTACTCACTGACATGTCTCGGGGAGATGCCGAGGGTCTGGATCGTCAGAGCCTGCTCCCGCGTCTCAGGGATGCCGTCCAGAATCCAGCCCTAGAAAGAGGATGTGGAAAGAGGCTCACCTATGTTTACTTTTTCAGATTGGGGGGGGGGAGTTATTATAAAAAGAATATTGGGGCTTCCCTGGTGGTCCAGTGGCTAAGACCCTGTACTCCCAACGCAGGGGACCCAGGATCAATCCCTGGTCTGAGAACTAAGATCCCACATGCCAACAACTAAAGACCCACAGGCCACCACAAAGACCCAGCACCAGCACATCCAAATAAATAAAGGATAATTTTTTTTAAAAAAATTATCATATCATACCTTTCTAGAAAGACTGGAACTTCTAAGATAAAATAAATGTTTCTGATAGCTGCATCAAACTTACTTAACAATCCCTCTCATAATATCACATTCCCTTCTGAACCTGACGTTTGTGATGATAGGCACAACATAGAGATTTTCTGCCCTAATTTTTTTTCCCATCCCACATTATAACCACACTGAGTTTTTTTCACATTGACCCACCTCTTCCCTGGCCATATAACATCCCACCGGTGAGCTGTCTCACTTACTGAACCATGCCCCATGACTGGACATCTCACCCACTGACCATTCACTGTTATAATAACACAGTAGGGAACATCTTTGTGTGGCGGCTCTTTCCACATTTTGGGTTATTTCCCAAAGACAGCTTTTCAGATATGAGAGGCAAGGAACCGTCAGGGGCAACACAAAAGCCTGCAAGTCCTGGATGAACAGAGCATTAGGAGGCATGAGTCCACATTTCTGTTCCTAGTGAACTTGTTTTAGGGCTGAACTTCTTCAGGCACCCTCTTGGGGCAGCTGGGGAACCGGTTTAGAAGGTTATTTTCATGAACCCTTTCAGTCCACTTGTGAGGGTCACACACGATTGCTGCACACTGTGTGGAAAATACCACAGGGCTGAAACGATAATGCTTGTCACTGACTGACACCACCGACCCACAACTGGCCACTGCTAACACTTTGGTGCATCTCCTTCCAGGCTTCACAAATGGGTATCTTTTTTTCCTAGATGAGGGTGGGGAAGGCAGTGGAGGGAGAAAAATCACACTGTATATACTATTTTGTAATCTGTTCTTTTCACATAGTGAGAACACTTCATGCACATTTTCCCACATCACAGAATTCTCCTCTCCTGGGAGTTTTTGCAGCTGCCAAGCATTGCATGAATTGACCTGCCAAATGCTAACAAATCATATACTTCTGCTCATTTAGTTTCATTCCATTACTTTAAAAAAAAGGAAACAAAACTATTTATTAGGGACTTTCTAGTGGCCCAGTAGTTAAGACTCCAGCTTCCACAGCAGCGGGTGCAGGCTCAATCCCTGGTCGGGGAGCTAAGATCCCACATGCATTTTGGTATGCATCCCCCGCAAAAAAAAAAAAAGAAAAAAAAAAAACCCTGATAAATTTCTAAAAGTTGATACCTTCTTTTATCATTTTTGATACATTTTGCCACATCAAGCTACAAACTTGTCCATCAGTTTCTGAACCCAATGGCAGATCACCTGTTCAGTTTCCCTGCATCCTGGTCAATGTCAGGCTCTGTCTCAGAGAAAAGCTGTCCAGCAAGACAGCATAGCATTGCTGTTTTAATCTGCACCTCTTTGAACACTAATGAGGTTCAATATTTTTTCCATGTGTGCACTGGTTATTTGAAATTTCATTTTTCCAAAATGTCCATTCATGTCATCTATTCACTCTGCCCTTGGGGTTTTATCCTCTTATTTGTTCACAAGAGCGCTTTACATATTAAGAATACTAACTTATTTTGGCAACTGTTACCAGAGACTCCTTTGAGGCAAACAAAACTACCAACATTTTCCACAGTTTGGCTTTGGCCTTTTAATTTTGTGTACGTGTTTTTTAACACATAAGTTTATGGCCAAATCAATCAATGCTTTTTTTCTTTGGATTCTGGTGTTGAGTGGATATATAAAAAGGCCCGTGTCACTGCAAAAGCTGGTAAATATTCACCTGCATTTAAACTGTGTTCTCTTAACAGTTTAATTCTTTACTCTGAAATAGTATATTTAATAGAGCCACTTTTTTTTTCCAAAAATGATGTGGGCCTGACCTAATCCATTTTTATGTGAATTTCCAACTATCCCAGGGTCATCTATGAAACAGCCTGTCCTCTTCCCTCTGTTGGTTTAGTCGCTAAGTTGTGTCTGACTCTTGTGACCCCATGGATTGCTGGCCAGGCTCCTCTGTCCATGGGATTTTCTAGGCAAGAATACTAGAGTGGGTTAACATTTCCTTCTCTAGGGGATCTTCCTGACCCAGGAATTGAACCTGGGTCTGTGGATTCTTTACCAACTGAGCTGCAAGGGAAGCCCCTCTTCCTTCTAAATATCAAAAAAATTTCAACACAGCCTACATGTTGGTGTGATGTTGGTTCTGGCATCTTTCTTCCTGTAGACTCTTGTGTCAGACTCACACTGTTTAAATTACTGTTGTTTTATAATTTATTGTTCTATCTAGTAGGAGATGCTCCTCCTTCATTTTCTTTTTTAAAAAAAAAACTTGTTCCTCCAGGTAGACGAAGGCTATTGTTAAGTTCCAAAGACATAAAAATTCTACAAGGTTGGGAATGACATTAAATGTAGAGATTACTTTATGGAGGATGGACATTTTTACAATATCAAGTCAAGACATCTTCCTGGGAATCCCCTGGTGGTGCAGTGGTTAGGCCGCAGCTCTCTACCTGAAGGGTTCCAGGTTCCATTCCTGGTCAGGGAACTGAGATTCTGCAAGTCACGTGACCAAAAAAAAAATTATCTTCCCATTTGTTTATGTTGTTTTTCTCTTTTTTTGATGTCCCCCAACAATATTCACATTAAACAATTTCTAGAGTCTTTTCAAATCCCTTGAGTCTGGAGTTATACATGTGTCTCAGGTGCTCAGTCGTATCCTGGTATTGTGACCCCGTGGACGGTAGCCTGCCAGGCTTCTCTGTCCATGGGATTTCCCAGGCATGAACACTGGAATGGGTTGCCATTTCCTTCTCCAGGGGATCTTCTTTACCACTGAGCTACCTGGGAAGCCCTCACATATATACTGTTTAATGCCTTCAACTTGATGGTCAGATAAAGCAAGATTTGGAAGGGTGAAGTAAAGCCACAGATTATCTCAGGCCTCCCTCCCTTTGGGGGAGGTACAGTGGAAAAGCCCAGCTTCATTCATTTACCAGGCGAGGGCGGACACAGCGGGCTCCCGCGTCAAAGACTGGGTCTCCCGTAGATCTCCATCCTGCGGTGAGAAGCGTCAGGCAACCCCAAGCGGATGTCCAGGTTTCTGAGGCTGGCTCCCAGAAGGGGGCTCCCTCTGCCGTAGGCCCTGCCCTCTCAGCAATTATAAAACTTTGGTTGCTTTAAGGTCAGAGGATGGACTGATGGGATAAACTCAGACCCAAGGTCACTTGTAATTCGTAACACCTGATGTATAGAACACCACGTGGTTGAGGGCAAGTCATGTCTTTCTTTTAAAAAAAGGGGAAAGGGTCACATTTCTTCAATATTGAAATATTTAGGCTCCAATAGCCTCAACTGACAGTTAAAAAAAAGCTAAACAAATTTATAGAGTAAAGAGTGTTGGAAAAATCAGGCATGCTTTCATTAATTTCTTAAATTATGCAGGAGAACACGCAGCCACGGAGGCCCTAGATTCTAGAACTAATGAAGCAAAAGTGCAAAAAAAAAAAAAATAGAAACCAAGATTTTTAACAGCCTTTTGCTCCCTCAAGTCCTTGTTATAGCCAGCCAAGTGTTAGCTGCAGCTCTTAAAAAAAGCAAACACCTACATATGTGTGCACCTCTCTAGGAACCAGGAGGTGTGGGGTCTGAAACCCACCCCCCAACTTACAGTTCTGGAAGCCAAACCCAAATGTTCTGAACTTTGGCTACATTCAGACCCCTTCATTTTTTCCATATCTGGAAGGGAGGGAGCTGGAGCCCACTGACCACTTCTAGGACCGGGGCGGGTAATTCTGTTTCGAATCCTGGTTTTTAAGCTGAAAGGAGGGTGGAACTCCGCCTTCGCTCAGCACCGAGAAAGACCTCCGCTTTTAATATTACATTACTGAGCAATCATTATAATCTCACCCATAAATTTGCAGCTGGTATCAGTATGTGGTCCAAAGCTTTTAGAACTATTCAGGGAAACAGCTCTCGCTGACTGGAGAAAGCAGGCCTTCCAATTACACAGGGAAAGTGCAGCAAAGTGGGGAACATCTTCCTAATTAGCTGGCCTCGCTCGTGTGTCATCCTCGTGCGGACGTGACATTGAAGGAGGGAGAAGGCAGGGGGCTTGAAGTGAATCCCAGGACACCTTGGCTCTCCGGGTCTATGCGTCCAGACTCAGGGAGATGGTCCCATCACCCAAGGTGCAAAGAAACGAGGTCCCTGGGGGACACACCTCCTTCCCCTTCCCCATCAACCTTACATCTTAGCATTCAGATCTCAGCCTGCATGCTGCTTCCTCAGAAAGGCCCTCTCTGATAAGCCAGTCTTAAGAAGTCTCCCAGTCACTCTCTCACACCATCTGTTGACCTCTTAGGATGGCACCCACACCCCACTAGCCCCCGCCTCAGCGCACCTGGGAAGGAAGGCTACAGTGACCAAGGCCTCTACATCAGGGAGGGTGGCTCATGGAGCGTCCTCGAGATGGGAGCCCCAGGCTTGGTGCCTGGAGAAGATCTTTCCCAGAGCTCTTCCCCGGTCCCCGCTTTTTAAAACTACTTATTCGTTTGGCTCTGCCACATCTCAGGTGCTGCCTGCAGGGTCTTCCATCTTTGCTGAGGTACGCGGGGCCTTCAGTGGTGGCACATGGCGATTTTACTTGTGGCGTGTGAACTCTCAGCTGTGTTATGTGGGATTTAGTTCCCTGACCAGGGATCAAACTCAGGGGGAGCGCAGAGTCTTAGCCACTGGAGCCCCAGGGAAGTGCCCCAGAGCTCCTTCCTTTGTCGAGGTTATTCGCAACGGAACACACTTTCGAGGGGAAACAGCAATTCTGGTTGAGAGCAAGCTACTGGCCGCAAATTCTGGCAAAGCAGGAAGTCATCCATCAGTCAGCAGCATCCGCGCCCCGCAGCGATGGGATGCTGGCGAACTGCATCGTGAGGGTCGTGGGCCTGACTTCCAGGAGCAGCTGGATGCTGAGGTAGCAGTCAGTCCCTAATTAGAATATGTTATCCGTCTTCCTGACACTTCAGCGAGATGTCTATTCGCTGCTCCGGAGCCGCGGCTTTGTTCCGAGCGGGCTAATTGATATTCTGAGGCCCTCGCTCACCATACCCCCGTGGCTCGCTTCTGTTTTATCACACATCAAAAAGGCCGTCTGCTCAGGGCGCTCCTGCACCCGCACAGAGCTGGGGGCCCGCACAGCTGCGCGGGGTTCGGTATCAGAGGAGGGACAAGCACGGAGCAGATGTCACAGATGGAAAAAAAAAAGGGAAAGCAAAGCAGCCCGCCAGCCCGGGGACCGTGGCGGGGCCCCAGCAGAGAGCGGCCCACTCTGTGTGAACACTGGCCTCTCCTGCCCTCCTGACTGTTATTAAAGCGCAATTAGCAGCTTCACGCCACAGGACTCCTGCCCTCTGAGCCCTCAGCCTGTTTGATGCGGTGCCCCATCTCCTCCCCTCTCCTCCAAAGACCAGAGTGGGGGCGCTCCCCTGGGTTCTCCGGAGGACACCCTGATTCTGGCTCCCAGCTCTGACTGCAGGCTCCGGAGGCTCTATCCCAGGCGTTCCCTGGAGCCAGAGGCCGATTCCTCAAGGTCCCAGGGAGGCAATCTGAGGCTGAAGGTTTGTGTCTGATCGATCAGATCACTCAGCTCAAAGTCTGAATTGGGGACATGTCACAAGATGCCTCGTAGGCCTGCCACCTCCCTCACTTTTTTCTGGTGAAATGTTATACAGTTTCCCACTAGGTAGAAGAAGGCAGAAAGGAGATTTTGATCAGCCAGAAAAGAAGATTTTGATCAGCCAGAAAAGAAATGCATATTAAAAGATCCAGTTTGGGAAACTGATGTGTTTCAGGACAACTGGTGAGAAAGATGAGAGTATTTTGATGGTTACAAAAAAGTTGACATCACATTGAGCCAGTATTGGTTCCTCTGGTTCAGACAGAAATGTGCCAGTCTTAGCCTGCCATGGCATCTTAGGACGCCTTCCATATCAACTCATCTGAGAGAAAACTCATGGGAAGATTGACTTTGAAGTTTAATCTGAAACAACAGGCAACGCCTGCCGGCGCTCCTGACTGGCACAGTGTGCGACGGGCCGGGCCGCTCTGGAACTCGCCTGCACGCTGGCTCGGCCACCCCACGAGGCTCTGCCTGGCCATCTTCAGCGCCTGTGCTGAGACAGGCTGAGGCGTGAGGGAGTGGTGTTTCCAAGTAACCGACGGAGCCGGATTCCACCCATCTTGGCAAATCAGTGACGCATGCCTGATGGTTTTCTAAGCAAACACGAATCTGGGAAAATCCATACTCCTGGGTTCTACTGGTTAAAAGCCACTGATCTCCAGTGGTGCTGAAATTTGGTAAAACACAGATGTTAATGTTTAAGAGGTTTTCGTTGTTGTTGTTCAGTTGCTAAGCCATTTCTGACTCTCTGCAGACTCTGCGGGCTGCAGCATGCTAGGCTCCTCTGTCCTCCACTGTCTCCTGGAGTTTGCTCAGATACATGTTCATGAGTCAGTGATGCTATCTAACCATCTCATCCTCTGCCACCCCCTTCTCCTTTGCCTACAATCTTTCCCAGGGTCTTTTCCAATGAGTCAGTTTTTTGCATCAGGTGACCAAAGTATTGGAGCTTCGGCTTCAGCATCAGTCCTTCCAAAGACTATTCAGGATTGATTTCCTTTAGGATGGACTGGTTTGATCTCCCTGCTGTCCAAGGGACTCTCAAGAGTCTTCTCCAGAGGTTTGGTGCTTTTTTTGTTGTTGTTGTTCCCAAGTAGCTAAAAAATGTTTAAAAATCAAATTCACATAAAAATGGACCAGTCCCCACCTAGCTCCTCCCCTGGGAGGATGCCGAGAAGACCCACTGCAGAGAAACTTGCTTTGCTGCATCACATTTAGTTTCCAGGTTCAGACACAGTGGGCAATGGTTGAAAGCACAAAAAGTGGATACCTCGACAATGTCCAGTTAATGGGTCCATTCCTTCCAAACCCTTTAGAGCCTGTCTGTGGTATAGACTCGTCTCTTCAGAAATAAGATTAGTCCATCAGTATGTCAGTTTACCATGGTGCTGAAGAGCAGAGCTTTGGAAATTAGCCTCTGCCACTGCCAGCTGTGACTTTCAACACCTCTGGGCCTTGCTCTCCTTCTCTGCAAAACAGGGACACTAACAACCATCTACCCCATGGCTGCCAGGATGACTAAATGATAACTACAGACAAACAACAACAAGACAAGCACAGTGCCTGGTGATGAAGAAACAGCCCAGTCTATGTTAACTAGTTTTATTACTATCATTATAATTCTGACCAAGGCAAACTCTGTTCTTTCCTTCTACCCCCTTTCAAGAAGGCATCCCACTTAGGACTGTAGAAATTAATATAAAGAATTTATTTTAAAAGATAGTCTCAGGGATTTCTCTGGTGGTCCAGTGGTTAAGAATCTGCCTTGCAATGCAGGGGATTCACGTTTGATCCCTGAGCTAGAAGGATCCCACATGCCACTGGGCAACTAAGCCCGCACGCACCGCAGCTGGAGAAAGCCTGTCTGCCACAACAAAGACCCAGCAGAGCCAAAATAATAAAAATAAAATAAAAATAAATGAAAAGTCAATGTCTTGGAAAGAGCAGCAACTGGCATTCCGGATATGAACTAAGAAAAGCTTTCTAATTAACGAAGACTTGGGAAAAACACATTTTGCTGAGAGCAAGGGAGTCTAGTGGATTGTGGCCTAGTGCAGACCCGTTCCCGGTGGTCTTCTGTTTGCCAGAGCCTCCCAGGGGAGCCTGCACCCCTGAAATCACAGTCAGGGGCCAGCATGTGGGAAACAAGCCCGAGGGCCCCTTCATTGACCTGTCCATCCATCCACTCATCCACTAGTTTATTTATTCATCGCTTCATGCAGAATGCTGTGTTTTCATACCAAAAAGTTCAGAAGCCCTTGGTTGGGGGGCTTGTCCGCTAGGCAGCCCTGAGGGTGATTGGTCCCTGGTTCATTTAACTACCTACCCCCAAGTCTGGGTGACCCAACTCTGGTCACTTAGGGCTCTTTTCTAATTGGTTGTGGATTGTGCAAGGCACTGAACATCACCTATAAAATAAGAGAATTGGAACAGGTAACTTCTAGCAAAGACAATTATGGTCTAACAAAGACATTTTGAGGGTAAACAGTCTGCTATTCATAATTATGCAGGAAAAAAGGCATCAACCAGGAAGAGGGACTGTCCTGCCTCTGAGGGTCTTTGCACATGGAAACATCATAATTTACTTGCAACCCTGCAGCCTGATTCTCCTCTGAAATTCTGCCAGCTCCCCAAAATCATGAAAAGAAGGGGGAAACCCCACCAGGCAGTGGGGGCCGAGCCTGGGGGTGGTCATGATTACCAGGTCTGATCAACATCTGAAATGAGGGCATTCCAAAGGACACCCTGAAAGTCGAGTGCTGGGTCTAAGCTGGGTGTGCGTGTCCGCCTAGAGTCCTGGCCTCGTTCTCAGAGGTTGCAAGCCCAGACTCCACTAACCCCAGGTGACTCCTTGGACCTCGTCTCTTTCCCTCCATTCCAAATCCACTGATCCAGGCGCAGCTCGGAGCCAAGCAGCCAGCCCCTTGATTTCCATCTCCTCCTTGAGCTGCAGCTCCCTCCCCCTGGCCCTAGTACCCCCACACCTACCCTTGGGGCAGGGAAAGCACTGGCCCTGGGCAGAGTCGTGGCCAGGTCCACATCTGGGCTCTAAGCCTGTAGCCTTGTGATCATGAATTACATAAGACCTGAGTCTCAGCATCCTCGACTGTAAAATGGGGGCAGTCAGACCCCCTAAGAGAAAGTCCCTGGAATGACTGCTTCAGATTATTGATGAGAAGCGGGATGACGGAGCACCCGACCCGGAGCAGGCGCCTCGGACACCGGGGCCTTTCTCTCCCCTAAGAACAACCTGAGGTGCAGGAGCACGCGTGTTTCCACAAGACCAAGAGGGGCCGCATCTCCACGCGGTGACTGCAAGGCTGCCGTCTCAGGCCCCGAGAGGTGGGCAGGACTCTGGGGGGCGCTTGGGGCGCACCTCCACCAGGAGCAGCTGCCCCCCGCCCCCTCGGGGGTCACTGTCCCATGTCCCGCTGCGCCTGGCGTGTCTGCGTCGCCTCCTTCAGCAGCTTGGGCCCCTTCCAGCCACCAGCACCCACGAGCTTTTCAGGCCCCAGGACGAGGGAGAGTCGAGGGGCTGGCTGCTCGGCTCTGAGCAGCGCCTGGATCAGTGGATCTGGATTGGAAAGGAGAGAGGCGAGGTCTGAGGAGTTGCCTGGGGCCCTGCCGCCTCTCACTCCCTCTCTCCCAGTCAGAACCACCTTCTTCCTCAGGCTCAGTCCCCTGGGACATTCACTCTCAACCCGCAAGGAAGCCCAGACCACTTTCCACACCTTCCTAAGCTCATCTCAACTCAGGCCCGTGGTCTTCTGCTGCCAGAGACTAGACCCTAGGGTGCCGCTCCAGGAAAAACCCAACCTGACCAAGTGTCGGAAGGAGAAAGCGGGAGGGCCTACTTCAGAGAATGAGAATTCATCAGTTGAGAGACTAGTGAATTGCACACAGCCTCAACAAGGCAAAAGCACAGTGAAAAACATATGCACATATGCTCTGGCATTCCAACCAACATGCTGATTTATAATTAACACTGTAAGTGTGCCCTGTGCTGGCGCAGTTGCTCAGTCGTGTCCGACTCTTTGAGACTCACTGGACTGTAGCCCGCCAGGTTCCTCTGTCCGTGGGACTTTTCAGGCAAGAACACTGGAGTGGTTGCCAGTAGTATGTATAATTCAAATTGGAGGTTGTTAATATGTTACAGATTATAGCTAAAAATCACTCACTTTAGTTTCTGCAATTCTTTCAACACCCATTGAATGACAATATTGAGCCAGCTGGGACCCCGGACCGCCACTTACCAGCCCTAACAATTTATCTGCAAAGCGGGGATGATGCTGACATTGTCAGCATTGTCACCCTGGGGTTCGGGGTGAGGTGCCGTGACGAGCGGGAACTGCCGGCTCCAGGTCTGGCAGGCACTGGGTGGCAGACGGCAGCTGGCACCCTTTCCAGCCTGGGGCACATGCCATGCTTTTCTGGGTTGACCCCTGACTGGAAAACTAAGTCACCAAGAGCTTGGCACGGGGGACTGAGGGCGGCACTGAGGGGCGCCGTTTCCTGCTCTCGGGGTGGGGCGGGCCTCCTGCTGTGGCCTCTGGATCCATCATTCAGCCAAGGCGACCTGGCCCGTAGGCCCAAGTCCAGTCCTGTCTCCAGTACCACCGGGCCTTTCCAGCGCTCTCTGGGGCTAGAACGTTGGGCTCTGCCCTGCGTTGCAATCATCTCTTCCTCCCTGACGGCAGCGAGAGGGGTCCTGAGAGCGTCCCAGCACCTGCTGCCCACACAGCACCCGGACGCTGCTGCTCGTGCAGACAGGTGGGCCACACGTGCCACCAACAAGCCCGACATCACACCACAAAGGGTCCAGAAACGCCCACAAGCAAGGGACCCACAAGGGGATCCTCACTGGGCTCCGCCCGCACCCACCCTGGCCCCCAGAGCCCTGCTGCATGGCGACGGACGCTGGAAGTTTTCCGAGTGGAGTTCAGACCCACCCTCAGAGGCCCGGCCATCCTGGCTGCGTCTGGATGAGAGGAACACACAGCCCCGGGCCTCAGCAAAGCTGTGGATCAATAAACCTGCACTCCTCAGAGGCCGCGGGTGACATCTACCAACCCGCAAGCATCAGAACAATGGCAGGAAAATTCTGCATTCCCTCTGTCAGAGGACGGGAGCCCAGTAATTAATGCCAGCCCAATGACACCGCCAGGAGAAATAAAACAAACAGTGGGTGGTTCTGTAGACCAGAATCGGGCCCCTCCGCTCTGACAGCATTTCCACCATAAAATACGGACTCCCGTTATGGGCAGGGACGCATAAATCTGAGAGCAAAGAGGAAAAAATAAATAAGACTCTAGAAACCTGCCAAGTAAATTTTAAACTTTTGGTTCCACAGTCAAAAGTATGCGGGACTTCCCTGGTGGTCCGGTGGTTAAGACTTCGCCTTCCAATTCAGAACATGAGTTCCATGGCTGGAGGGGGGAAGCTAAGATCCCACACGCCTCTCAGCCAGAAAACCATAACATAAAACAGAAGCAATACTATAACAAATTCAATAAAGATTTAAAATGGTCCACATCAAATTAAAGAAAAAAAAACCTTTTAAAAAATATGCTCCAGCATCACCTCCTTTCTTAAGAAATAACTGAATGTCTCCAGTATATTGAAGGAGATTAAAAAGAAGAATCCGCCTGCAATGCAGGAGACTCTGGTTCGATTCCTCAGTCGGGAAGATCCGCTAGAGAAGGGACAGGCTACCCACTCCAGTATACCTGGGCTTCCCTTGTGGCTCAGCTGGTAAAGAATCCCCCTGCAATGTGGGCGACCTGGGTTCAGTCCCCGGGTCAGGAAGATCCCCTGGAGATGGGAAAGGCTTCCCACTTCAGTAGTCTGGCTTGGAGAATTCCATGGAGTGTATAGTCCATGGGGTCGCAAAGAGTCGGTCACAACTGAGCAAATTTCACTTTCAAAAAGAAGTTCACCTGTGAACGCAAAGGCTCGCTTTGCGTTTTCTAGAAAGGAAAAGCCTCCACCCAGCATTGGTCACTGGGGGTGGGGAGTGACCCCTGTGCAGTCTGCCTTGGGGATTTTCTCCCAGACTTAGGAAGCTGGGGGAGTGGTCAGAGGTTTGCCTTTGGCGATGTCACTCCAGTTTAAGGAGGGAGAAGATGTGAAGCAGACACTGAACTTGCTGGACGTTTGTCTGGAAGAGCGACCGTTTCCTCCTCCAGGCAACACCCATCCTTCCTTTATACCAGCGGTGGGTTTGGGGGCTGCAGCTTCCTGCTCTGCATAGCAGGAGTCAGTGCTAGCGCCAGCCCGTGGAAGTGGAAGTGGGCACTGGTTCCTTCGTCCTGCCGTCCCCACGGGGCCGAGGATGGCCCCTGCCGCACAGTAGTGCCTGTGAGTCTTGGGTGTGGAAGCCTCGCAGGACGGTCGTCCAGATCTCACACGTGTGGCAGTTGTCTCCCCCAGGGTGTTGCAGGGAAAGGCTGGTGAACCGCGATCTGTACCTTCATCCTGATGGACCCACTGTGGCTCCAGCACCCGTGCGGGGCTTGGTTCTGGCCTTCATTTGCCTCCTTCCTGATCTTCACCCCATCCCAGAGGCCAATGAGTCCTGAGGCCAGGTGGCATTTTCTGAACTCGCTGAAGTCGGGGCCTGTCTACATTGAACTAACCACAGTCCTGGGGGGACAGGTTCTGGTTTTTAGGCCTTTGCTTTTGGTGGGGGCATTGGGAAGACTTCCTGACCCAGGGCTGGGGATGAGGAGATGATGGTTAGAACTCAGCACCCTGAACACAGACCTCTGCTTGGCCACCGGGTGGGGACGCAGATACAGCAGGTGAGTCTGTGATATCAGGGTGTGTTATCCACTCGGTGGGTGCGACTCCGAGCACCCTGGTTTGGGAAATGGAAAGGAGAGGTGGTGTGACACGGAGCACGGCTGCGGAGGGCGTCGGCTGCCACGGGAGCCCCCAGCATGCCCACCCCCCGCCTGCTCCCACTAAAGGCCGCTCCTGGCCCAGCCCAACCTGCAGGGGCTTCCGGCCTGACGCCCGGCAAGGAGCAGCCCTAACCTCCGGAGCCCTGGAACTCCAGCCCACGTAGCAACTCAGGGGAGGGAAGAAAAGCCACGGATATGGACAGAAGCGGGGCAGGGAGGGTCCAGCTGGCTCTGAGATGTCACTGTTTTACACCCAGGCACTACAATTAACTGCTAGCTCTCATCCACGTTAAGTGTGAGATGCCGCAGAACTCACCGGAACAATTCTGGAATCATGCTGTGGGCTCACTGATGGGTTGGAGCCCACCGGACCCGGAGAGCAGAGGCCCCGCCCTAGCGCCCAGGGTGACCGCGGAGGAGGCAGCTTCCTGTGGCTCCCGCCTGTTCATGTCACCAGGAAAGCGGGCAAACCTGCCTCGGGGGCCTCGGACCAGGCTCGCGGCTGTACAGTGCGCTGCGCCCCCCAGAGCCCTCTCGGCCTGCCTGCAGCCCCAGGGCGCCCACTCCCAGCCACGCCAGGGCCCCAATATCTGCCCCTCTCCCCTGGGTCCTGCTGCTGCCCCCAGCCCAGGTATGCGAGGGCCAGCAGAGGTGGATGTGAGCCGTCTGCGGAGGCCTCTGCCTTTTCGGGGTGATGAAACGCCCATCATCTGATGAGCCCTTATAATCGGTCACAGCCGTTCCCTCCCCACAGCTGGGGGAGGCGGCTGACCCTACATGCAAACATTTCTTCTTTGCCTCTTGGCCCAGGTACGTCTGGACGGTCATATTCTAACTCGGTCTGGTCCTGGGGACGTGGACATGCCTTTGTCAAAGAGCCGGCATGAGATCACTGAGTCCTGGGCTAGAGCCCAGCCTGGCAGCCAGGAGAGGGGGTGGTCCACACCTGTCCTGGCCCACGGGTCCCTTGATTTAGACTAAGCCCCTTCCCCCATCCGGGCCTCAGTTTCCCCTTTCAGAAAAGGTTTTAGGCACAAATATTTTCAAGAAATTTGGTTTTAAGAAAGTTGGTGAGACAAATTGAAATTCATCCACCAGGCACAGTGACTTCTAAGAAAAGCCGTTATTTACTATTTCAAAATCAAGTGTCTTGGTGTTCTGTCCTGTTACAGTCGATTAGAGAGGAGGAGGAGGACACAGGTGGCCTCAGCACAGGATGCCAAGACCCAGGCGAAGGCAGGTTCCCAAACGCTGGAACCCCGGGTCTGGTGGAGCAGGGCCACCCCCGGGTGCACTGGCTGAACCTGATCAAGCTAGAGGAGACCACGGCCAAACATGAACCTTGAAAGAGCTGATAATGGAAAATAATCTGCAGACGTAATCATCTATTCCTAACGACAAAACTAGAACATTCACATTCCATGGAGCAGGCTCGATGGATGTTAAACACCTTCCTCTCCTTGGGCCAACAGCAAGTTGGGAACAGATTTCATGGAATTACATGAATGGCATTCCTTTGTTCATTCATTTCATAGATATTTCCTGAGTCTGTACTAGGCACCACCGGAGTGGCTGTGGGATTCTGTGGTGACTGGCACAGATGGGACCTTGCCTTCACAGAACTCACAGAGAAGAGAAGGGTGCTGTGGGCTCATGTAACTGTCTCCCTGAAGAAGGGACTCTGCCCTGAGACTAAGAATTAAGAAGCAGCTGGCCAGCTATGCGGCAGGAGTGGTAGGCTATCTCAGTGAAGAGAATGTGGGTATGTTAGTTTTCTGTTGCTCTGTAACAAATGACTACAACCTTAGGGCTTCAAACGACACATTCACCCATAGCTCCCACGGATGGGGAGTCCTGGCACTGCTGAGCTGGGTTCTCTGCTGGGGTCTTGGCCATCGAGGTGTTAGTAGGCTGCGCTCGCATCTGGAGGCCAAACTGGGGAAGAACTGCTTCCAGATCCAACTGCGTCCAAGCTCAGGCTGTGGAAGAATTTCCTTCCATGCTGCTCTGCGACTGAGGGCTCTAGTTCCGTGCTGGCTGGAGGCTGGGGGACTGCCATCGGGTCCTCCAGGAGGCCCCCACAGGCTTCCCCAACACGGCGGCTGGCAAGGAGACTCTTTCTCTCTCATCTGCTAAGGTGAAGTTTAAGATAATGCAATGCAATCACACCAGGGGCTTCCCTGGGTGCTCTGTGGTAAAGAACCCGCCTGCCAATATAGGAGACTTGGGTTAAATCCCTGGGTCGGGAAGAGCCCCTGGAGAAGGGAATGGCTACCCCCTGCAGTATTCTTGCCTGGAGAATTTCATGGACGAGGAGCCTGGTGGGCTATAGTCCATGGAGTTGCAAAGAGTCAGACATGACTGAGCAATTAACACACACACACACACAGTCCAGCAACCCTACTCTGGGCGTATATTTGGAGAAAACCATAATCCGAAAAGACACATGCACCCCAGTGTTCACAGCAGCACGATGCACAATAGCCAAGACATGGGAGCAGCCTAAATGTCCATCAACAGATGAATGGATAAAGATGTGATGTGTGTGTGTGTGTGTGTGTGTGTGTGTGTGTGTGTATAATGGAATAGTATCCAGCCATAAAAGAGAATGAAGTAACGCCACTTGCAGCTACATGGATGGACCTAGAGATTATTTAAAGTAAGTCAGAAGGAGAAAGACAAATACCATATGATATCACTTCATAGGTGGAATCTAATTTTTAAAAATCATACTTGAACTTATTCACAAAACAGAAACAGACTTACAGATATCAAAAACAAACTTATGGTTTCCAAAGGGGAAAGGTGGGGGGGAGGATAAATCAGGAGGTTGGGATGGCCGTAAACACGCTGCTGTAGACAAGACAGATAACCAACAAGGACCTACTGCGTGGCACAGGGAACTCTCCTCAATACTGTGCGATGACCCATAGGGGAAAAGAATCTAAAAAAGAATTAATATACATATATGTATAACTGAACCACTTTGCTGGACACCCGAAACTAACACAACACTGTAAATCAACTATACTCCAATTAAAAAGTGAAAAGACTAATTGGTACCATAACTCAAAAAAAAATAAAAATAAAGACAAATGCTTCTCTAAGTATAAGACAATCTGCTGAAGAGCATGCTCTCCAGAGAATATCAACATCTCTCCAGGAGCGCGGACAGGCGTTTGAGGAGGACTGGGAACATTTTGAATTTTGAACCATGTGAACGTTCTGCAGTGAAGAAATAAATTCGTTCATTTTTGAAAAGCAACCCCTCCAGAAGCAATATGAAGAAAGGATTAGGAAGAAACCCTGGTAGCTGCAGGAGATGGATTAGTGGTCAAAGAGGGAAAGGCTTTCTTAGTAATCCAAAAATCAGTGGAAGGGGACTTCCCTGGTGGTCCAGTGGCTAAGGCTCTGGGCTCCAATGCAGGGGGCCTGGTTCCATCCCTAGTCAGGGAATGAGTTTCCACATGCTGCAACTAAGACTGCACACAGTCAAAGCCATAAACACATTTTTTAAAAAAACAGTGGAGGCAAACAGTGACTATGGAGGTAAAGGCGAGGTTTGGAATCTCTCTGGCGTTGAGCCTCCCCCAGACTTCCTGAACCCCCTGCCTCACTTCTTGGCTCCCCTTGCCCTACAGACATGGTCTCAAGCACCAGGCACTCTTGGATTCCAAGAACTCGGCAGCCCCTAAAGGAAAGGCAATGGGTCCCTGACATGTAGTGCCTACCTGCTTTCAATAATTCTGATACAAAGTGCTAATTTCTCTTTCTTTAATGTATTTGGTGGTCACTTCAAAGAGCATTGCATTAGACCAAAAAAAGAAAAAAATGGGGAAAAGGCAACATTAACACAGAACCCTGGCGGGTTGTGAGTGCATCTTTCTCTCTGAACACTGCTCCCTGCCTCCTCTCTGTGCTCTGAATTACCCATCCAGTCCCTGCGTAGCTAAATAATAATAATTACCATACAAATGAATATGCATATGTGTCATTTTTCTCCCTAAAAGCAAGAAAGCCTGTTTATTTTGGATGAGGGTTTGTTTTGTTTCTCAGCAAACAGAGCACATAATTAGGTGCCTCACCTCTTCCTCTTGAAATTCTGTCTCCACTGGGAAGAGATGAAAAAGGTACTGGATGCCCCTGGAAGCTCAGAAGAAATTTTAAAACAAATTAAAGGAGATATTTCTTTACTCGGCAGGTAACAATGGGCTGGACATGATTGGAATCAGAATGTCAGGCTAGAAGGAGCTCTAGAGCGCAAGTCTGAGCCCAGTGGAGACACAGAGGTGGACGAAGGTGAGGTGCTTGCTGGAGAGACACAGCCGAGTGATGATCAGACAAGAACAGAGGGGCCAAAAACATCTTAGTTCTGGGGCTGACTGTGGGGACTCTGGGCAAGACCCTGCAAGCCTTATGATGCTGTACCCCTAAAACATGGATGATGACAGCCCCACCTCTACTGGGCTGGTGCACAGATTAAACGAGATCATGGACGTGGCCCTCAGTCCTGGACCCCCAATCAGTGGTCGCCATCAACAGTGTAATGATTACAGCCTCTCTGCGCTGTGTCCTCACGGTGAGGCGCAGGGGACGAGGCACCAGACAGGCCTCCCGTGCTTGTTTGGAGCCCAGACAACAGCTGCCACCGTCACCAAGCCCCTTTGCCACGATGTGATTAATACTACTCTAAGTGTTCTGACCACTTTGATCACGATGTAGCTGCCGGTGAGGACTTGAGATGCCTGGTCTCACACTTTGTCCACGCTGCCTCTGTGCAGCCCAGACTTGCAGATAAGCTCAAGAAAGGCTTACAGGAGTTGAATGCGTGTTTAGAGAGTATTCTAGATCACCAAGGACAAATGGGGTGCCCAGCTGAAATCATAGAGTGTCACCATGTTTTCCCTAGAAATCATGACTCAGTAACTTACAGAGATCAAAAAAACTTAAATAGACAATCATGTGAACACTGGCCCAGGCCAGCGGGCTCCCACGTCTGGACTGTGGCTGGATCTTTGTGTCATGGGTTCCAAGGGTTTTATCTCACCAGTGGGACTCACCCAACCATCCAACCTCCCGATCGCATGCCTCTGAAGTCTAGGCTGAACACTTACACCCTGGAAACATTTAACAGTCACTTACAGTAATAACTTCCACAAATTAAGACTTGTTTTGAATGTTTCAAGATCGGGAAGAATGGCACCTCTGGGGGGTCACGCAGTGTCCAGATGCCCGGCTTTCACGCCAGCTGGTTCAGGTCATCGGCAACACGACAGTGGTTGCTCCCTTTTTTCCCTTCCTCCCAGCACACCCCCATCCCGCCCTTCGCCTTCTGCATAGCTCAGGGGTCTGGGCTGGGGAGGGTCCCCCAGAGGCCTCCCTCCCTTCTCTGAGACACATCTCTCTGCTGGGTATCTGCTGGGCCCTCTTTCTGGAAGCCTGTCCTCCCAGGTGCCCATCTCTAGCTAACACCCCAACTGCACATCTCATCTGGTTTGTCATCTGTCTCCCCACAGCTAGAATCTGTGCTCCTTGAGAGCAGCCGTTAACTCTTGTGCTCACAGTCTTGGCATTTGGCGCACATGGAAATAAATGAATGAACAAACAAACAAGTGCCTGTAGGAAACTCTAGCATCCAGTCGTGGAGCCATCTCCACCGGGACTCCAGTTCTGCAGGGGTGTGGCTGTGGCTCCAGAGCCGGTCACAGGAACTGGGACAGGAACTAAGACGTGCTCCCCATCCACATGTTCGTGGCCACAGCCAGTCAGGTGATATTCTGCTGCCAGGAGCTTTGGGCATGTGGAATTGCTGACAGGCCATGCTGTGTCCAGATGTGCTTTTATTTTATTTGTTTTGGTCACACTGCTTGGTATATAGGATCCTAGTTCCCTGACCAGGCATCAAACTCAAGCACCCTGGAATGCTTTCATACATTGGAAGCATGGAGACTTAACCACTGGGCCACCAGGAAAGTCCTCCAGCTAGGCTTTTAAATACAGCCCTCATGAATGTAAATTGGTGCAACCACTATGGAAAACAGTATGGAGGTTTCTCAAAAAACTAAAAATAGAAGCACCATGTGACCCAGTATTTCCACTCCTGGATATACATCCAAAAAAATGCCAAAACACTAATTTGAAAAGATGCATACACCCCAATGTTGATAGCAGCATTATTTACAATTGCAAAGACAAGTAAACAACCTAAGTGTCCATCAACAGATGAATGGATAAAGAAGATACGGTGCGTGTAAACAATGGAATATCACTCAGCCATAAAAAGGAAAGAAATCTGCAGCAACATGAATGACTTGGAGGGCATTACGCTAAGTGAAATAAGTCAGACAAAGACTTTGTCAGAGAAAGACAAATTCTGTGTGATATCACTTATATGTGGAGTCTAAAAAATACAAGAAACTAGTGACTGTAACGATGAAGAAACTGAGAACAAACTAGTGGTTACCAGTGGGGAGAGGAGGGGAGGGGACAAGACGGGACAGGGGAGAACGAGGTGCAATCATTTATAAGATAAGCTACACAAGATACATTGTACAGCATAGGGAATATCACAAATACTTTATAAAAACTATAAATAGGGTATAACTTTTAAAAATTGTGAATCACTTTCTTGTACACCTGTAACATATATTATATAAACCATACTCCAATTGGGAAAAAAAAAAAACACACAGCCTCCACCCTGCTGAGGGTTCTGGTCTGGGTGACTTGAGAGCACTAATTTCAAGAGTGACACTGACCTGCTTGGTCAAAGTCTTGGGACAAGTGGTGTTGGTGAAGAGGAGAAACAGCCCAGTTCTAAAGAGAGGGAGAAGGGCAGACATGAGTGCTTCCAGCCTGGGGTCTACAAGACCAGAGTCTTATTCCACTCTGCAACTCACAGCAATTATGGATCAAGCCTTCGAGCTTTTTGCGCAAGAAAGTCCCGGCCAGTTTCCAGTCATTCAGGGTGCTCCACCCTCCCCTTTATTCCAGATTGTCTCAGAATTCTCAGATAAGAGGGTGATCCACGGGTGGGTAGTTTTAGGAAGAGCTGAGCCAAGGTTGGTTGAACTAAGGCAGTGGTGGGGGGTGGGAGAGGCTGTACTCCCAGCCCTGCCTTGTTCTACCTGCCGTCCCCTCCGACCAAGGCGGCCCCTCCACAGACTGCCCCGTCCCTATCTCGAGTGTTCAGTGACAAGTCGACTCCCCTGGGCCTGTGTTTGTGGCCCCATCACAAGCCTTCTCGGTCAACCTTGCTTTGGTCACATGAGACTCTGTCTCCAATGGCAGGTAGTGAGCCTGGGACCCAGGGGACCACCGAGCTCATGGGGCATTGAGGAGGAAGATGTGCTGGGGAAGGGGGTTGGGTCCCAGTGGGAAGGACAATGCAGTCTCTGTGGTGGGCGCTCAACTAGAGTGGGCAGAATCAAGCCGGGGGACTTGGGAGCTGGGTCACAACGAGGGAACTTGGTTACCGTGAAAGCCTATGGTTAAGTGGCCTTTCTCCTAATACTGCTGGAAGGTGGAAGTTTGCTTTTTACTTAGAACTGAAGAGACACAGAAGAAGTGTTTTTATCATCATGTGAAAGGACCAGTTAGGACATGGATTGGAAAACTACAGCCTGCTGCCTATTTTTATAAATACAGTTTTATTGGAACAAACCATGCCCTTTCATTTGTATACCATGTATGGCTGCTTTCACATGACGTCAGAGTTGAGTAACTGCAACACAGACTGTCTGGTCGGCGAAGCCTAAAATATTCACTATCTGGCCTGTGTCTCCCCCGACGTAGACTGGCCTCTGAGCTCTGGGCGCCTGCCTACTCCTGGGCAGTGGGAGACCACCCACTCGTAGGAAATAATTTGAAGTCAGAGGAAGTCAGCCTATTCAGACCAGACTTTGAAACTCAAACTGCAGTTAACTTGCAGCTCTCTCGTGATTTAGACCCACAAGGCCGAGGACCATGCAGAGCCAGGCTGTGAAAGCTGCCACTCCTTCACCAGTGTCCTGGGGAGGTGCCCAGGTGTCTTACCAGATGTGGGCCTCTCCATCATTTCAGCAAGTGTGTGCACATGTGTGAATGTGTGTACACAAATGCATGCATACATCTTTTAAAAATACATGCACATATTTTAAAAAACATACGAGTTCTGGTTCTGGGCAAGACGGAGAAAACTGTCCCCACCCTGTCACCTCCACTGACAGCAGCTATAATGCCTGGATTGAGTGCAAGGGGGTGCTCTTTGAGGACTCAGGAAGTATACAGTAATAGGGGAACTGGGGAAGAAGACCAGACTGCAGGATCCCACAAAACCAGTACCTCCGGCCTGGTCTCTCCAGGCGGCCTGAAACCCGAGTTGGGCCATAGGGAGAGATAAAGGCAGACCGGGAGCCCTCTTTCTGGCTTGAGCAACACGAAAGGGGACTCCCGACATGCAGAGAGAGCGGGGGGAACCTCCCTGTGCTTCCTTCTGCTTCTTTGCACTCCTGCCTTGAGGCCTTCCTGCTGGAGTCACAGTGATGAGGGGGCTGCAGCGGCCTCCCACTCCGTAGGCGCAGGGGCCCCTCCTCTCTAGGCCCCAGAGAATGCAGCCAAGCCCCACGAGTCTTTCCTCTCGCTGTCCTCCTACCACGTGGCTCTGGTCACAAGTGTAGTCACAGGAAAACTGTGACAGGGCCAGGTGGATCAAGGCCCAGCGTTCTGACCGAGAGGCCAAATAAAGGAAAACCAGGGAACCGGAGGTCACCAGGAAGACGGCAGAGGGGGCGCGCAGGAAAGCGACCAGACGAAATCGCTTATGGACTCCTGGTCACCTCCAAGCTTCGCACACAGGTCCGACCCCAGCCTTCCAGCCCCCGTGAGGAATCAGGGGGGACCAGTGCCCAGGCCCCTCCGCGTGGCATCCACACAGCACACAACCACAAAGGCTTGAGAGCTGAGGTGGAAGCCACAACCCAGAGAAGGTGGTTAGAACTCGTGACTGGAGCCCAACTGGGCCAGTCATTTGCTAAGACAAAAAAAAATATCAAAGTTTGCCATGGAACTCAAGCAGGATTCAGAGCCTCAGAGCAATATTTTGAACATTCAGGATACAAAATGACTTAGCTCAGGGCTTCCCTGGTAGCTCAGTGCTGAAGAAGCCACCTGGTAATAGAGGAGACGCAGGTTCGACCCCTGGTCCAGCAGGATCCCACGTGCCACGGGGCAGCTGGGTCTGGGAGCTGAAAGCACGGAGCCCGTGCTCTGGAGTGTTCGCCACGGCAGAAGTCACCGCAGCGGGAGGGCGGCCCCCACGTGCCCCAAGTGGAGGAGAGCCGCGGAGCAGCAAGGACCCACCCAGCCATAAATAAACAGAGAATTTTAAAAATTACTAAGCACAGGGAGAACCAGGAAAATCAGCTCACGTGGGAAAAGATACCAGACACCACTACTGACATGACTCCAGTGTTGGAACTGTCAGACAAGACGTGAAAGCAGCTGTTACTAAAACAACGGCAACAACAGAGCTCCGAGTAAATGAACGGACACGTTGCAAGTCTCAGCCGAGAAACAGAAGGAAGACAGAAGAGCCAACTGGAGTTTTCAGAACTGAAAAATACAATTATCAAAATTTAAAACCCTGTGGATGAGCTAAACAGTAGAATTCAGATGAGAGAGAAGAGACTTAATGAGCCCGAAGCTGGTTCAATACAAATGATGAAATCTTATCAACAGAGAGGAAGAAAGGAATAGAGCTTCAGTGAGGGAACACCGACAGCCTGACCTGACCTTCATGCCACCGGGGTCTCCGAAGGAGCCAGGAGAAAGAGAGCGGTGTGGGAAATTATTTGAAGAAGCCATGGCTGGAGACTTCCCAAGCTTGGAGAAAAACGTAAACTTATGAACTGAAGGAATTCAGCAAACCCTGCAAGGAATAGTCCTCCAAAATCCACACCAGACGTATCACAGTTAAACTTCTGAAAGTTAAGGAAAACAATCTTGAAAGCATCCAGAGAGAAAAGATGCATTACTTATAAGAGTTCTAGTGACTCTAGATTTTCACCAGAAACCACAGTGCTAAAATGGAACATTTATAAAGCGTATGAAAGAAAACATTGTCGATCTAGGATTCTGAATCCAGAAAAAAATACCCTTCAGGAATGAAGGCAAAATGAAGACATTCTCAGGGCCTCCCTGGTGGCCCAGTGGTTAAGACTCTGCGCTTCCACTGCAGGGGGCAGGGAGCTGAAATTCCCCGTGCTGCGGGGCCCAGTCAAAAAGTACAAAACAAACTTAAAAAATGAATGAAGATGTTCTCAGATGAAAGAAAAGCAAGAGACTTCATTGCCGGCATATCTAGTCTAGAAGAATTGCTCAAAGAAGTTTTTCAGACAGAAAGGGACACTTGGAACATTAGGAATGGAGAACAGAAATGGTAAATACCTGGATAAATACAACAAATGATTCTCCTTGAGTTTTTAAAACATGTTTGATGACTGAGAGCAAAAATGATAACATCTGCCTGATGGGATCTTGGTGCATATAGATGCAATACATACGACAGCTACACTAAGAGAGGGAAGAGATCTATATTGTATGTTCTACCCGAAATGGTAAAACACCCACTCGAAATAGACTGTGGAGATCTAAGTCTGTATATTGTAATCACAGGTCATTCACTTAAAAAAGAGAGAGAGAGACTGAAAACACACACACACACACACACACACAGCAAAAAATTAAAATGGAATACTAAAAAAAATTCCAACAATCGATAAATTGGATGAAGATGAAACATGTATTTCTTGTTATGAATCACAAGGTCACAACCCCCCTGCCCCCACCCACCTGCGCACGCCCCAGGAGGCCAATCTCCACCGAGGGCCTCACGGGGACCCCTGTCCTCTGACGTCATGGGGTCTGGCAGAAGAGGGCATTAGTGAGAGAGCAGTGGACGGAGAGAGAGTGTGGGCCCCCAGCTCTGCCTCCGCCCCCCGGCTCTGCCTCCGCCCCCGGCTCTGCCTCTGCCCCTCCAGGTCCAGGGGCTCCCCCAACCCCACACGTCTACGACCGGGTGCGGTGGTCCAGATCATCCCTGCAGGGGCCTGACAGCTCCCCAGGCGCCTCCTTGTTTTTCCTCCATCCAAGGTGAAACCCATGAGCACAATCTGACCTTTGCTGGGCTTCAGACCTGCACCCTTCTCTGCAAGTCATCTCTGCTCCAGGACATAAACACGTGGCCCCGACCATCCCACCCTCCTTCATCTGGAAACAGAGCCTCCCTCCCTGGAGCCCCGCTCCCTGGAGCTCCCCAGCCCCTGCTGCCCGGCTCCACGCACGGCTTCTCACCCGCCTGATGCAGTCCTCCTCCTTCAGGCGCTCCTGCATCAGTCTGATGAGCAGCATGTTGGGTACCATCTAAAGGAAAGATGACACGGGATGAGGGCCTGCCCCCCTGTGTGGGTCTCAAGGGGACAGAGCTGGCAGGCCAGTGGGCTCCGCTAAGGCCCGAGAACCCGGCCCTGAGGCCATGAAGCTTCTCCAGATCCCTGACCAGGGCCCTGTGGCCTCCGTGAAGTCCAGGGCCAACCTGTGGCCCCAGAGTAGTCCAGACTCCTTGATAGCCCCCCTACCCCACTCATGCGCATCCACCTCCACTCTCTTGCTTCTCCAGCACCCCGCCCCTGCCCAGATGCTCTCCCCCACCCCTACCTGGGTGACTCCAGGCTCCCCAAGTGCCACTGCCTGCAGGCAGCCCTCCCTGACCCTTCCTGGGCTGGGCTGGGGGCTGCCATGATCCTCCACGGGAAACTCTGTTACTGTGCTAACCATGGGGCCTTCCAGGGGCCTGTGCACACATCTGTCTCCCTGGGGAGCTTTAGAGTTCCTGGACGAAGAGGACAAAGTCTGCCTCTCTTTGGCCCCAGAAACTGACATGCAGGAGGGAGCCAGTCCTGCCCGTCTCTCCCACCCCCACGTCCCGGGAAGCGGGCCCCTGTGTTCCGCAGTGTGTGTCCCACAGAGGTGGGCCAACGCTAGAAAGGAGGGCTTTCTCCCCGGAGAGCTGGCTGTGAAGAACTGACCAGCGCCCCTCCGCTCCTGCGCCAACACAGCGTCGGGGGCAGAGGAAGCCCTGCTGACTGATGACCTAACGACACGTCATGTTCCTTAATCCAAGCAGGAAGGAGTGAACTTGTGGGTGGCTTCTGCCGAGGGTGTGCTGGGTGCCAGGCTGCGGCAGCCCACGTTTGCAGCTCCGTGCAGTCAGTATCATCTTCATCCTCCATTTACGGTTGGGGAAGCTGGGCCTCCAAGAGGTGAGGTCACCTCCCCAGGGCTACACAGCCAGGCAGGAGCAGAGGCGGGGCCTGAACCCGACCAGGCCAGGCTCGGGAAGGATGAACCAGTGTAGGTGGGCAGGGGGCTCCTCAGGGTGACGCTCAGAGCGGCCTTCCTTCTGCTTCCTCTCTTCCCGCAGCCTCTCTTGGACCAGAACTGACATCCCATTTTCACAAGGTCTGCTCTACCAACCTCAAATGCCCAGAGCTGGTGCCCCTGGGAAACCCACTCCCAGGTGTCCCCTTGATCCCTGGCCACTAAAAGCTGGTACTTCTCCCCAAACTGCCCAAACACTGGGCCAGCCCCGGACCACACCTCCCAAGCTACCTCAGAGCTGACTGGTCTCTGGGAGGGGCTGGACTTCTGCCAGGTGCAGGGCAGGGTCCTTGGGACCAGGGCCGAGCAGGTGTGCGCTGGGTGCACACAGAGGCGCCCAGATGTGGGGCGAGGGGCAGAGATTTACCTTCTGCTCCTTTTGCCAAGCCGGGGACCCGGGACGGACAGTGGGGACAAGCACCTTGCCCTGATTTCCCCAAGTGTCCTTAGGGTGAATGGGGGCCCTGGCAACATTTTAGTGATGCTGGAGAAAAGTCTGGTGTCTCATTCTAGACCCAGTGTTCAGAGCGACCAGATCCTGCCTTGGGAACGCCACCGAGTCTGCCTGCAGTGCTGCAGTGGCACCTAAAGGGACACAGAGCCGCGACACGACAGAGCCGCTGGGACAGGCTAGGGGAATGCTCGGGGCTGCTGACTCAGATGTGGACGTTAGTAAGTGTCTGTGCATGTGGAGAACACGTCCACACCTCACTCTTGTTAGGGCCTAAGAGCAAGGATCGGAGAAACAGACTGCACCCGGCTCCTCTAACTACTGACGTTTGCCATGTTTATCTGCTCGCAGTGAACAGTTCAGTCAGTTTGTACACAAGAGCGATTCTGAGACAGCAAATGGGGTGCTGGACGTGCAGAGAGGACCCGGGAGATGAGGGGACAATCCTCTCAGGGGCTCGAGATCTCCTGGATTTTCCAGGAGCGCCCTGACCTGCCGTCTCCTCGAGCAGTTTGAATGGGTCCCTGACGAGAGCAGGCTGGGCTTGGGCAGATGGAGGTGGTGGTGAAGGACACCCCGGGAATCAGCCCACAGGGGAGGGTCAGGGGCCAGAGGAGGAGGGGGAGGAAGGTCGTGAGGAGTGATCCAGGAGGTTCTCTGGCTTCGGGAGAAGGACGTTCCCAGGGAGAACCTTGGGGGACCACTGGACTGGCTGGGGACTCAGACGCTCTCCACTGGGGCCTTGACCACCCCGAGGACCCTGGCCAGTGCCTTCAAAGCTTTGAGCCTCGCTTTCCGAGTCTGTAAATGAGATGCAGACGAAACCCTTCAGCGTTGCGTGAGAATTAAGTGAGGCGGGACACGCGGCTGCTGGTGTTTGTGTGTGTGGCCCCAGCAAGGTCTCGGTGCTGCAGCAATCGTTACCCTCGGGTGCCCTTAATACACCCAGGACAAGAGTGAAATCATCAGGGGCAGGAAGTTTGCCTTCCACTGGATCCAAAGCTGAGAGGATGTAAGAGCTGGAGCGGCAGCAGCCGCTCCGCAGGCACAATGGGCACACAAGGGAAGAAAATCAGCACAAGAGGAGAGAGACGCCAGGTTTCTCAGCCCCAGCACGGCTTTCCCAGGGTGTCGAATTAGAAGAGGAAGAGCAGACCTTGAAAGTCATGGGGCCACTATGGCTTCTACAAAGTGGACAGCAAAAGCAGGAGCAGCAGAGAGAGAATGAATGAACGAGTGACACATACAGAAAAGAGCAGGCCAGAGGCTAGCCAGCATCCAGCCCGTTTCAGTATCTCCTCTGTGTCCTTATATCTGCTCTCTGTCAACTTCCTGCTTAAGCCAGTAGTTCTCAACCTGAATGCACATCCTGCAAGAGCTTGTTAATGCACAGATCACTGGCCCCGCCGCAGGGTTCTGACTCCACAAGTCTGGGATGAGGCTGGCAATCTGAATTTTGAGCAGGTTTTCGGGTGATGCTGAGGATGCTGGTCCAGGGACCACACCTGGAGAACCAGTCTTAAAAAAAACTCCAGCAGCCAAGAGCCCCACTGCACGTGGAAGAAGTTGCTGGAGAGGGACCTGTCCTGCTGATGCCCATGTTGCCCCCCCAGGACTGGCGAGGGGAATGGGGAGGAGCACTGCCCCTCCCCTCTGCATGGCTCCTATCCTTTCCGGTCCCTGGGTGTCCCTGCCAACCCCAGAAACAGCGATTTCCGCCCCATGATTCTTCCCCCTTCCCTGCCATCACCCATTCAGGAGGCGGCATTCAAACAGGTTCTGGGACACGGGGGATGGGGGGGGGCGGTGCAAGCCCATCAAAGAACACGGGTTGAAAGGCGACAGGTCCGGGTGGAGTGCGGTGCCCCCCACGGTCCACGCGGCAGGGGACAAGCTGGCGACTTTGAGAGAGGCCCCTCTCGGGTGCCCCCCACCGCTCCCTGCCTCGGTGCTGTCTCAGTACCAGCTTTGATGTGTCACGTCAGCGGCGGGGGCTTCCCGGGGGCCGCTGCTCGGAGCCCTGCCAAACTGTCTTTGCGGCAATCAGGCTCCCTCCTTCCTGAGCTCTGCCACGCTCTCCCACCCCAGCCCCCAAAGTGTGGCTTTTGGGGAGAATCAGGGACAAACTGGATGGAGCCCCGGGCAGCCCCTGCTGGTCCTCGAGGTCAGCACAGGTACAGGCCCCCGGCCCTTGTCTCCCCATGCAGGGGCAACACGACAGCCAGCCGGCCAGGTCCCTTGCCATAAAGGGCAGAATCAGTTGTGTGGCTCCAGTTTGGACCTTTCTTCTCCTCCCAGTGCCCAGGCCCGGGGTAGAACCACTGGCTTGCAACCTCGTAGGTGCCGCCCCTGTCCCGACGGGGCAGCCCCTGGTGTGGATGCTCAAGCCCTGGCTGTCCCTGGGCACCTCACTGAACTTCTCAGCCCCGGCTTCCTCCCCTGTGATGACAGGAGCCTGTGTGGTGTCATCACCAGGCCCTGCCCTTGGGGCCCCTGACATCCCCGGGTCACCCTTGGGTGACGCTTACTCAGGAGTTGCAGGTGTCCTGACTGCCGGTATGAAGTTCCGTCTGGAGCAGAGCGGGGAGGGGAAGAGCTGAGGCTCTGATCGGCCTGACTGCACCCCCTTGCCTCTGAAGGGGCTGCTGCTGGGGGAGGAAAGGCCTGTACTTGGACTGGAACTCACTTAAGACTTGATCAGAGAATCCTTTAAAGACAACTCTCCTTTCAAAGTTTCTGCCACTTCTCGGGGCTGTCAGAATAGGTTTCTGTGGCAGAGACTCTCTTAGTTCTGAGGCAGGACTCACCTAGTTCTAGCTTCTGAAACAGTGACAGGAGATGGGGGGATGGAGAGCAGGGGACCAGGCTTTGAAGGGAGCGCACAGATCCCAGCATGGGGCAGCCGACAGCCCTGCAGAGGGAGGGGGCCAGAAGGGAGACCCGAGGGTGGGAAAGGCCAGTGAACTTGAAAGGAGCCATGGAGACTGGTCCTCGGGTTCCTCTGCCTCCCTCCTGGGCTGTAACTTCCTCCACCACCCCAAATCTTCCCAAAGGACTGCTGCGCACCACCGCCTCGAGGGGCAGCCAGGGAAGGGCCAAGCACACAGGCTCCTGCAGGCCGTGTCGGAGCTCGGCCTCCAGGACAGGGAGCACCCAGGTGGCAGGTGGGCTGGTGGGGCGGGGTGGTGGACGGAGACCATCCCAGAGGACTGGGAGCCAGGACTGAGGGGCGATCCTGGGAACCTTTGCAGGGGACCACACTCTGTGTGGACATTGGCAGGCTGAGGGCACAAGTCCCATGATTTGGATGTTATTAAATGGTGATGACACCTGGGCACTTGGGTGCATCAGGCTCCATCAGGCTCTTAATTTGTAAATGGGACTGGAGTCAGGAGCTAAACAGAACTGAAGTTAGGAAGAACCCAGCTCTGGCGCGTGCTGGCTGGGCCGGCCTTCAGAGTGTGAGTCATTTCGTCACACAACAAACACAGGCTGTTCTGCTTATGCGAGAGTTGCATCCCAAAGGAAACCTCGATTTAGCGATCACTGCGCTGTACAAGTAATGACTGCCATGAGAAAAGACGGGTGGTGTGTGGGGTGAGCTCCCAGCTGACCAGACGCGGATTCCCCAGGGAGGGTGCTTGACTCCAGATGCCCGGCCCCACGTCCAGAGACCCAGACTAAGGGGGTCCAACAGGTGCCGGGTGAGTAACCCGCTGCTCGGGTTGAGGACCTCTGGATGGGGCAGTTTTACATTTGCAAATATGCATGCTTCCTACAGGGATTTTAATTAATAAAGCTTTTCTTTTTTCCCAGTAAAAATCTAAAATAATCGAGAGCGATCACATTCAGCTTCAGCTACCAAGAAATGTCCCTTCCCTGTGGAACCTCTTCACCTTCCGATCACATCCTGCGTGATGAGAACCCAGCAGGACTTGACTCTCCCTCGATTCCCAAACTCCCAGAGGGGCCAGGACCAGGCTGAGGCTCTCAGGAAGCCCGGACACAAGCCCAAGGCGGGGCTCGAGCTCGGGTCATACAGGTGTGGGGTGGGCACCTGGGCGGGTGTCGCCTTCAACCTCATGCCCTGGGCTCCAGTTGGCCTCATGCTGGCTCCCTACCCGACGCCACCCTCCCCCGGGGACCACCCCCTCTGAGCCTTTCTGTGGCGTTTGTGATGCTGACTCAGGTGGCAGGCTTAGAGACGGACCCAGAGGGGGCAGATGAGGAAGAGAGACTTGATAAAGCAGGTCAATGAACTTAGTAATGGGGCGCCGCAGAGCGTCGAGGCAGCTTTGGTGCTCGTGGAGAGAAGATGAGGGACACCTGTCTGGGGAGCTGTTCCCAGGGGTGCCCTGGGGCAGGGCTGGGGGGTGGGCCAGTGGCAAGAAGACACCCGCCTCCTCGGGGGAGTTTAACCCTGACTGGGCACTAGAGAAATACGGGTAAGTTTTCTAAGCATGACAATGTAGGGCTGTGTGCTTTTAATTTAAAGTGCCTTTATCTTCTGGGGCGTGGAAACAAAGACCTCCTGAAGGAGGAAAGCCCAGTCTACCCAGGGGCAGTCTGCTCCAGCAGGGGGTCGGCCTCCAGCGCCATCGTCTGGCAGGCCGAGGGCTGGGGCGGCTTTATCGGCGCCCCAAGCTGGGCGTCCTGTGCGCATAGTGAGGCAAGTGGACTTGGCCTTCCCCGGTCACAAGCTGGAAGTGGGGACAAGGATTAGGGAAGCTGGCAGTTCACTTTGAAGCAAGTCCTGGCCATTTGGGACCAACTGTGACCGGGGTTGTTGCTGGGCTTCCTGGACTGAACCAGAGGCACAGGCTGGCTTCCTCCCAGGCTAGTAACTCTCAGTCTGCCAGCTTCCAGAGCCGCTTACTGAAGACAGCAGGTTGGTTTCCTGGACTGGTTGCTGCAGGTTGCGGGCCAGAGATCTCTTTTTATGTCTGGTCCAGCCATTGTATAATATATTCAGCCTCTCAGCAGATATAGACTAGCACACCCTCAGATGAAATGATGTGCCATGCAGGTTTGCTTTCAAATGACCAGGAAGCAGGGGGCTGGGGCATCTCCATGGGTTGGGACTGCTATGAGCTGATGATGCTGCCTGAAGCCAGGTGACGGGTCCATGGATGTTCTTACATGCTTCCCACTGCTTCTGGGCACCTTTACAACCTCTTGTAACAAAGCTAGAAACCACCCAACCACAGAGCTCTTTCCCATCCCTGGCTGCCTGGAGCCCCCACCTCCTCAGCTGCCCCTGCCCCGTGCCGGTCTTCTGCAGGATGCTGGGTTCTTCCACATTGTTGCTTTTAGCACAACTCTGGGGTTGGCTCCACAGAGTCCCTAAACCTTGCTGCCTGTATGCGCAGAGCCACTTTCAGGGCTTACCAGGTGCTCAGAGAACCCTCAGGAAATGAGTGAGTCCAGAGAGCCAATGACGTGAGGGCTTCCTGGTCCCTCGGTCTGGGCTGGGCACCCTCGTTACCCACCCACCCCAGGGGCTAGAAGCTCCCAGGAGCAAGGAGAAGGCACTCATCTTTGGGTCTCCCGTGGTTTGGCGGGAGGGTGCTTGGCACATAGGAGGTGATTGGTAAGTGTTTCGGCCACCACTTGGAAATTTCAAAGATGGAGATGTCTTGGTTAACACCAACTGTGCAAGTGAATTCCATATAGGAGGCAGAGCAGAGATTAACAGGAGAAAATTACATATTTGAAGGTATTATTGCTGCTTGCAAAAGAGAGCTATAAAGGCTCTGGATCAGCAGCGCTTTAAAGACAACGCTTAATGAGCGGCCTCGCAGGCAGGCGGCTCCGCAGCAAGGCCATGCGCCCCCTCGCCTCCTTAGAACCTTCCCCTCCTTTATTAGTCCTGATGCCCCGGCCTTTCATCTTCCCCCCACCCGAGCTTCCGAACCAAAGAACCCCAACAAGACACCCTTGAAAGCACTTCGATGTGGTCTGATAATTAGAGTAATGAAACCCAGAAGGAATTTCCTTAAACTCCCTCCTCGCTGTTGAATTTTATAAACCTAATAAAAGCATCTTTATCCTAGAAATCAGCCTGCCTCCCCCACCCTGGAAAGTTTAGCTTCTGCAGGAAATGAGATAACCACTTTCTTTCTAAAACCGTATTCCCAACCCTAGAGCTGCCATCCCCCAAACTCCAACCACACACTCTGACTCCGGCAAGACATGGGGGCTGGGCAGGGGCATCGCTTGCTTCCCTGAGAGTCCTGGCCGGGGACGTGGGGACAGCAAGTGCTCTGGCTTAAGCGGTTTTAGAGCTGGTTCACCAGCTGGGAAGGTAGAGAGGCTGGTCTTGCTGAGTGAGGTTTTCTTTCTCTTCCATTAAATTGTTACTTTCAGCAAATCAGCAAATTTGAGGTTAGGGGTTTGCCTAAGTGACTCATCATCTCCAGGAACGTCCTCATCCCGGCAGGCCCTCCTGCTCACGCCCGTGCTCCAGGGCCTCGACACACCCACTTGTACACCCCTCACCAGAGCTGGCAGGGCCACCTGACCAGCGGGCCCATGCAGCTCCCTTTTCTGGAAACTTGGCCTTGGAGCTGCCTCTGGGGATGGTCTGAGCTGAAGACACAGGAAGCGGGATGAGGCAGGCGGTCATGAGCAAGCAAGGACGACAGAGATGAAGGGACACAGAAGACGAAAGGAAAGCCGCAACGAGAATGGACAAGGGACAAGCGACTGCATAGGGCGGAGCAGGCCAAGGTACTGCCAAGGTTCCGGCCTCAGAGACAGGGAGGTGGGCGGAGTTCCCTCCATCCGGAGCCCAGGAGTCACTGCGTCCACCTTCAGATTCCCTTTCCTGCCCTGGGCAGCCCGGGTGAGTCTCTGCTACTTACAATCATGGGCTGGCCACAAGAGTCATCCCCCAGGCCATCACTCACAGGCTGCCCATGAGGCCTGGAAGCTTCCTTCCATGTTCTTGGAGGAACAGTGACCACACATGGTCACTATCTGGTCAAGAGCCTGCCCATGAGTGAAGGTGAAGACGGGAGGCAACCAGCCCTCAGCCACAGCCTCTGTGGAGACTGGTGGGAGGCCCCGGGTGGTCACCCCGACTGGCGGGCCGAGCGCTGGGCAGGGGAGGCCTACACACACTTAATGCTCAGCAAACAGCAGGCTCACGACTGTTCTCAGCCGTTTCCCCGCACAAACAAGAGAAAGCCCGGGTGCGGGTGAGCAATGCCTGAAGGCGCAGCCCTGCTGCACCTGCGTTCCCCACAAGCCTAACCATCAAGGCGAGGGTGCTGGGAGGTGGGGCCTTCGGGAACAATTAGGCCCTGCAGATGCAGCCTCGTGAATGAGACCAAGAGGCCCCAGCACTCCCCTGTCCTCTGGCCACGGGAGGCCATGGTGAGACGATGGCTGTCTCCCGGCACTGAGTCTGCGGGCGCCATGACCTTGGACTTGCCAGCCTCCAGGAGTATGTGGGAGACTGCTTCCGGGCCACCCAGTCTGTGACAGCGGCCAGCATGGACTAAGGCATCCCCTTATGCTCCAAAGGGGAGTTTTTGAAAAGATATTTGGAAATTTCTGTTTGTATTTAAGAGAACCAACATGCTTAAGCCCTAAGTTTCCCTTTTAAAAAGGTCTTTAAAGGACAGTGGTGGTGGGATTGTAGAAACAGACCCCCAGCCTCTGGGGATGCCACGGGGCGCCCTCCCTGAGGGGTGGAAGGAAGTGCCTCTGAGCTACAATACAGGGAGAGCTGGACCACTGCCCTTTACGTTCCCCACCAGCTCGGGCCTGCCAGGTCCTGGAGCTGGCCAGCAGGCAGAGCGCCTGCGGATGGAGGCCCCGCCAGCCCTGCCCATACCCACTAGCTCTGGCTGGCCCCTGAGTAGAGCAGGGCAGGCCTGCCACCCTCCACGCTCACTGTCGCTGAGGCTGGCGCACCACGAGCCCCGCCCCCGGCAGCCCCCGGGAGCTGTGCCCTACTGAAGACCTCTTCCCTTCCTTCGGTCCCGTCCTGCCTAGGTCTCGTGTCACCCCAACCCACCAGGAAGTGGAAAGAGTGCGGCAGCTGATCTGGGTGCCTTGCAGTGACCTCTCACCCCATCCTGTTTCCCAGAACCTGTCATCCTACCTTGAACTTCTGATAATGCATCCTGGCGTCTGCCGCCAGAGGGGAATACTCCTTTGCTATCAAGCTCTCCACGCTGAGAAGATTGGTGCTCAGATGTTTGGCAAGCCACATAGCCTGAAGAAAGGAAGGGGGAAAAGAACATTTTTGTGAAAGGAATGACTAAGGAGGACGCCATTCCAATGCCCGGGTCCTTCCATATTCTACCAGGAAGGGCTGGCCACAGGGAAGTGTCATCGCTTCTGGCTGGAAGGAGGCCACCAGGGGAGACAAACCCACAGAATCCCTCCCAGCCATAGGATGCTGCTTGCCTGCCATTTCTTCTTCAACCAGCCATTGACTCCAAGTGGACCTGGAAGACCTATGCTTTACTGCCCTGGGACTGCCTTTTCAAGCTTTCTGGA
Organism: Odocoileus virginianus; assembly: GCF_023699985.2. Classification (NCBI taxonomy): domain Eukaryota; kingdom Metazoa; phylum Chordata; class Mammalia; order Artiodactyla; family Cervidae; genus Odocoileus; species Odocoileus virginianus. Next base: position 98,023,737 of record NC_069675.1, read on the forward strand.
CCACGAGTTCTTAACTCAAAGTTTAAACCAGGAAAGAGGGGGACAGGCCCTAAATAGGGGTCACAACATGCACTCCAAGTTCATCTTTTCTTAAAGGTTAGGAGACACATGTCCATGCCAAGTCAATGTTTATTTCACCGATGACCACTCTGTATACTCTGCCAGGGAAGAATACATTTTAAAGAATAACCATGCAGCCAAATGTTCTTAACGCCAAGATTACACTGATGACTATTTCAGCATCAGGATGGTTCAGAAGGCCCGGGGGGTCCCCCGGGACAGGTGTGAACCTTAATCTCTCTGGTCCTCTCTGTTGAGAAGTGTCAATGACGAAATCAGGAAACAGCCTGCTAGGATTTTACTATTATCATCTTCCTGTAAAATTAGATTCTGTGTGTTCCACAAGTGGACAGGGGCGGGGACTGTGAATCTGCTGAAAGAATTGTGGCTGAAACACCAGCTACTGCCGGTGGCTGCGGGGTCCCAGGCCTGGGAGTCCATGGTTTCTCACGGGGAAATGGAGACTGGGAGGGAAGATTCAGAGTCAAAGCTGACAGCCTGGATCTGAGGGACCAAGTAGAAGAACTACAGAGAGACAGACAGATGGATGAATGGATGGACAGATAGACAGATGACAGGTAAACAGATGAGCTGGCAAGTCTAACTCCAAAAGCAGGGTAGATGCAGGAGGCTTTATGTACGGACCAGCCATCTTGATTCCTTTTCAGAATAAAACGGGGTGCCAGCTGGTCAGAGAGACAGCCTGCGGGCCCAGGAGGAGTGCTGACAGTGATGACATAGTCTTCCAGAGTCTACTGATGTTTTGTTTTTAATTGAAGTATAGAGTTGATTTATAATGTGTTCGTTTCTGGTGTACAGAGAAATGACTCAGATATGCGTAGGATTCTTTCAGTCTTTCCCATTATTGTTGTTCAGTTGCTAAGTCATGTCTGACTCTTTGTGACCTCTCGTGGACTACAGCATGCCAGGCTTCCCTGTCCTGCACTATCTCCGGGAGTTTACTCAAACTCACATCCACTAAGTCAGTGAACCCGGGTCTCCAGCATTGCAAGATTCTTTACTGCCTGAACCACCAGGGAAGCCCCTTTCCCATTTCAGGTTATCACAAGACACTGAATATAGTTCCTTGTACTGTACAGCAGGTCTTTGTTGTTTATCATTAACTTATGGTACCTGATGTTCACTATCCAGGCTTTTTTAAAGAACAGAAAGAGTTCCATCTCAGATGATTATAATTTGAAGACGTTTTTGGTACTTAACAAAGGAGGTGAAAGATCAAAACCATACAGGGGACGAAGTTTCAGCTTCAGGACAGAGGCTGTCTCCAGTGAGGGAAGGCAGAAAGGGAGAAGTGAAGTGGGATGAGGTATCTGCTCTGTCTTGAAAATTCCACTGTCTTTGAAATGGAGAGAAAATCATGGCAAATGTGGCAAAATGACAAGTCCCTGTAAAATCTGGGAATTGGGTACATGAGTCTCTCTGGGACTGTTTCTCTGCTTTTCTGACTGGTTGAAACACTGCATGATTAAAATTTTACTGGTGAACCCAAAGGTTCTATACCAAAAGTCTTTGAAACATGTGTGCTGTTTGACCCAGCCTTTCCCCTTCTGGAAACGTATCCTGAAGGTGGAAGGATGGGCGTGCCCAGGTGGTGGACACGTGGCCATGAAGATACCTTGGCAGGCATAGCTCACGTTCAAAGAATGCTCCTCACTGTGTGACTGGGGGACGCTGTTTCTGTTTTTGTATTTTCTAGGTTTTCTACTACAAACACATGCTGCCTCTTGTAATGAGAAAATAAGTTAGGAAGCAGGAGAGAGAAGAGATGAAGAAAGTCTCATGTTGAAAATTCACCGAGGGGCAGCCTCAGTCCAGCTTTGCAGGATAAATGAGATATTACTGTATTACCACAGTTAATATGACACACTTACTATGGTTGTTTTCCCCGAGGCAGGTGGACCTAATATTATAATCTTCGGCACTGTGGAATAAAGAGATTTGAATGTCACTGTTCAGTATGACAAACAAACAAACAAAAAAAAAAACACCTCCCGTGTCTGCAGAGCTCTGGGTATATTTATTTCTCTCCTCCCCAGATTTCATTTTCTGGGAGTGATGCGGTCGTTTGTAACCCAGTTGTTCTGAGACGCTCCCACCATAGAACATATCCTGTGTTTAGAGAGGTAAGTGATCACTGAGATGGTTTATTCTTCTGTCTCCAAGGGGACGTGGACATGGTAACTTGTTTGCCGAACTAATAAATATCCAGAACAATTGGGATTTCAAACACCATAAAGCATTTTAAACAGGGACTTTGTCTCAGGGACACGCTTTCAAATAAAGCTGTATTTTATGTAAATCGACCTTCAAAGGTGGTTGTTTTTTTTTTTTAATATTTATGCCTTTTTATTTAGCAAGTTGTGTTCACCATCATGTTACAGAGGAAATAATGGGGAAAAGCCTGGAGTGTATGAGCCAGATTTATAAAACCCCAGATAGGAAAGGCTTTGTTTTCAAACATGGATATTTCTATGCAAATGGATACCTCTGGCTTCAGAGTGGCACTCCTGGCTCTGGAAGGTTCCTGGCCCCACAGAAGCCCTAAAGACAGTACTGGACTAGTGAGTAGGTACTGGCCATTGGAAAAGAAGAAAAAAAAAGTGCAGCATCTAAAGAAGAGGGCTGGAAGGTATGTGCTTGGGTTAAAACAAGGGCAACAGGATGTGGTGTGTGGACAGGTGACTCCAAGCTGGTTCCTCCCCAGCTCCCTGTGGGGAGCGAGGGGCATTCAGCACCCGGAGGAAGGAGGGTGGAAGCCGGCCTCTGGCTCCGCCTGTCGGCTGGGCCCCCTCCCACCCCCAGGGACAGGTGAACAGGTGTGCACAGCAATCCATGGGGCCCATTCCTGCCAGGCCTCCGAGAAGGAGCCGCATCCATACAGAGACCTCCTAGTTTGAGAGTGGACACGGAGAAGGAACTGGAGGGTCCGTGTGGCTCCTGAACTCATCATCAACACAGCGGTACCCAGCCAGGCTGCTTGGGTTTGAAGAGACTTCTGCCCCACCCCACAGCCCCTTCTCATTTTCAGGGAAATTGTTGAGGACAAGTTCAAGGTAATTCGCCAATTCACTCCACAAACACTCATTGAGCACTTCCTCCAAACTTGCACGGGGCTGAGTACTGCTGGGAAGAGCACGGTGGCCCTTGCCAGGTGGGCAAGGTGATTGATTCCGCCAGACCTGGGAGGGAGCGGGGCCTCTGCTGGGTCTCCGCAAGGGAGCAGTCTCTCCGTGGACATGAACGAGGCCGCACACACGTCACCACTGCTGCTGGATTCCTGCGTGTCCCTAGCTGATGGCTTTAGAACAAACACTGTCGCGGCCCTCCTTTCTAAACCTGGTCCATTGGCCCCACGGTGTGAAATGTAGGTAACTTGCTCCTTGCAAGCCCAGAGCCTTTCCTGGGCGGGCGATGCAATCAGGGATGAAGGATAGGAGGGTGTCTACTGCTGGGACGCGTGGCCATGCTCCAGCCCAGCAAACCCCTGCACACCCCCTCCCCTCCAAGCCACACTGGGCTGGTGGGCCTTCCGCCCTCCACAGCTGCCAGGGTTCTTCTGGCCAAGGTGGGCCCTGTGTCCCCTTAAGTCCCCGGGGACCCCTGTTGAGGGGCCTGACCTCCACAGGAGCCAGGATGTGCCCTGGGCACCCTAAGAGCCGCTCCCACCGGGGATCCAGGTCACCCAGAGTCCTGGGCAAGCCCCTCCCTTCATCTTGGACTTCCTCGTTCTGATGACGCTCTTCCTGTCTTCCTACCTGGTCACCTGTCACCGCCCCAATAGGGGCGTCCTCCTCACCCCCTCCATGCAGCCCCCAGCCACACTGGGCCCCTCCCCCGGGATTCTCCTGACTGAGGGCTGCTGCTGCCGCGCTAAGCCCCGTCCCCCTGCTGAGCAGTGGAGAGGGTGTCCTGGCCGCAGGGAGCCCGTCTCGCCCTCCGCTCCAGCAGCTAGAACCGCGGGGAGCCACGCACACAGCGGGGCCTCCGACGGCCTCCTCCTCAGCTGTCCCCTCTGTGGCCGCTGAGTAACTGTCCGCCTCTGTCACCACCATTCCTACCTCCTGGCACAGGCATCTTCTGCCAGTTGGCACCCTTGGGTGTGAGCCGCAGGACGCAGACGGGGCTGAGTCGAGTAGAGGCGGGTTTATTCACAGGCCAGCGTGGCTCAGAGAATCCCTCCCGGGCAGGAGCCAGGCCCAGGGCCACCCACAGGAGCAAGGCCCCAAGGGCGGCCACCGAAGGGTGTGGGGGGACAGCCCTGCCGCCCTGGACATCCGGCCTGGCAGCCTGAGCCCAGAGTGCCGTTCACACACAGGGCCCATGGGGGCTGCCCCGCCGCCACCCGGCCACAGCCACCCGTGGGCCCTACAGGCCGCCAAGGAGAGCGCCTCCCAGAGCGCGTCCAGAGTCTGGACTCCACGGGGCGGTGAAGCTCAGGACGCAGGCCCAGGGCAGGCGAAGCACGTTCAGCTGCAGGGCTGGGAGCCAGGACAGGGCTGCATGGCCCGGCCTCTCTCTGGCCTTGGAACCCGGGCAAGGCCTTCCCGGGTGCCCCAACTGGAGGAGAGAAGCCGCAGAAGGTGGGTGGGTCTGGAAATGAGGTGGCTTTGGGAACACCTGATCAGGGCAGATTGGAACTAGGGTGCCAGGGGAGGTTGAGGGGAGGGGCAGTGTTAGGGCAGCAAGGAGGGGGGTCAAGGGTGGTGGGGCCTGGTGTGTTAGGGCACAGAGCTTGCTCAGACCATGGGGAGAACGCCCGCTTGCCAAAGCCAGAGGAAGGCAGCGCTGGGCGGGGGGTGTGGGGGGGTGGGCTGTGGGTCCGGTCCTTGTGCCAGTCACCCTGCTGCCTCTCCAGGGCTCCAACCCCAGGCCTCCACCATAGGACCCTAGAACTTAGGGCGGACCCAACAGGGCTCAGGGTCCAAGGGACCGAGGAGAAGGGGGACTGCACCTTGACAACAGCGTTTTGGGAACAAGCAGACTCCCAAGTCATATGCTCATTTTGACAAAGTTACAAGGTTCCACGGCTGCTGGGGAAGCCCCCCCCCCAACCCCGGCCCGCCTTCTGGGCTCCTGTAAGTGGCACCCAAATGGTACACATCTCTGAAAATACTTTAAAAGGGGAACATTCGCACGGCCTTTCTCTCCACCTAATTTCTCACACACATTTATGTGATTAATTTCAGTTTCTTAAAATCTAACACCTTGAAACTCCAGCCCTGCTCATGAGTAATTATTTATAAACAGTGTCATAAAAGGCTGCTTGACTGCCAAGAGTAATCAACTTCTTCAACCCACTTCAAAGGAAATCAAAAAACCTTTCCATCCACAGAGCCTTTTGAGGTTTAACTAGGAGCATGATTTAAAATTCACAAGAAAACCCTTAGGTATTGGAGCTCTAATACACAGCTTTCTTGGACAAACGTTTGATAAAAAACGAAGCACACCATTATATACACCATCGCCGGCTTTAACATTGCCCAGGGCTACTATAAACGCTCACTTTGTACTAAATCTGCTTCTCTCGCAGCAAAGGGGCTGCCAGCCCTGTGTCAGCGGCTCCCCGCCCCCTCACGTGCACGCCCCATGCCAGGAGTCCAGGGGCTTCTGCCCCTCTACACTGGCCACTGGCCACGTCGCCACACCTCACAGGGAACCCCCACCCACCCAACATGCAGGCCGAGCCGGCAGGGGGTTGGATGCCTGGCTGCAGGTGACAGAGGCCGCTGTATGGCTGGGAGAAGGCAAGACCGACTGACCCACAAGCCCAGGGTCGCAAGAATGCTCGCTGGACACCAGGGAACCTCTCCACGCTCCCTGTCCTCTTCTAGAACCATGAGGGCGCGTGAAACTCTTTCCAGCTTCCCCTCTCCTAGAGAAATCCTGGAAGCGTGGTCCTCCCCCATCTTCCTCGTCCTCCCCTCCTCCCGTGTCTTTGCTTCACCGTGAGGTGGAGGCCTGGGCATGGGACAGGCACCAGAGATGCCCTCTCTTCACTTAAGCGGTGGGACTTGAGCCAAAGGGCGAAGATGTGCCCGCGTCCCTCCAAGCTGCTGGCCCAAGGCCTGGGAGTGGGGGTGGAGGGCTGCAGGAACAAGTCGACCCCTCTGAACTGTGGTTCCCGGGATCCAATGACTCAACTCCCTGAGACAGTGTCTGGGCCAAAAGCCTAAGACTCCAGGTGTCGGGGAGGACAGTCAGGAGCCCCCCACCCCCAGCTCGAGCTGAACAAAGAGGGTCTGAATTCTCCACCCCGCTGGAGAGGGACAGAGCGGTATCACGTGGAGAAAGGAGGAAGGGCTTTGTGGAGGGCAGCCTGTGGATAAATGGAAAGGGATGCTGAGGGGGTGTGAGGGGGTGGGGAGGGGAGAGGCGGCGGCCCAGGGCACGGGACAGCCAGCGCCTAAGATGAGCGCCCAGCTGACGACACCTGCATTGCGGCTAAAACAGAATGGTGAAGTCTGGACTTCAAAATTCTGGCGAAGTGGTCAGTTCAACACTGAAAGTCATAACTGCACAGAGAGGAGCAAGATAAAAGTGTAAAGACGAGTGGTACCCTGGAGGTCAGGCTCTTGAAATTCTAGCGGGGAGACTGGTGAAGCTGTGAGGTTGGCGGCAGGGGCACACACAGCGTGGCACACACGCCCCTGAACAGAACTCTTCAAGCCGGAAGTAGGAAGTGCCGCCGCAACCCAAATCAGAGTTCAAAGCGTTCTTTTCCCAAGTACGGTTTTAGTTGTACTTGGGCTTCGCACAAGTGGACACCTGCACAGCACCACCTGGAGCCCAGCCGGAGCCTCCAGGCCTCGGCGTCCCTTCCACTGACACCACCAGGGACCAGGATGGGGCTCGGCCGCCTCCATCTCAGCGACCAGACATGCCCGTTTTACAGAGGAGGAAACTCAGGCTTTATCTGGCCTTTAACTTTTCCTTTCTTTTGACTGTGTGCTGCTTTATTGATTGGGCAAAGGTGGGGGGCGGCATGAGAGGGGAACACGGGCAGAAGTGCCCCCCACATCCCTTGGTTAACAGAGCTTACAATGCCAGCTCCAAACGGCCTGGGGGCGGGTTAGGGGGTAAGGCTGCAGGAACACCTTCCTCCAGACAACAGAGGCTACTTGGTGAGGCAGAGGCGGTGAGCGGGGACCTGCAGCAGGACCACCAGGAAGCAAGCGGGCTTCTCACCCCCACAGAGCAGGGGAGCCTCCCTCCCACCCACACCAACCAGAGAACCAGGTAACCGAGGCCCTTAGACGAGTCCCCGAAAGGCAGAGCAGAACAACCCCTGGCCCTGCCATCCAGGCTCAAGTCTCCACCTGGGGCACCTCGGCAGCTCACACCCAGCGTAGATGCACAATTCTGCCTCCCTGGAGGCTCAGGAAAGGACAGTGTGGGGGTGCTCCATGCCACATCGCGCTGCCCCACTCTGGTCTCTGAAACAGCCCCTCATTCCCATGGGCTGGGCCCGCCCGGGACCAGCGGGCAGGCCCCCAGAAGAGGCCAGGCGTGCCTGGCAACCTGCGGGCTCCGAGTCTCCTCTCTCTCACCCTTTTTTTAAAAAACTACTTTGCTTCCTTTCTCATCTGAAGCCTCTGCACCCCGCCACGGGCATCTCAGGCACCACTCATTTCACTGCTGTGCCGGGAACACCTTCAAAGCAGCTAATGCTCCAGTGAAAGAAACATCAAAGCTCCGGGACACCGGCCTCCCTGACAGCTCACGCGGGACGGCCAGGCTCCTTCGCTCGGCAAACTGACCGCAGGACAGAGCGCCTCGTCTCCCTCCTCCCTGCCAAAGGGCGCCCGCCTTGGGTCTGGCTGGCCTGCATTCCTTTGGGTGAGGTTTGGGGGAGCTCTGGAACTCATTAACAATAGCCCATAACAAGACCATCAGGAAGAGCTGAGCGCGGCCTGTCCGGGTAGACCAGAAGCCACACTTACACCTGACAAGTGGAGTGATCACAGAGCTTAAACCCAACAGGCGACATAAGCTGGGGCGTGCCAAAGCATTAATAATTGACTCTGTGGGCCATTCTGAGGTTTTCATTTTAATCACTTGGCAAGAGCATTTGTATGAATTGTGCTCCAGAAGAAATTAAGGCATTTTTTTCCATTAACCATCTCCCCAAGTGGTCAAAACCTGTCTCCACACCTGCTCTGACCTCCCTTTTAGGCACAGGGAGGGCAGAGTGGTTCCCAGGAGGCAGAGGGGAGGGACAGCTGGGAACGGGGTGGGAGAGGGAGAGGCCCACTCTGGCGCTCACCATAATCGTTGTCTCGTTGCAAATGATCAATCATGAATGGGATGGGGTCCTTGGGCTGGTGGATCAGGAGCTGTTCCAGCATGTTCTGTGGATACAGGCAGACATTCAGGGGGTTGATGCCTGCATGGGCACCCAAGGTCCCAGGCTCTGGTGGCCAAGCAACCTGGCATCGCTATGGATACCAGTTATGAGGCCTGATCTCTCCCCTGCCTCCCACCCTAGTGCGTGTCTGCCTCGGTCCCTGGGAGCAGAGGTGTGAGGGAATGGCCACATGGGTTTTGCTGGGGGTGGGTGCACCTGGAGGGAGGCGGAGCTGGAGGGAAGCGCCCTTGACTCAGAGCAAGCAGTCCCGGGGCCCTTGCCTCTCAGCTCCTTTGTGGCCCCGCCAGACCCGCCTTCTCTCCATCCCTCTCCTGCAGGGCATCCATCCACCCCTCAGAGCCCTTGCAGATGTTGTTCCCTCAGCATGAAGCACTTTTCCCCATGACGCTCACTAGGTCAATCCTGTGGCACGCTCCTGTGGCCCCCACGCATCCCCTTTCCTGCCTCCTCCACATCTCGGTGCCCAGCACAACCACAGAAGGGGCCCCACACAGAACGTGTGCTGGGTGACATGGCCACTGCGGCTATCTGCATCTGTCCAGTGTGGGACAGGGTATGTACTAGCCAGGTATCTAAAGAGTCCTGGGATTGTCTGGTCATTTAATTCTAAAGTAAAGCAGCTTCCATGGTTCTAGAACAAAAGGCACAGAAATGAACCAGGTGGCTGCGAGCAGTGCCGGTGCACGAAGGAGCAGCCTTCTGCCCTGGGAACAAGCAGGCAGGGGCTGCAGCCTTTTGTGGGAAAGTGGAGAATGGTGCAGTAGAAACAGCACTGGATGGTGAGAAGGCCCAGCCCCACTCGGCATCCTACCAGTCCCTTCCCCTGTTTGGGCCTCAACTTCCACACCTATTAAGACACAGCTGGACACCATCCAGGGTGCTATTGTGCGGGTGAGACCGTGTGAGATGATTCTAGATAGCTCACACATGAATATTCTAAAATTTAATTTTAAACAGTTGCGTATCTGATGTGTATTAGAAAAATGAGTACATCAAACCTTAGGATGAAGTAAAATAAGTTAACTTTTTTAAAGTGGACTGATTTAAAGAAATGATGAAGTTAAAATGGAAGTATGTTGTTGGTTTCATGAATCTATACCTGTGATAAAATTTCAGTGTGTGGTGTGTGCATGTGCACATGCTCAGTAACTCAGTCGCAACTGAGTCTTTGCAACTCCATGCACTGTAGACTGCTGGGCTCCTTTGTCCATGTAATTTTCCAGGCAAGGATACTGGAGTGGGCTGCCATTTCCTTCTCCAGGGGATCTTCCCCACCCATGGACTGAACCTGCATCTCCTGTGGCTCCTGCATTGACAGGTGGATTCTCTACCACTAAGCCACCTGGGAAGCCCAAAATTTCACAGACTCATACGAGAAAAAAAAAAAAAAAAAATGAGTGCTGGTAAAAATGGATGAAATTCAAATAAGGTCTGTAGTCTAGTTAATAGTATTGTATCTGTGTCAGTTTCCTGGTTTTGACAACGCACTACCCTTACGTTAGATGTTACTACTGGGGGAAGCTGGCGGAAGGACACACTAGAATTCTGTGCTACTTGTGTAACTTCCGGTGGGTCCAAAATCATTTTAAAATAAAAATGCTAAAAAATGAAAATGGTGAAAAACCATGTAGGGAGCACAGAAATGACTAAGGACTGGAAATAATGGACTAAAAGCTTCCTCAGGCTACTCCTTCCAACAATTGCTATGAGAGACACCAGATTCCCTAAGAGCAGACCAAGGTGCCCCCAGGACTTGCCCGTGTCCTGCTCGCCACCACTACGGACTTAGGACTCAGCTAGCCATCTCCTCCACTTAGATCAGCCACTCAGTTTTAGAAATCTCTCGTGCGTGAACACTTTCCAAAGGAAGCGTATGTCTGCAGGAGAGATAGAGACGTGGGTTTCTTACTCTGAGCTCTGCTCTCGGAGCTGTCAGACACTCAAAGAGCCACAGGCATCACTGAGGAGGTGCCTCTGGGGATGGGGGTCTACCCGGAGGAGCAGACAAATGCTCCGGCTTCCCTCTGGCCCTCAGAACCTGAGTGGCTGAGAGATCCTCCAGTCCAGCTCCCAAAGCCTTCACTTCCCCAGGCTGCCTGGGTCGGGAAGATAACTTGGAGAAGGAAATGGCAACCCACTCCAGTATTCTTGCCTGGAAAATACCATGGAGAGAGGAGCCTGGCAGGCTACAGTCCATGGGGTCGCAAGAGTCGGATACAACTTAGCGACTAAACCACCACCCCAAGATGCAGAAGGGAAACCCGGAGAACAGGCTGGGGCGTGGCTTTGCCTCAGGTCACACAGGCAGTGGATCAGTCAGGTTGGGAACTCAGGGTGAGGGCTTGGAAGCTTCCCTGAACGCTTGGCTGTGAGGAGAAAGGGCCGGGTGGGAAAAGCTGCTGTCCACAACACAGGGCTGCTGTCCCAGGAGGCGGGCCTCTCAGAGGATGGAGAGGCCACCTTCAACTCCGACACTCCCCAGCTCAGACACAACACCGCAGCCAGCCTGGGAATGGTCAGCATCCGATGAGTCCCTTGGAAACCACCTCTTGCAACCTCGCGTTTCACAGACAGGGGAACTAAGAAAAAGAAAGGGACCTCTTCCAGGTCATCGACTTGACTGGGTCGGAGCAAGGGTCCAGTCACGGCCGGGATGGCCTGCCCCCTTTTCCTCCCTCCAGGGCCAGCTGAGTAGGGTCAAGGAGCATCTTTCGGTCGAGGGGTCCCTTGGGGACACGATGACACAGTCGTGTCGGACACCCCAAGTACGGCGGCCTCGTGGCTAACAGACGTGACCCCTCCCAGATGTAGGGTCGCCAGCGCGCAGCCGGACCGCCTCCAAGAGGGTCCCCGGCCACCGCCTGGTGTCGCGATAGGACAGGGCTGCCCGGGTCACCTGCATCAACTCGAAGACGTGGTTCGCCTCCCCATACTGGGGCATTTGCGGGGGGATGCGGTGAGGGGCGGTGGTCGCGTCCATGCTGCTTCGCAGCGCGGCCGCTCCGTGGGGACCGCTGTCGCTAGGCCTGGCGTCATCAGCACCCGCCGCTCCCTGGGGACCGCCGTCGCTAGGGCCACGTCGTCATCAGCACGCGCCACTCCCTGGAGACCGCCGTCTCCAGGGGCGCCACGCGACTGCGTCATCAGCACGCGTCGCTCCCGCACCCCCACCCCCACCCCCACCCCGGGGCGAGGCTGGTGCCGGGTCTGGCTCCGGGTCTCCTCAGCCGCATGAATCAAGTGCTCCCCAGCCCCGGCCTCGCCCCCCGACTCTGCGCGCCTCAGCGGGGAACTCCAAGTCTCCTCCTGCTGCGGCCTCCTGGTTCAGAGGGCCCCCTCTGCGCTGAGACACCCTACAGTACTCCGAGGGCACGTCGGCCCGGGAGAGGCGGGAGGCGGATCCTACTTCTGTTTCCGCCAAGGCGCCCCGGCCCAGGCGTTCCATTGCTCCTTGAGCTACCCCAGCTCCGCTCTCTGGGCCTCAGTTTCCCCGTCTTTAAAAGGAAGACCCTGGGGTAGATGTGGGGCCGTTCAGCTCCGGCGCTCAGTCGTGTCCGACTCTTTGCGACCCCCATGGGCTGCAGCACGCCAGGCCTTCCCTGTCCATCACCAACTTCCGGAGATGTGGGGCAGGGTGTTTGAAAAAGGAGGGACGGGTGTGTCCCTCGACCCCGGGGACCAGCCGGCAGCTCCGGGGGCGGAGGCGGGGCTGCCACGTGACCCGATTGCTATGGCAGCGGCGGTAACAATCAGGCCCGCGGCCCCGCCCCTTCTCACCCCCACCCCACCCACCCCTCGGCCCAAGCCCCGGGAAGGGCCTCCCCGCCCTACCGGGGCCCCAGACACCCGCGGAGACTCTCCGGCTTCAGGGCGCTCCGTTGAGTGAAGGCCGCTCTAGGACAACCAAGGTTAAAGCAGGCCTGGGGAGGGCCACCCAAGCCCTGAATTTGGAAACTGGGGGGCGAGGGGGGTGGCGCTGGAGAATGGAGGAGGGCCGCCGCTGCCGCTGACCCAAGAGACCGATGGGGTGGGACGCGATGGGGAGAAGGAGATCTGCGAATCGTGTTCATCCCGGGTGGGGGGCGGGGGGTGGAACGCCTGGTATAGGCCACGGCACTGAAATGGAAGCTCTAGCTCTTGTCCAGTTGCTCTTCTCAGGAGGAGCTGCCCGTTTTTGAGCTGTGCTCTCAACAAAACTATGGTGTCTGTGCACGTTATGGAGAGGGAGCATGGCATAGTCAATGCAGACTGCGCAGAGTTCAAATCCTGACTCCACTCTCAACTAACTGCCAGCCTGCCCTGGGTCTCACTTCTCTCCCCTATGAAGTGGGGATCATGGAAGCTTCCATGAGCTAATGTAACTGATGTGCAGTGAATGCACAATGCATAGCTGCTGCTCTTAGTGATATTATCTCACTGAATCTTTGCACCAACCCTGAGAAATAGGTACCTTCATTCCATTTTACAGATGAGAAATTGGAGGCTCAGAATGGTGCAGAGTTGTTGGCTGAGCCATTTCCCCCCTCTTTCCTCATCAGTTGTCAATCATGGAGCATTAGAATGAATCAGAAGAGCCCTTGAGCTTCTAATCCAAACTCCCTCATTTTACAAATGGATAAACTGAGGCTCTTGAGAAACCTGTATGCAGGTCAGGAAGCAATACTTAGAACTGGACATGGAACAACAGACTGGTTCCAAATAGAAAAAGGAATTTGTCAAGGCTGTATATTGTCACCCTGCTTATTTAACTTATATGCAGACTACATCATGAGAAACACTGGGCTGGACGAAGCGCAAGCAGAAATCAAGATTGCTGGGAAAAATATCAATAACCTCAGATATGCAGATGACACCACCCTTATGGCAGAAAGTGAAGAACTAAAGAGCCTCTTGATGAAAGTGAAAGAGGAGAGTGAAAAAGCTGGCTTAAAGCTCAACATTCAGAAAACTAAGTTCATGGCATCCAGTCCTATCACTTCATGGCAAATAGATGGGGAAACAGTGGCTGACTTTATTTTGGGGAGCTCCAAAATTACTGCAGATGGTGACTGCATCCATGAAATTAAAAGACACTTACTCCTTGGAAGGAAAGTTATGACCAACCTAGACAGCATATTAAAAAGAAGAAACGTTACTTTGCCAACCAAGGTCCGTCTAGTCAAGGCTATGGTTTTTCCAGTAGTCATGTATGGATGTGAGAGTTGGACTATAAAGAAAGCTGAGTGCCGAAGAATTGATGCTTTTGAACTGTGGTGATGGAGAAGACTCTTGAGAGTCCCTTGGACTGCAAAGAGATCCAACCAGTCCACCCTAAAGATCAGTCCTGAGTGTTCATTGGAAGGACTGATGCTGAAGCTGAAACTCCAATACTTGGGCCACCTGACGTGAAGAGCTGACTCATTTGAAAAGACCCTGATGCTGGGAAAGATTGAAGGCAGGAGGAGAAGGGGACAACAGAGAATGAGATGGTTGAATGGCATCAGCGACTCAATGGACATGAGTTTGGGTAAACTCCGGGAGTTGGTGATGGACAGGGAGGCCTGGTGTGCTGTGGTCCACGCGGTTGCGAAGAGTTGGACATGACTGAGTGGCTGAACCGAACTGAACTGAGGCCCAGAAAGGGGAAAATTCTAGGCCAAGGTCACTCATTAAATCTAAAGTAGAGCCAGACTTCCTATGCATATTCATTGGAAGGACTGATGCTAAAGCTCCAATACTTTGGCCATATGATGCAAAGAGCCAACTCTTTGGAAAAGACCCTGATGCTGGGAAAGATTGAAGGCAGAAGGAGAAGGGGCGACAGAGGATTGATGGTTGGATGATGTCATCAACTCAGTGGATGCGAGTTTGAGCAAACTCTGGGAGATAGTGAAGGACATGGAAGCCTGGTATGCTGTAGTTCGTGGGGTCACAAGTCAGACATAGCTGAGCAAACGAACAACAACAAAGAGCCAGCGTGGAACTCAGTTTCCTGACTCCTAGCCAAAGCCTTTGCCAGCAGTCACCAGCCCAGAGACACAGCCTCCAAGGGAAAAGGGCTCTCGCCCCCTCAGAACTGCCTCCTCAAAGCACGCACATCTTGGTAGGCTTGTCAAGTCAAATCCAAGTGCAGAGACAGCTGGGGAAGGGAAGGAAGCAGCCTCCCTCTGAACAAAGAACACAACCACCAAGCCTGCAATTTGTACTGCAGAGGTTCAGCTTGCTTCCTGGACATTTCCGAAACGACTTGCCTTTCTCCTCATTTATTTTAAGCCCTAGGCACTTTTCATACCATGATTTAATCTTCTTTAACAGCCAGGAAAAATACAAATCAATTAAAGCTGAAAATCTAGTGGGTAATCACTTTTTCCTTCCTCCTACCCCAGATCAAGAAGCGCCTGCACCCCCTGCCTTTCATCCAGACTAATTTGATTGCGGTGACTCTTGTTCAAGGGACAGTCGCTTTGGATAGCTTATTACAGCTCCCCGCACGACATTCCTGGTGCGCATGTCACAAATCAATAGGATCAAGAACCAAGTCGGTTTTGCTCTCAGGGCCTCTTGGGGCCACCAGCCAAGGTAGGGCTGTATCCCTGAAGAACTTGGCAAGCCCAGGAGGGTGGCAGGGAGCAGGATACATTGAATGCTAGTCCTCATTGCTTTGGGATGGGGAACAGAGAACAGTCTCACGTAAGTGGAAGCAAGGTGTTGGGTCTGGGTCATGTAGGCCCTTGGTATCCACACCTCACCCACCCACCCACCTCCCTGCAGCCTCAGTCAATCTGGTATCTGGTGTGTTTCTCTCAATGGACCCTCACTGAGGTGAGGGGAAGAGTGGAGGTAACCAAGTAAAGATCTCGGTTTCAGTGAAATCGGGCAGAAGTGAGTGGGACATCCATGTTTGCTCACATCCCAGCTGCCAGACCTCAGCTCTGTCGTCTGTCCTGTGGGAATAACTGTGGTACCTCTTTCAACGGGCTATGGCGAGCATCTGAGATGAAGCTCGTCCAGGGTTTACCTAGAGGCTCGCTGAGTAGCCGGCTGTTACTAGGAGGATTGGGGCAAGCCACCCAGGATCTCGGTGAAGGCTGAAGCTTGGCTCCAGTCCGGCCTCCCCTGCACCCGTCCGCCTCCTGCAGGTGCCCCTCCTGCAGGTCACGTAGCCCTTCTGGCCACCCCCCCACCCCCCGCTTTCTTTTCTCCTGAATCTGAACTACCGTTTGCTCACTGTCTGCCTCCCACTCCTAACGTCCCTCCAGGGTAGGGAGTCTTGTCTGTTTGGCTCAATGCTGTGTGCCCAGTCCAGCACCCTGCAGGTGTCTGACCCCTGGCAGGCGCTTCAGCACAAATAAATGAATGATCGCCTCCACTGCTCTGTGCCTCCTGGGCTAGAAGCCTCCGTGGTTGCCCTCACAGCTCTGCCCTCATGTGGGGCCTCAGCCTCGCCCTGCCCACAGCCTCCACCCTCTGCCCAGGGCCCCACCTCCTCCGCCTGCCTGCCTGCCCACCCTCCTCTCCAAAGCCGGCCTTCTTTCCAGACCTTCCCTCCCCTAGGAGGCCGAGCCGTCGGCAGCTCCTGGGGCTTTTTCTTTGGGGGGGGGGGGTGTACGTCATGCTTGCTTTTACCTATCTTGATTGCTGAGTTCCTGGCACTCCCTTACCTTTCACACCCAGGTATGTGCCTCACTCTCCTCTCCCTAGGCCAGGTCCTGGTAGGCCTGCCTCCACGGGAGGCAACAGAAAACCACTGCACCCAGGTTGACCGTCATTCCCGCCTGCAGGTAGGGCTGGGGGGGCCTTGGCTGGCTATGACAGTTGTCTGACCATGGGCCCTGCGGCATCCCGTAAGCCCACTCCCCTCCTGTCTTGGGTGAGGGTGAGGGTTAGCTTCAGCAGAACCAGGGGAAAGTTGAGTGGAAGGAGGCCCCGCCCCGCGTGGCCCTGGGTCAGGCCTGACCCCAGTGGCACTGTGCTGTCCTGCTGGCAAACACAGGCTCTGGTGCCTAGGATGGTGCTGCCAAAAGGGCCCCATGACGTCTGCAGGGCGGGGCCCAGCAGGAAGCAAGCCTCCTCCCAGCCTGGGACCTGGTGGCATGCCTGAAATGCATCCTTCCCTTCCTCAGTCCCCCCCGCCCCCCACGTTCTGGCCCCTTCCACTTGCAGCATCTCGCTGGGGCATTGTCTCCGCGCAGCTGGGCCTGGGCTCCACGTGTGCAGGGGCCTCGCGGTGCGGGGCAGCGGCTGCAGCACCTTCGAGGATGCAGGTGGTTAGACCTCAGGAAACCCAGGACCTAGGGTGTCTCCAGCACAAGGTTGCTGTGAGACCCGGGACCTCAGCTTCCCCCGAAGTTAAGGGGAGTTAACCTTCTGAGGTGCCTGCCAGCCCTAACATTCCATGAACCTGTGACCCCGAGCACTTGGCATGTGCTCAGTAAACCTGTGATGTCATGGAAGACAGAACCCACTGCCGTTTCCACGCAGAAGCAGCTCTGGACGCACTGCGGACCTCCCGATCACACTGGGGACAGTCTGTGAGCGTGCTCCCCACAGCATCAGTGTTTCTAACCTGCGTCCTCCCTGCAAACAGCATGGCCGGGCCAGGAGAAGGCACCCCTGCCAGTCCTGCTCCGGGGACTGGCAGACCCCAGCTCAGGGCTCCTGCCCCAAGCACAGAGCCGAGCACCCACACCTCAGACAAGCTGAGAGGGTCCCGGTGCCCACCTCCCCTGCATAGCTGGAAAAGAACCCCTAGACTGTGCTGCCAACTGTTGAGTGGCAGATGTTTTAGAACAGTTGGATCCCAGCTGATGAATACATTTAACACATGGCCATGGGAGGCCATGTGTATGTGTGTGATAGACACCCACAATCTGGAGAAACTGAGGCCCAGACTGTGTCCTGGAGTGTGTGTGTGTGTGTGAGATAGACACCCACAATCTGGAGAAACTGAGGCCCGGAGAAATTCCCATCTACAGTTGAGGGAAGGAAGTCTTGTTTCGCGGAAAAGACCATGTCCCTGGGGGGTAACAGGGCTTGGGTCGGGTCTGGGTCAAGCCTGATTGTGTCACTGACAGCCGGCCAGGTTCTTGGGCAGATGCGCAGCATCCCAGGGCCTCACCTCCCTCTCTGCAACATGGGGGTGAAGACTGTCTCTGCTCCCAGGGCTGTGGGAAGCTGCTCAGCGCCCTGGGAGCTCAGGACTCTCCTTTTCCTCCGCACAGGCTCCTCTGTGCCCCAGTGAGCAGGCAGAATGATGAATGAGGTGAAAGAGTCCCTGCGGAACGTGGAGCAGAAGTACAAGATCTTCCAGCAGCAGCAATTCACCTTCATCGCAGCCCTGGAGCACTGCAGGGAGAACGCCCACGACAAGATCCGGCCCATCTCCAGCATCGGGCAGGTAGGTGCTCGCGGGCAGGTGGGGCCAGGCCTCGACCCCTTGCTGGAAAAGTTGGGTTTGGAAACCAAGGCCCAGAGAGGGCCAGCAGGTGGGTGCAGGGATCAGGTCTCAGATCCTAACTGTGAAACAGGCCAGGCACTCTTTCCCTCACCAATTACGTGAGTAAGAAAGCAGCTGAACGCGGGGGCTGGAGACACCACCAGCCAGGGTTTAAGTCCCAGCTCTGCCACATGCCACCTCTGTGACCTCCGGCCAGTTCCAACTGAAAACTAGAAAGAGCAGCACACCCCTCTCAGGGCTGTTAGGCAGATTTCATGAGATCATCTGCAAACCCACGCCCCCAGCACCTGGCAGCGTCCTTCGTCCCAGGCCCTGGGGCTCAGGACAGGGATGTGTGGTGGACAAATAGATGCACATGGTCCCAGCCACTGGATTCCCCTGGGGCTTAGAAACTGTGACCCGCCAAGCACATTGCTAAGTCACGTTTGCAAATGATTTCATTTAACTGGAGTCTCCTCTTTGGGTGAGCTGCCATCCAAGTTTGCCCTGCCGAATGTGGAGGCCTCAAGACTGAAGCAGCCTTCCAGGAAGCCAGGTGCCTGAGCAGCTCAGCTCTAGATGGGTCCCTCTCCCACTGAAGAGATGCCACCTGCTAGGCAGTGGGGACCAGGCTCAGAACTGCTTAGGAGAAGCGCACGGGGCCACAGAGAACAACCCTGGCCTGGCAACATTTAAAAAAAAAAAAACAAACACTTTTTTTTTGTAAAAATGTCTCCCAGTTTAACTTGAAATTTTAAAAACCTGCAGAAGAATACCCATATAACCTTCACCCAGGTACGCCGGTTTACTATTTAGCCATGTTTATACACACGCTCTTCCCTCTGAACTGCCTGAAAGTAAACCGGCTGCATCCTCGTCAGCCCGTCCCTCAAAGGCTCAGCCTTCCACGGGCATGGATAGGTGTTCAGCATCAGGAAGGGCCACCTGAGACGCCCGCCCCACCTCTGCGCAGAATCTCCATCGGGGCTTTGTGACCCCAGCGTGCTCCTTCTTGCCTTTAGGGTCAAGAAGGCTTCTGGCGAATAACAGCCCCACCTGTGTGGACTCTCAGCCCTCCCCCTGCCCTTCCTGGCCCGGGGTATGGGAAGGTGACCACCTGCCCCGCAGCCTGCAGGAGCCCAGTGACCGCTCCGTTGTAGTTACGCCACAGTGCGGGCCCTCCCTACCCCGGATCCTGGGGCAGGTGTGCTTGCAGCGTAGGTGGATACTGTGGGCGTCAAAAGCCTCTTCCCCCACACAAAGCTGTTGTCCTTGGGAAGGACCACTTGAGATCACTGGGGGAAGACATCCTCTAGCAACAAGAAGGCAGCTGGGAGTGGCAGGAAAACCCGGGTGTAGACTCAGAATTTTCTGGGAACTGGAGGAGGCAGGCAACACCCCCTTCCAGCAGATCCCTGAGGGCAGGACCACATGGAATGGGGCAGTTAATCCTGCCCAGACTGGAGCCCGCTCCTCCTGTGCCCGCGTGGATCTCAGACCCAGACTGACTGGGTGTCCGGATGTGGAGTGTCCTGAGCTGGAAAGGCCCCCAGGGTCCCCAGGGAAATGAGCTGAAGTTAGATCAGCTGCATCACTGTCCTTAGCCTCTTTTGTGGCTTAAGAAAAACTTCAGTTCAGTTCACTTGCTCAGTCGTGTCCGACTCTTTGCAACCTCATGGACTGCAGCACGCCAGGCCTCCCTGTCCATCGCCAACTCCTGGAGCTTGCTCAAACTCATGTCCATCAAGTTGGTGATGAAAAACTTCCCTCCCACCAAAACACATTCACATGGGAGCTTTAGTTTGTTTTTAGTATTTTTTATATTGACTTTTATTTGGCTCAATTTAGTTACATGGGTCTATAGTTGTAGCACATGGCGTCTTTAGTTGCAGCACATGAACTCTTAGTTGCGGCATGTGGGTCTAGGTCCCTGACCAGGGATGGAACCCAGGCCTTCTGCACTGGGAGCAGTCTTAGCCACTGGACCACCAGGGAAGTCCCTGTTTTTAGTAATCAAGTTCTCCATTCTCCTGGAGTTGATTTTGTCTGTGGCGTGAGGCGGAGGCTCCATTTCTTTCCTCATACGGACCAGTTTTCCCAGCTCTACTTAACTGACCTGGCCCTCCTTTCTCTGCCCCTGGAAACGTAGGACAACAAGACTGAAACAGATTCTAGTTTGCTCCGTCAACTGAGTGGCCCAGCCCAGAAACTCTCAAAGTGGGTGGGACCTTGGCATCAAGAGTCAGGGACCAGGCCCCTGTACTTCAAGTGCTGGCTCAGCTGCCTGGGTCTGGGCTCAGAGCTCTGGAGCTAGGGGGACTCAGCCTCACCACTGTGGCGGTACCTGGGCAGGTATTTCACCTCTCTGAGCCTCATGTTCATCTGTAAAATGAGGACTGAAAAAGGGGACCCGGAGGGTGGCATTCAGGGAGGACTGAGCGCGATGGGGCCGTGACACTTCACGACGTTCACAGTCTATAGGCCTGTAGACCCGACGGCCTCGCACATCGGGGTCCTGTCCCCCGTGACCCGGGAGGGCGGGAGGACCAGGGCGGGTGCTCGGGGGCCCTGGGCACTCACACCCCGCGGGCCCCTGCAGGTGCAGAGCTACATGGAGCACCACTGCAGCAACTCCACAGACCGGCGCATCCTGCTCATGTTCCTGGACATCTGCTCGGAGCTCAGCAAGCTCTGCCAGCACTTCGAGGCCCTGCACGCTGGCACCCCCGTCACCAACAACCTCCTTGAGAAATGCAAGACCCTCGTGAGCCAAAGCAATGACCTGAGTAGCCTGCGAGCCAAGTAAGACCCTCCTGGTCCCATGAGGGGTTTCCGCACGTGCGTGTGGGAGGAGGGGCGGGGATGGGCGAGGACCCCTGGAGGAAGTGAGTCCCGGGGCCACTGTCCAGAGGTCCCCAGCTGGGAATCCTAGGCCCCTGGGTTCAGCCGAGTGACTCTGACCCAACAAACTGTTCACTGAAAATGAGGGATTCTGAAGCCCAGGCCCAGCAGAACGCAAACCCTCTGGCTCGAGGCAGCACCGGGCCAGAAGCAGGTGTCACAGAGCAGTTGTTTCCAGGAGCCCACAAAGAAATGAGATATCAGGAGCCCTATCCCATGGGCGTTAGCTACTCGGTTCCCTCATTCTGTGCCCTGGCGGATCGATCCACAGCACAGAGTACCAGAATTCAGAGCAAGCCGTTTAGGTGTAAGGGTGAGCAAAGTCAAACGGTACGTGGTGCGCCTGGGGTGATGACAGCAGGCTTCCTCGGCCCCTGCCCAGGTCTCTGACAACCGCAGGCCAGGGGTTCTCCCCTCGCACCCTTCACACCGGGACCCCTGGGGGCTCTGGGGCCCTAAACCTGCTGAGCCGCCACCATGCCTGGCATGGAGAGCCTGGCCTGGCGGGCGCATGGCTCCAAAGCCTCCCCAGGGGGTTGTGCAGTGGGGGCAGCCTTAGAAAAAACCCCTGCCGGCACACCAGTCCCCGGAGCAGGGCTCACCCAGCCCGTCCTGCCACCCTGCAGATACCCCCACGACGTGGTGAACCACCTCAGCTGTGACGAGGCCCGGAACCACTACGGAGGTGTGGTCAGCCTCATCCCCATCATCCTAGACCTGATGAAAGAGTGGGTCGCCCACTCAGAGAAGCTGCCCCGCAAAGCGCTGCACCAAGTGAGTGAGCCCCAGGCAGCCACGCTGGCCACCGCGCACACTCCCCAGGCCTCGGGCACCCAGCCCCAGCTACGGAAACAAAATTGTGGGCAACTGACAAAGAACATCCCCAAACCTGGGGGGAAAGACCAAGGAAGTTCAAAACCGCCCTGGAGACCAGCCGGTGGGAAACTGTAACTCAGGGTTGGGGGGACCCACCCGACCCCAGCCCTGACCCACCCCATCGCGTTCCCTCCCGTCCCATCCCGCGGGGCATCCTGTAACTAAGCCTGGTTTCCACCAGTTGATCCATCTGTACTGGTGCTCACCATCCTTGTCGCTTACTGATCCCCAGGGGGCTACCCCACAATGGACTCCAAACTCTTTCCCTCTAGCACTTTAACCTCTCACTTTCCTTTGCCTCCGAGTGTCAGGCCCTGTGCCCAGGAGAAGCACCCCCACTTACATTGCTGCTGGTGGGTTCAGGGGAGGGGGGTGGGCCCCCGAGAGGGCTGGGGGGTTGCCCAGGCCCAGCCACACAGCCGGAAGAGACCGAGTGGCTCCCTTCCAGCCGCGGGACAGAGCTGCTCCAGCCTGAGGCTGCTCGGTGGGGTCAGGTCTCTGGACCAAAGGGGAACAAGCCGCCCAGCCTCTCCTTTCCTTGAGAGAGAGACAGAGAGAAGTCAGAAGAACTGACAGTGTGGCTCCTGCAGGAGGACGGTCACCTGGTCCCCGTGACCTGCCTGCGGCCCAGGCGCTGGGCCTGTGGAGTTGGTGCCGAGCCTGCCAGAGGTGCTGTCTCACTATTGGTTTTTCCCTTCGCAGGGGGCGACTTAGCTTCTGTATTCTTGCTTCCTCGGGGGCGACAGTCAAGAATAAAAACGTGTTCTGGCACCTCTCTGCCTGGCCAGCTTTCCTGGCGCTCACCCCTTAGAGAAAGTGACACTCACCCCAAGATGCCAGAGGATTCTGGGCAGGAGCCCCACGAGCGGAACCGCTGGCAAAGATGCCCGTGTGCAGAGGACACACCTGCCCCACGTAGAGTCTGCTCCCTAGAGGTTCAGGCCAGAGGCCCGCAGCAGGCCAGCCCAGTTAACTCTTTGCAGAGTTAGAGGCCTACTCAGACAAGAACATCTAAATTTTCCAGACAGAATTTAAAACTGCCACCTCAAAGTCTTGTCCCAAAGGAGCTGCTTCCTCCATTCAAATGGGCAGAGCACACAGATTTTCAGGGCGGTGAGGCAGAGGCGAGCCGTGGAAAACCACACCGCACACAGGGTTCTTCACCTCCGCTCCTTCCCCAGTCAGGCCAGGGTGCAGCTAACAGCCGTCTAAAGGTAGTTTAGACCACCTTCCTCCACAGGCCTCATGGGGAGGGCAGGTCGTGGATGCGGGCTGCCCTTTCTCCTCGGCACACTCGCAAGTTCAGTGTCATTTGGGCTCAACTGTAAGGACTGTATTCAACCCCGTGTGCCAGCCAACCGCTAGGCAGGCAGGCACATACCAGAGCCAGTATGCTAGAGATGCCTGCAGTCACTGCTCCCGCACCACCACCACGCTCTCTGGGGAGAGGGCACGAATCTGAGACAGACACGGGTAAAATCTGCGGCTTTGCCGAACAAAAGGTCTTTCTTCCAGGGACTAAAGTCCAATTCCACTGTCAGCACCCTTCCAGCACCTGGGGTAAATAGCCAAGCAGTCCAGACCCAGGGCCAGTTCCCACTCAGCCTGGAAGCCCCTCAGAGGCCGACATGAGCCACTTCAGGTCAACACAGCAGAGTAGTGCAAAACAATAAATTTTTATTTGTTCACAGTTAAACACAAGCAACTGCCTTGACATTTCTGAACATTCTAAGAAGGACAGCAAACCCTTTTGATTCAGATTCCCATTCACTACGATTGTACCATTTTTCTCTTGCAGTTCACGTGTTTGGCATCTGATGTGGATTGTCTGACATGCTTTTAAGATCGAGATGGGAAGGTGGAAACCTTTTGACAAAAAATGACTTTCTTAAATTTAGCTAAAAGCAGTCAGCCCAAAAAAAAAAATTTGTTTTTCACTGATGGGACCCCCTTTAAACTGCAAGGTAGCCACGTGTGGTTGATCCATGATTGAGTTACAAAACTAGATTATGTCTTAGCAAAATCTGTTCCTCCGTAATATATTTATGGTCCATAGAAGTCTTCTGAAAAGTGACCACTGATTCTTCCTAGTGCAAAATGCCTGGCTGCCTCTTCGATAAGCCAAAGTCTGTGCTGCCGAGAACAGCGCCGTACCCTCCTGTACAAACACTGTATGGAGGTGGGGAAACAGGGAGGAGTTGGTCTGGAAAGCGGGCGGGGGGCGTTTCCTCTAAAAGATCTATTCCAAGTTCAACTAGTCTACTTATCCCCAAGGATGGACAGTTTGGTGGCACTGGGATGGGAAGGGAAAGAGAAAGCTCTTCTGCCTTCATGAACTCATTTCAAGGCCAAAAGCCATCTCGGGCACAGACGCTCAACTGTCCCCAGGAGGCTCCCCTTGTAGCTACAGCCATTCATTCTCCTCTCAGGTTGGCATGTACGGACTGCAGGACTGCGTGGAGAAGACGGAAACGTGGCTCCCCCCCCCCCCGCCCCCCGGGGAACGAGCCACGTGGGGGCTGGGCCACAGCAGCAGCCCAGGGACCAGGCTAGAGAATGGCTTAATCAAGTGCCACCAAATCCTCTGCCGCCGTCTGGGGGAGGGGGCGGGTGGGGCATGTGTCAGAGAACTCTGGACGTAAACAGACACACATACACCTTCCCATGCTCACTGCTGGTCAGTTTTAAAGCACGCACCTCCAAGAGGGAAACTGCCCAGAGTGAGACGTGCTGATTCGGGTCATTTCACATGAGACACACACTTCTGGGTGGGCATGGGCTGCTCCCAGGGGCCACTGAGTACAGGGCTGGCCTCTGGGAGAGGACCCACACAAGGCGGACCACGCCCCACAGCAGCCCCAGACTGAGTTTTCAAAGCCCTCCTTAGACCCATCCACACTTTCTACCACGTCTTATTGCTTTTGGTCAGAAAAACCGCATCTTCATGTAGTATTTCTTTTCACTTGTTCCTCAGTTATTTCTTTCTGTTTTCAAGTGGTATATTCTAGTATTTGGTGAGAATTCACACTGGCTAGTCATAGCACTTTTATCATGTTCTCTACACAGAAACACTTAGTTTTTTTTAATTAACTGTTGAGTGTGAACCTCTGTGGTCTCCAGAGACCCCCTCTCATCCTCATGATCATTTATCCTCTTCTGCAAAACTACTAAGAGTTTTATCTTTCTCAACCAAAACACTGGAAACTACACACTACATGCTGTTTCAAATAGGGATGGCGCAGCTCTGGACTTCTGTTTCCCACTGTCCTGGTTTTGCCCTGCGGGGGTGCTGACCTCTGTTAACTGTCATTGGCTTCTGGGACCTCTTTTAACAGTTTTATCTTTCAAGAATAAGAGTCTGGGCTATCTCCCTCGAAATACAGTACACATATTCTGGCTCACAAAGTAGCTTATCTGTCTGTTTCTCTCCACTCAGAAGAGCCTAGGAAGAACCTTCCACAGCAGTGTATTCCCAAATGTTAGGCAGTTTCCCCTCCTGAAAAACTGCTGACAAACCTAGGGAGGTCATGTCTTCCTACCCACCTCATACAGAGAGTCCCTGCGCTCATCTCCAAGGAAACCTCTGTCCCAAGAAATGATCTCCATCTCCTACTTCGGATTTCAGTTACTTTTCTGGTATTCTTCCAACTCCACAGTAACACATCTCACAGACTTGCGGCAGAATCTTGCCACAAGGTTATTTTTGTTTTAATTCATGAAAGTTCTGTCTGATAGAGACCCATGTGCTTCTTCACCTGTAACAGGCTCAGGAGCTCGTTTTCTCTACAGAGACCATGCTATCACCTTCCTCCCTCTCCCCACTCCCCCACCCTCCCACCCCCGTGATTCTGTAGTGCTCTGTTCTAAAACATTTCATGCTCCCAAGAAGCAGACCCCAGTCTTCTCAGGGTCTATGCTGACCCTGGTTAGCACCAGGTGGACATCAGGTTACAGACACCGGCCAAACAACTCTGAGGCAGGCAGGCCTGCTCCGGGCCACTACGGTCGAGATTAACCCTGATGCCTGTGAATGCCTCACTGCTTCATCAGTCTCGGGACAGGCTCAGCCTGGCAGCGCTAGTTCCCTGGCCTTTGCCCGGGCAGGCCCTGGGCCTAATTCTCTCTTGGGAGTTCCACTACCACTGGCCCCTTTCCACCCTCACACACACTCACTGCAGCCTAATCGACCAACCCGCTGACTCTCAGCAGGTCTATGATTTTGAAAATCAAACTTGTCGTCTCAGGTCTTTTGGAAGATGAAAGCCTACGTTTTCAGGCTGGGTAACTTCCTCATGACCCCAGGCCTCCACCCCCAACCTTGGCTGCATACAACCCACGGCCTCCGAGAGCCCAGAGCAAGTCAAGCGCAGCTGCTCAGGGTCAGCCGTTCTTGGAAAGCTGAGCACAGACACACCCCGGCTGCAGGAGTGGGCCAAGGGCCTCCTGTCTGGGCCCTGGTCCACTGCACCACACAGCTTCCTCCTTCCCTCTATTTTTATAATCTGCCCACTAAAAAAAAAAATTTTTTTTTCTTTTCTTTACACTGGACTCCTTGATTTTGCCAGTGAGGATAAAGGCTGCAAGCACCTGGTGTCTTTGTTCTGTGGCAGGGGTCCCCTGGGCTTGGGGAGGGGATGAGCGTTTAGAACCAGGTTTAGCAGTTAATTTTGTAACATTTTTTTCTTTCCTGAATTTGTTCATGCCTTTCTTTCCTAAATAAAGCGGGACTAGGAAACCAGGACGCGTGCATTTCTAAGCTCTCCTCTGCAAACAGCTGAGTTAAGACGTGCAGCATCGTTAGTAATCCAGTCGGCATCAGGCGGCAGCTGCGGCCCCGGCTGGGCCAGGCTGGGCTGAGCGCGCTCGGGCACGTCAGTCAGTCAAAACCAAAAACTCCATCCCGTGGAGGTCTGCTGCCTGCACAGCCACGGGGACAAGGAGGCTGGCTCTCCAGCTCCCTTTGGTTAGGATGCTAAGAACACTTTTGCCACGCTTTAAAAAAAGAGATCGTCACCCTCATGTGCCGGAAGCGTCCACACGCACTGAAGTTCCGTACCATTACAGCGTGGTGTCCCTCTTCATGGATGAACCCTTCTACACTTTGAACTGAAAGAAGAGAGAGATGCCGCGGTTGTTGGCTCTTTCCTACCAGCCTCTCCCTGCCCAGGTCTCAGCTGGCAACAATCCTTATTAGGCTTCTAGCGTTTATTTCAGGAGCACTTGCTGGGTTCGGCTTCTCTGCCAGCCCCCGTTATGCTGACTGCTATCACCTGTCCCGAGCATGTGCACCCAGGCCCTGTGGGTCCAGGACGTCAGCCTTTGTCAACCCTCTCCAGGATTCTGCTTTAATGCTCTGCCGTGACCAACTCATGCAGGGGGTGGGGGAGCAGCACCCAGCTCCCTGCAGAGTCAGCCCCTGAAGGTAGGAAGTGGAGTGAAAAGCTGTCACCTGTAGAATCTACTACAGTGAGGCAACGTTCACAGCCTGAGAAATGATGGTCAGAAAACTCAGGAGAAACTCTCTGGACCTTCAGAGGCTTCCTGCAGCAGGAAGCCAGCACCGCTCCACCTGCAGGGGCGCATCCACACGCACAGTACTTTCCTGTTTAGGGAGCTGCGTAAGTGACTGCCTTCTCTCTCGCAGAGCCCAGGCCTGCCAGCCCCCACCCCAGCCTGTGCACAGAACAGTACCAGCTTTCGCGCAAACGCCATGTGAACAAGAGGTAGTGGGGCAGGGGGCAGTGTGCCCCCACGGGGAGCACAGTCTCCACAGGGCCAGCTCCAGACTGCTCGAACAACAGACCTTTGTTCACACAGAACTTTCTAGGAAGCTTATCAGAACCGCCAAAAGAACTTGAGAGAACCATTGTTTTCTGAGCTCTGTGGCTTTAGATGCTGGACTTTAAAACCAAAAGCAGTGACAACATCTCATGTAAAAGCTCTCACGTCAAGATGCTCAGCTTTGCACGCCATGTCCTCCTGGAAAGGGACAGGACTGGACTTACCTGTGACACCACCAGTGACCTAGGCTCACAGGGAGCCTGCCCAGTGAACTGAGCTTCAGGAAAGGAGTGGGTGGTGTGTCAGACTCCAGGGTTCAATTTGGCCTCATATTGCACAGGTTCAAAGGACGCAACCATTTGGGGGGGTGGATGGGAAAGGAAGGAAATAAAGCTAGTGAGGAACGCACCCTGGCCCTCGGGTTAGTACACACTGCCAGGTAAATGGAAGAGAAGGTTTGGGGTAGCCGAAGGGAAAGTGAAGAGGCACTGCAATGCCAGATCTGAAAACCGTTCTGCATTCAGTCCACTGTCGAAGGACCCCCATCCCATTTCCTCTGCAGGAGCTCGCCCCCCAAGCCCTGGAAACAGGAAAGCTCTGAATCGGGCACTCACACCTCCTGTCTAGGCCAGCAACACGCAAGTTAACACTGACGGCCAGCGTCCCTAGCTGTGCTCGAGTTGGGCCTCGTTGTAGTCCATGATGCGGAGCTGGCCCACGCTGTCCGGCTTTGGGGCAGGCGGCAGCGGGCCATCAAGGGCTGGGGGGGGCCTGGCTTCCACACCCGAGTCTTTGCCCAGCTCTGTCTTTAGGGTCTCGGAAAGGCTGCCGACAGTCAGGCCGTCCTCGTCGCACTGGCTCTCGCTCTTGTTACGGAACAGCTCTCGCGCCTTCATGCCCAGAAAGCTCTCTGAACTGGGAAGCGAGCCCACGGTCGCGGGGGTGCCGGAAGCGGGCTCGCCCACCGCCGTCTCCCACCGACTGCTGAAGGGGCCCGCCCTGGGGTTGGGGGGTTTCTCTGGGGTAGAGAGCTCACTGCTGCTGCCGCCGCCTCTGCTGCCACCACCGCCCCGGGCGCTGCTGGGCCTGGGGGGCTTGGTCTCACCGTTACGGCCAGGGGCCTCTTCGTTGTGCCCTGTCACCGAATCCGAGCAGCCGTCCTGACAGTAGTCAAGCCTGTAAGAAATCGAGGGGGAGGAAGAGGATTGGTGGCTGCGGCGTCCAACCACTCCAACCCCACCAGGGAGGCGTGGGGTCACACTGCCATGTGCTCATGCCGACGGGGAGCTCCACCGGCCGGCTCTGTGTCCTAGGACAGAGGACGCACACATGAGAGCGTGTGAACATCAGACGGCGATCTTAAATAGAAATGCTCCCTGGGACCATCACTGAGCGACTCGGGGCCCAGGACAAGGAGCAGAGGACAGCCAGGCCCTCAGGGACGCAGCTCAGAGCTCGTAGGCTGGGACCTCCCGACACAGCCACGGCTGCCGACTTGGTTCCTACCTTTCCTCCGCTGCTTCCGCTGCTTCCGGTTTCTGTTCTTCAAGTTTTCTCAGGAGGCCATCCTTCTCCAACTTGCCATATAAATCTAAGATCTCCAATTCGAACACCTGGGTGATCTTCTTCTGGGACTCATACCTGCTCTCTGCAGCCTGCAGCTGTCCTCTGAAAGACAAGGACCGCCCCTCAGAGTGTAGGAGGTTCTACTCAGTAAATACATCACAGCAAAAACCTCTCCCCGCCAAAGTTACCTTGCCTGGAGTTTGACATCCTCTAAATACTTTTTCTGTTCTAAAAGAAGGTGGTCTTTCTTAGCCAGATGAGATTCCAGTTCCAAAATCCGTTTCTGACAGGTATCAAGTCTCTGATTCTGCTGGAGGACATGGCTCCTGTTTTTTTCTAGCTCTTTCCGATATGCAGCCTTCATCATTTCTACTTCCTTAAAAAAAAAAAGGAACTGCAGTTAGTACTTTTAGAAAATGAACAAGCCATATCTACTTTGAAAAATCTATGTAACAAGCACTGAGAACATCGGTATACTGCTAGTGGAAACAGAAACTAGTTGCAACTTTCTGGAAAGTAAGTGGGCAGGAAGTATTAACCAACTAATCCTTTCCTGAAATCTAACCCTATGGAGATTATCTGAAACAGGAATACATATTTTGGCACAAAAATAACCATCACAGGATATTTAGAAGAAAAAAAGACTAGAAACATTGTGAAGTCTAATGGTAAGGAAACAGTTAAGTAAATTAAAATACATCTTCAACAAATTTTTAAAATGATATATATCAATAAAAGACTATAAAAGCCATGTGTATGGTATGGTCAATTATGTAAATATACACATCTGACAACATGCCAATATTCAGTTACAATCTCAACATGGTGGTGGTACTGACAGAGTCAACTCCTAGGCAGATTGATAAGAAGTCCGGGGTCCCCGAGGAGAAGAAAGGGGTCTGGGGTTCTTGAGGAGAGAGTGGTCTGGAATTCTCAAGGAGGAGGAAAGGACAAACTTTTTCTTTCTCTACATTCCTTAGTCTTAGTCACATAAAACGTTTTTTTCTTTAAGCCTCAAACTGATGATTACACAACAAACAACTCAGCTGAAGCTCTGCACTAGGGATTAAACAATGTATCCTGTTTGAGGACAGTTTCTCCTTCCTGAAAGCCTTCTGACTAATCCTGGTATTTTAGAATGTATATTATGAGAGTACATCTGGTAGGATCTTTCTGTTGTTAAATTCTAATCCTGTTATTCTAAAATGTAAAATGTGGCAGTGGGTCTGGTAAAATGCTTACAACCTTGAGACATTCCTTTGATTTAATTGTAATAACCAAATAAAAAAGTATGTAACTCGCTTGCTAAGATTAGCAAGGGGTTTGCACTGCATCCTGCTTCTGATGTCTATGTCAGAGGCTTTCTTGGTCCCTCTTCACACTTTAATAAAACTCTGCTACACAAAAGTTCTTGAGTGATCAAGCCTGGTCCCTGGTCCCGAAGCTAAATCTTCTTCAGAGATCATGAATCCAACACCATTCACCGTAAGCTGTCACCATGCTGTGGGTTGTTCTTTCCTGCTCCCCGCTCTCTCCTAACATCGGCTAAGATCAAGCTAGCAACGCAAGGTGAGTGACCAGATTTGCTCGGGCAAGGCAGCATCTGCAGACCAAACACGCACGTGAGGCCTGTCAATCGTGCCAGGAAGACAGCCTGCCTACTGACTGATGGCAGCAGCAAGGGTACACTGGCACTCGGAAAAAGAGGTGGAGAGGACACTTCTCTAACAAGCATGTGCTGCATTTGTGTGGTGTGTTGTTTTTTTTTAATTGTGGTAAGATAAGCTTAATATGAAATTTACATTGGTTTTTTTTTAAAGGAGCAAGGAGATGAGCATCCCAGAAGGCACTTCTGCCTTGAAGATGACCAGCAAGTTTAATGCCTCCTCGGTCAGAAGGGGATGGAGTCAAGCTCAGGACTGGGACTGGATAATGTGGCCATTCCAGTTATGGTCAAATGGCTCCAGACTTTAGCATAGGGTAGTGAACAAACTAGCTCAGCAGTAAAGAACCTGCCTGCCTATGCAGGAGACGTAGGTTTGATCCCTCAATGGGTGGGGAAGATCCCCTGGAGAAGGAAATGGCAACCCACTCCAGTATTCTTGCCTGGGAAATTTCATGGACAGAGGAGCCTGGCAGGCTACAGTCATGGGATCACAAAGAGTTGGACACGACTGAGCAACTAAACAACAAGTGAAAAAACTGAACTTGTCATAAAAGACAGCAGTTACTTATGGAACCTCAAAGGAATGAACTTGAAACATCCATGCGTTAGCACTAACCCTCACAGCCATTAAGAGGGGCTACAACCAATACTTAACAGTCATTCCCCACCTGAGGCTAGATACCCACTCCTCCTCCTCAACTTGACTAAACAAAAGGAAGCCCAGCTCCAGGCCAAGAGGTGAGTTCAAGGCAATAGCTGACTAGGGATGCGCACACAACATTCAGTTCAGTTTAGTCGCTCAATCATGTCTGACTCTGTGTGACCCCATGGACTGCAGCACGCCAGGCCTCCCTGTCCATCACCAACTCCCGGAGTTTACCCAAACTCATGTCCATCAAGTCAGTGAAGCCATCCAACCTTCTCATCCTCTGTCATCCCCTTCTCCTCCTGCCTTCAGTCTTACCCAGCATCAGGGTCTTTTTCAATGAGTCAGTTCTTCGCATCAGGTGACCAAAGTATTGGAACTTCAGCTTCAGCATCAGCCCTTCCAATGAACATGAAGGACTGATTTCCTTTAGGACTGACCTGTTTAATCTCCTTGCTGTCTAAGGGACTCGCAAGAATCTTCTCCAACACCGCAGTTCAAAAGCATCAACTCTTCATCACTCAGCTTTATGGTCCAACTCTCACATCCATACGTGAGTACTGGAAAAACCATAGCTTTGACTACACGGACCTTTGTCAGCAAAGTAATGTCTCTGCTTTTTAATATGCCATGTTGGTCATAGGTTTTCTTCCAGGGAGCAAGTATCTTTTAATTTCATGGCTGCAGTCACCATCTGCAGTGATTTAGAGCCCAAGAAGTAAAGTCTGTCACTGTTTCTCCATCTATTTGCCATGAAGTGATGGGACGGGATGCGATGATTTTAAGTTTTTTGAATGTAAATTTTTAAGCCAGCTTTTTTACTCTCCTCTTTCACCTTCATCAAGAGGCTCTTTAATTCCTCTTCACCTTCAGCCATAAGGGTGGAGTCATCTGCATGTCCGAGGTTATTGATATTTCTCCCTGCTATCTTGATTCCAGCTTGTGCTTCATCCAGTCCGCTGTTTTGCCTGACATACTCTGCACATAAGTTAAATAAGCAGGGTGACAATGTACAGCCTTGACGTACTCCCTTTCTCAATTTGGAACCAGTCTGTTGTTCCATGTCTGGTTCTAACTATTGCTTCTTGACATGCATACAGATTTCTCAGGAGGCAGCTAAGGTAGTCTGGTATTCCCATCTAAGAATTTTGCAGTTTGTTGTGATCCACACAGTCAAAGGCTTTAGCACAGTCAATGTAGTAGATGTCTTTTGGAATTCTCTTGCTTTCTCTATGATCCAACAAATGTAGGCAATTTGATCTCTGGTTCTTCTGCCATTTCTAAATCCAGCTTGAACATCTGGAAGTTTTCGGTTCACATACTGTTGAAGCCTGGCTTGGAGAATTCTGAGCATTACTGGACACAGAACATAACCTTGGCCAGTAAGAAGGGTGGGAGGTTGGGTGGGACTGGTTTCCTGGATGAGAGACCTGTAGGCAGTGATGTTCTCCTCTTCCTTGGGACATCATGACATTACCTTTGACAGTATTAACTGGGGCACACACCTTGCAACCAGGAGCACAGGTTGACAGGATAAGGTTGGGTGGTGCAAAAGAGCAGAAAGAACCGGGTTCCTTGATGCCGTCCCTCAACAACTGACCCTACCAACCTGGAACTCACCTGCTTCGGACTTCTTGTCAAGCTAAATGACGACACTCTTTACAGTTAAGCCAGTGAAGTCTTTTTTTGTTACAAGTCAGTGTCACCATGCCCCTTTTATGAACTGAGGTCAGGGGGCCTACTCGAAGTCCCAAGTGTTTAAGTGTTCCAATTGGAAGACAGCACCACAAAGGCCAACCCAGCCACACTTCCCTCAGGAGATGTTAGTGCATTTAAGTCAGCTTTATCAGATGTCCTCTAGTCCCTCAGGCCTGTTTCCCCTTCTTTCTTCCTCCAAGGCCATTATACCTTCAAAATAAGTGACAGCTGGTTTCTAGAGACACTTACACATTTAACATTTAAGCGAGTCTGAATCTGAGTTGAGAGAAGCTGAGAAATAAGGAGTAACTCCTACGAAAATTACATCTCTCTGGTTCTGAGACTACTCCCTTTATTTGGCAAAAAAAAAAAAAAAAAAGGTTTACAAAGCACAAGCCCAAGAAACCTCAGAGAATGCCTATGTGTGATGGAGAAGTTACTGACAGAAAGCATCTAAGCATTTACTCCTAAAATTCCATCCCAACTCACTCACTGATGTTACCCTAGGCTATCTACAAAGTGACATAAAACTTCTGCCTCGACACCACTGGTGAGGCCTTAATTAATGGGAGATCATCCAGATGCTGGCCTGGTTGCCAGGACTGAACCACCATCTGCTGAAATTAAATTCAGCATCATGAAGGAGAGAAAAATATGTATAGCAGTATAAACCCACATCCCTGAGAGCGCTACACTAAACAGAACTGGCTTCCCCAAGCTATTTAATTGTCTGTCTGTCTGTCTCTCTCTGTTTCAAGAGAGCAAGGGTAAGAGAAGGGACACAGTTTCATCACCTACTCTGTCCCAATTACCATCAGGTGCTTTCACCTGTGCCTGACTTAATTTTGAAGCGGCCCACTAGGGGAAACAAGCTCATGTGACAGCTGAAAGGAGCCTGTGTTGCCAGGCCAGGGAGAGGTGGAAACGACCCTAGGGCTGCCAGACACTTTCTAGGAAACTGTTCATAAGCCGTTCTCTAGCCTGTGCCACAGACACACTGCCTGGGTCGTAAGAGCATCCCAGGCAGGGTCTGGCTCCCGAACCCACATACCTTGGTGGTGTCTGAATGCTTGTTCTGCAGCTGTTCCAAATACAGCTCGTTGACTTCCCCAAGAACCAACAGTTGCCTGTTCAAGAACTCCATCTGCTGTTGGACCGACTCACTATTTGAGAGCTAACCAAAACAAAGAAAGAGGCAAAGGGAAAGAGCTGAGCACACAAAGCCAGCAAAGGGGCAGGAAGCAGGGAAGCAGCTGGCTATTCAGGGCTGGCCCACTGTATACAGCACAGTGGCCAGTGGGGATGGCCAGGGGCAACAAAGATGGACAGAAATGCACTTCAAAACTGTCCGTCTGCAAAGGGGAAGAAGTGCAAATGCTCCATGTCAAAACTGGCCACCTACAGGACACCTACAGGAGATGGGTGCGTATACAACCCCACAGCAGGGATGTTAGGCTCAGGGGAATAAAGTCTCAGAGAAAACCCACCAGTTCTTTTTCTTTTTTAACTTATTTTTATTTTTTGGCCACAATGCCCAGCATTCAGGATCTTAGTTCCCTGACCAGGGGTTGAACCTGTGCCCCCTGCCGTGGAAGCGCAGAGTCTTAACCAGTGGACCGGAAGGAAGTCCCCCCACTGGTTCTTGAATAAGCAATTTATAGAGAGTGCAACGACTCCCAGAGAGGAAAAGATCGTGGATCAAAAAGCTGAATGAACTCTTCCCGTTTATGTGAACAAGTATTGAGGAGGAGTTCCTGGGGCTCAGGCTGGGCGGCTCCCTGCTGCAGGGCTGTCCGCACGCCGTCTGATATTTAGGGGTGCCCTGCCTGCCCGCTCCATGTCAGCAGCATCAAGGATGTCAACCACAAATGTGTGCAGACACTGCCCAGGCCCTCTGGAGGAGGGGAGGCCCTGACGCGGACGCACAGGCGGCACGCGTGTCCCGCCTGGGGGGAGCGGCCCTCACCTTCTGGGACACCTGGCTGAGCAGCAGCTCCGTGTGGCACACCTTGTTGTTGGCCTTCTTCAGCTCCACGCGCAGCTCCGCGATCATGTTCCTGCAGTCCGCCAGCTTCGTCTGCCAGAGACACGGGCCAGGGAGTCACACACGGGGTGGTGGCGGGTCGGGCCACGGGGCGCCCGGCCCTCAGCCCACAGTCCAGGGAGAGCTGGGAGAGCCTCAGGCCTTAGCTGCTCTACTCTTCCTGGGCCATCACATTTAAACCTAACTTCTTAGTTTTAAAAAAGGCAGTTACAATTTCTGAGTGATTAACAAAAGGAAAAAAAAACAAAAACAAAACCACCTTAAGTCTGCAGTTCCCAAACTGCACGGAAGAGCCCCAGGGCTACACAGCAGGCTCACAGGGGCGCTGCGGGGCTAGTTGTAAATTTTGAGGGAGACACAGCGACATCTGTTGGTAATGATGTGAACTACTAGTTGGAGGCAGCTCAGGGCTTGAGTGTCAGCTCTTGTGTGTGCTTTTAGGTGGTTGCTGATAAACATCACCGTGAGGAAAGCAATGTGAAACAGGAATGGAGGGCATCAGTGTCTCATGACTCCAAGGTCTGAGACTCTCTGCAGCGCAGAGAGTACACTCAGCATTAGGAAGTAGCTGTGGTTATTCAAAAATAAAACTGAAAACTGAAAAAAGAAATGCATGTGTATTATTTTCAATTTTTTTTCTTCTTCAAATTGCTAGGACCCCAAGTCCAAATTGTTTGGATCTCCTTAAGAAGCAGAACTTTCAGGTGTTTCTTTCAGCTGTGGAGCACCAAGAAAAAATTACTGAAATGCTAAAAGAACTGTGACCTCCGAAAGCCAGGGACCCTCTGCCCTTAAAGAGCACCCGACACAAAATCCAGCTGCTGTGACTTCAGAGATGAGCCGGGGCTTTCACGCCCTCTTCGGCCGTCTCTGTAGTTCGTACCTGTAGCTCCTGGCTCTGGTTGTAGAACTCCTCCCGGTCGTGCTGAAGCTGTCTGATCTGGCTATGCAGCTGGGTGACCACCGTGTCTCGCTGCTCCTGAAGCTGACTGTACCTGGCTTGTTCTTTCTGAAGACTAATCTTCCATATCTGGATGTCTTTCTCTTGCAACTTCAACTGGTCTTTCTAGCAGACACCAAAGATGCCATCATTTTAGCTGCCTTCCAGCCTGGGCAGTGATGCTCAAGTTCAAAGCACACTGCAGACATTTCACCTGAACAGTCACGAGCTAACCTGAGGCTGTAACCGCAGACCAGGAACCTGCCAGCTCACTGCTGTCTAACTTGGCTTTTGGTCAAGGGTTTCCAAATTGCACATTAGCAACTGGATCAGAAGAGGCTTAAAGAACTTTTCTCAGCCATCAGCCTGCTCCCAATACTTTCAGAAGTCCTAACCGCCAGCACTGGACTTCTCAGGTGGCACCAGTACTAAAGAACCCACCTGCCGAAGCAGGAGACGTAAGAGACGCAGGTTTGATCCCTGAGTTGGGAAGATCCCCTGGAGGAGGGCATGGCAACCCACTCCTATGGACAGAGGAGCCTGCTGGGCTACAGTCCCTAGGGTTGCAAGGAGTCAGACACCACTGAAGCAACTCAGCACACAGCCACCAGTGCTGACGTGAGCAGTGGTACTGGCCAAGGTCACTAAGGTGACAGATACTGGATTCCCGCCCTGCCCTGCACTGGGCCGGTGCTCTTTGCATCCCCAGTTAAGGAGGAGATGTTGCTATCACTACTCTCATTTTCCCTAACGGGTGGCAGGGGCCTCCAGAGGCTCCATTACTTTCCTAAGGTAACTGGGCGGGGAGGCAAGGTCATGTCCAGCTCTGCCTGGCTTCACCACGCTCCCCACCCCCCACGAGTTTTTGTCATGAGAGCTGCGTCTGGAGAGCTAGTTTTACATCTGGAGAAACAAAATCACCTTTTGCCTCTACTATCATTACCGCCGATTACAGACCAACAAACACCAAAAATCACTTGTCCCCACTGGTGCCAAGAGCTGCAAGGGAATGCGGGGATGCAACCCTTCACGGGCTGACCCCCAGACGCCGGTGGGTGGGGCCAGACGGAGAGCCCACCCCCGCCCCGCCCCGCCCCGCGGGGCTCACCATGGCAGCGTTGTGCTCCTCCAGAGCCGCGGCCCGGATCACCTTGCGCAGGAGCCGCCTGTTGCGCAGCGCGTGCTGCTGCCGCTTGAAACGCTCGTAGAGTAACTGGTTGTGCAGTAAAAGCAACTGGTTACGGAGGGTGCGGATCTCATCTGAGGGAGGAGAGCCTGATTTTAAAGCAGAGGGAGGATGGCAGAGATGCCTTTTACATGTTGTTCAATCGAGGCCCCGCCCAGAGATTAACGCAATTCTTGAAGGAAGAAGTCACTCGCTTTGCCAATGACCACCTGGCTCCCAGTCAGTCGCTGGGGGCTGCAGGGGCTGGGGGTGGGCAGTGCTTACTACCTATCTCCCTTTGAAAGGAACACAGAGGGAGGGGCATGAGGCAGGATGCCTGAGAGCCCTGTGTATCTCCCCACCTATCTGGAATATGATTATATGTGTGTCTACTCAAGACTCTTTCCCATGCTTCACAGTATCTTCCTACTACCCCTCCCTTCACCTGGATCTTTTCTAGGGAGAAGCCTGGCGTGAGGGCTGCCTTCCTGCGCTTCTGCTCTCAAGCACTGGGCTCCTTGCTACTCTTCAAAAATAGGAAATGCTGACTTTGCAACACGTGAGCTACTATGTAGCCAAGCAGATAACCCAGCTGGAGCCATGGGAAGGGGCACCTCCTTCAAGGACAGAAAGGGCCACCAGCAGGCAGGATCCCTGCCAGCTGGATTTGGAGCTGAAGTAACAACTTTACCTCCGAAGTGGGTCCAGTCAACAGACTTGCTGGGTAAAGACAACCTAGGAAGAAAGTTGCCAAGTAACAAAGTTACCAATCTCAGCTGGAAAAACTAGGCAGATCACTTCTCTGTGGTCACAAGCCAGGGGCATGAGACAGTTTCAAACTTGAAGTCCACTGGAGACAGAGGGGGTCACAGTCCCCAATAAGCATGACCAAGACTCCAGAATGGAAAGACCCCTAACTCAGAGCTCACACTGCAGCCTGTGTATGCTGGGCGGCTCTTCACAGCAATGAGAGATCAAACACACTGGGCACTGTTTTCAACCCTCCCTGCTGCCATACACAGGCTCTCTGCTGAGAAGCTACAGTCCTCCAGGTTAAGGACACAGAAGATGATTTACCTGAGTCTACTACACTAGAATTCATTCAAGCAAGACCTTAACCAGGACAGTTATCTGTCAAATTCCACTTGGGTTATTCTGCAGAAGAAAAATGAAAGCCCTCACCCCCTAAGAGCCTGTTTAGGAACGACATTACTGTGGATAGTGATTCTCTTATCCTTTCGTAGGTCACCTTTGAAAACCATAGTAAAAGAAGGGCTGAAAACAGCCATTCAGAGGGGTTCTTAACCCATGTGTGTGAGCAGGAAGTGGGGACAGGCCACCTTGACCTTGCACTGAAATGTTGATTTTATTTTCCATCTAATGGGCTACGGTACCAAAACAGAACAACAAAAAATCTGTAGCTGGAGAAGGTGACTTTGTGACCAATATTTCTGTATTATTTGAATACCACAGGCTCATCCTCAAATGTCGGAGAGCAGACATGAAAGCATTTACGCTTGCTCACAGCACAGGAGGGTCTATGTAGAGAAGACTCATTTCTCACTGGCCCGTTCTCTAAGGAATGACCTGAGGGCAACATGCACAGAGGACACGCACATTCGTAGGTATAAAAAGGCAACAAGCTAGAAGGACGCCCGACAAGTCGTAGAACCAGCTACCTCTGGTGAGCACACGGAGAGGAACTCCTGCCTCCAACCACCCGCTTCCTGCAGCTCCTAACCGAGTGGCAAGTGCGAGACCAAGCCCGCGCCCGGGCCTCACCTGCTGAGCTCCTTGCTGTGCACGTCGGCCCCCTGCTGTACCAGCCTGTCCAGCACCTCCACGGGGGAGGCGGAGGGCGGGACGTCCTCTTCTGCGCCTCCCTTTGCCTTCTTCAGCAGCTCCTCCGTCTTCTTGCTGACAAAATGATGGGCAGTCTTTGGCAATGCCACCTCAAAAAGATGATCGTACGGGGGAGGCTGCCCACTGCCAAACCCCACTCCCCTCTGAGGTGGAATTTTACAGGGGCTGGGGGTGAGGATGCTGGCCTCCAGGGAGGCCTGGCGCTCCCTGTTCCCGGCAGGGCTCTCCCCGGTGCCTCCGCAGGGCAGGTCTATGGGCGTGAAGGCTTGCTTTGGTGTGTCAGGCCCCGGCTTGTCCAGGGAGGAGTTTAAAGGCTCAGAGTTCGCACTGGTGCCCTGAGTGCTGGAGGAGGCTGAGAGGGTCTTCCGCGGGCAGCCCGGCAGACTGTCCCGGTAGAAGGGCGAGTCGAAGCCTCCTCGAGGAACCAGGGGCTCGGCATCGGCCGTTGTGATCTCAGACAGCTCTTTAGATATGGCCGCTGCAAGGAGGGAGGAGGGAAGAGATGGCGCATCCGGGTCAGGATGGGCAGTGTAGGGCTGTGTGCTGCCCTGTGCTACCCAGAGGGACGAGGCCAGGGCTCAGAACAAAACTCCCATCTCCCTCCCCCAAAGGAAGAAAAAGCAGGCACTCCTGTGCATCTTGATATTAAGTCCTGGTTTTCAGGCAGAATGAGGGTTTTATCAACGTGCAGCATCTCACACAAGCCCAGAACCCTGCACACATTACCTTCTTCTTTATCCTTCTCAATACTGTCTTCTTCAGAAGCCAGGTCTCCTAAAAACCCTGGAAGGTCACTAAGAGTGACAGATCCCTTGCCTCCGTGAAGCTCTTCTAAAGAGAAAACAGGACAAATAGGCTGGAGACCCCCCCGCCGTGAGAACTGCACACACTGTGACAGAACAGGCCCACCCTGACTCTCCTGCTGAAGACAACGGTGAGACAGCTCTCTTCTGGAGCTCCCAGAGCCAAAAGGTTACAAGGATCCAATTCAAAGTACCACAGAAGACAAAACTCTCCATTCTTTCTTAACATCGCAGAGAACAGATAAAGCCATGGTTTGATCGGCTCAAGACACATACTTAGCAGCTTTTACCGGATGCTATTATGAGGTTGGCTTTTAGAATTAATTACATGTTTCATTATCTCTGTGTTTCGTGGTGCTCTGGAATTTCCCTGTTTCCACACTATAACCCAACCCATCAAGAGTCAAGCAAGGTCCAGAGGCCTTACCTAATCCTCTGTCATTCGGAAGATGGGGTTGTCTGTGTAGACAGGGCCTTGCAGAGTCTGTTCTCTCTTCCTGAAAAGACAGGTACCATTTATATATCACAAGGCAGAAAATTGTGTGCATGGTCTCTAATGCTAGAGAAATATCCTAAACTCCTCAAATTTTAGTATATTATAAAGGAGTTTAAAGTTTAGCCCAGTAGTTCTCAAACTGGTGTCAGGACGCCTTTCTGTTCTTAAAAATGACTAAGAATCTCAAGGATTTTGTTTATGTGGCTAAATCTATTGAAAATTACCACGCTAGAAACTAAAACAGAATTTTAAAAATATTAATTCACTTAACAAACCCAGGAATTCCCTGGCGGTTCATCGTTAGGACTCCGTGCTTTCACCGCTGAGGAGGTGGGTTCAATCCCTGGTCGGGGAACTAAGATCCCACAAGCTGTGCAGCATAGCCAGAAAAATACCCAACCCAATACATTTAAACATAAATGACCTATTTCTATGAAACATAACCATATTTCCCAAAACAAAGGTAAGTTCAGTGAGAAAGGTCAAGTGGTTTCACATTTCTGCAATCTCTTTCATATCTAGCTTAATGGAAGGAGGCTGGGTTCTTATGGCTGCCTCTGCTCTGCTGGGTTACATGTTATTCTGGCTAAAGCATAGGAAGAAAACTCCAGGCCCCCACGGACAAGCAGTTATAAAAAGCAGAAAGATTTTTTAGATAATTGCAGAAAACCATCTTTGATATTACTCTAAAACTTGACAACAGTATTTTGTCTTCAAGGTTAGTCATGGAGCAGAACCTGAAGCCATGGCACTTCACTCTTCACACTATGTTAAGTAAGATCCACTGGTGTCCCTTGCCCCCCAAAGGTTATTACCTACATGTGGGTCTTTGACATCACACACAAGGCAGGCAGAACACTGGCTCACCAAGCTGTGCATATCTTCTAAGTGTTGAAACATTTCATTACATGATATCAAAAACTCAAAACTTGGGAACCAAGTTTCCCAAGACTTTTCCATCTCGTCATGAAAGATTCAGGGGCACTATCAAGCACTTGGTGGCAGATACCAGTTTTTTAATATTCTAATTGCACCTTTTTATCATGGACAACAAAGACCGTCAGTTGTTTATCTTCGAGTAACAGATCCAGTTTGTCATCTAAGAAGCTAACTGCCTGCCAAATATTCAAGTCTGAGTAACCATGGTTTGTCGCCAGTTATTCTTTCAAATAAGACTGCAGCTCCATAAGACAGCAACTAGTTCAACTCTTAACTCCAATAATGTCACAAGCGCTTATGGAAACCACCACATGTTGGTATGCACTCAAACTGCTTTTTGTCTACTTCCTGTTTTATCACAAACAATATTAAACACGTGGGTTCTTTCTACAGAATACTCAGTGTTGGCACTTTTTGGGGGGGGGGGGGGGTTGTTGCTTCTTCTGCTAAACTGAAAGAACACATCAAGGAAGAAGAATGCAACACCACTAGAAGAGTTCAATTTTGTACCAAGGGGCCAGCCATCTTACCCATCACTGTTTCTATGCCATGAGTATAAATGCCAATGCAGAAAAAAGGGGCAAATAACCACATATGAGTAACTGTGAAAGCAGATCTGCCCTGGCAGAGTCTCTTAGAAGGTCTGGGGACCCGCAGGGTCAGCAGACCACATTCTATGAGAGCTGCTGATTGGTCTATTTTCAATTGATCTGATTCAAACCCACTCCATTTTAGGTCAGACTTCTAACTGGCATAAAAGGTTTCCCAAAATGAGGCTAGAAGCAAGTCTTCGTGCATTGGCGAGGGGACAGCAGACAAGCCCAGCAAACCTTCTTGGGGGCCGTGGCCTGCGGGAGTGAAAGGTGCACGTAGTCGTCCGAATGGCAGGGTGGGGCTGGAGGAGGAGAGGTTGCAGGGGTTCCCAGAGGAGTTCCTTTCCCACCTGCTCCAAGACAAGAGCAGAACACGCACACAAACACACTGTCAGTTTAACGATTAGGAAAACTGCCACTTTCTTTCTTTCCCAGCCTAACTAGTACTGCAAAGAAAGCTGCTACACTTCGCTTTCTGGAGAATCTATATCAGTCTGTCTTTTTTTTTTTTTAGGCTCACTTTTAACTTCTGAAAGTTCCAGGCATTTGTATTAAGCATCAAAACTAGCTTTCCTGCTGCAAGAGGCTCTCAAACTCTTAGATCTTAGAGGAGACTGTTCCTTATCATAACAGGCAGGCCCAAACCAATCAGCCAAACCTAACGTAAGCCATACATACCAGCTGTACCAAAGATTTTGCTGTACGGGTGTGACAGATCAGGCGGGACGTTTCCAGGAGAAGTTGGAGGGGTGGTCATCCCACAAGCCGCAGATGGGCTCCAAAGAGTAGCCTGGGAAGTTAACAGGCAGGTCAGCAAGGAGCATCAGCCACCGCCGCCGCCCGAGGCACAAGCCCGTGACCAACCATCATTTTAAACCTAGCCTTTCGACTGGGAAACGGATCTTACTAAAGCTTTATCAAGAGACATGTTGCATTTTCTAAGTCTAGACGCCAAAAGAAAGCCAAGTGGCAACAGTTAACTTTCTCTGCAAACATGAGGCATCCTTGAAACTAACTCCTGAAACAAGCAGTGAGAGTTTCCCAACCGCAGGCTGAGCCCTGACCCCGAAGGCCAGCTTCACCAGCGAGCAGAGAAGAAAGCAGGCACACTAGATGGCAGCGTACTTGAGGCGGCTCAGCTAACAGCCGTGTCGACGGGGAACTCAGAGTCTGAGGTAGCTGCCCTGGCGTGTTTAACGTCAGCCGAGAAGTGGAGTAGGGAGTGGAAGTAGCATTCCCTACAAGGGAAGGGAAAGAACACACGGGGTCAGTGTGGGGCTCCAGTCATTCTGACAAAGAACTATGGTCCTCGAGACCATCTGACAGCATTCAGTTCCCCGCATTTAAAAAGGCTGAGGGGACTCCTAATGCCCATGGGTATAAAGTAGCATTTAGAAGGCTCTTTATAAGACCCTTTTGGAGAAGGAAATGGCAACCCACTCCAGTATTCTTGCCTGGAAAATCCCATGGACAGAGGAGCTTGGCAGGCTATAGTCCATGGGGTCGCAAAGAGTCAGACATGACTGAGTGACTAACACTTTATAATACTCTTTAGCAATAAAGTTCACTAAGGTTTGATGTCTCATTAAGCTTCAGAA
Source organism: Odocoileus virginianus (assembly GCF_023699985.2). Taxonomy (NCBI): domain Eukaryota; kingdom Metazoa; phylum Chordata; class Mammalia; order Artiodactyla; family Cervidae; genus Odocoileus; species Odocoileus virginianus. Next base: position 98,067,173 of record NC_069675.1, read on the forward strand.
TAGCTTGAAAAAGCACAACTTGTATGACAATTTCAGCCGATGCTACCTGTGGATAAGCCTAGTCTTTTATTGACTCCAATTGTCCAGATTCATTCAAAACCATGTCAGTGTGACAGCCCAGGGGGCCTCACTGAAGGCATCTGAAAAAGGAGATGCTTCCTTTATAAGCAGGAGCCTATAAGTCATACCTTTCCAACCATTTTCTTTGCTAAGTGTTGAGGACACATCTCAAGTCTGCTGACATACTATCAAGGTGGAGATCAAGGTCATAAGATTGTGAATTAAACTTAGGGGAGAAGTTAATCAGGAGAAAACGGAGACAAATCCAAATTTTAAGTATTTGGGAAAACAGTTCCTAGGAGCTCAACTAAGCCTTATTGTAGGAAAAGAAACTAAAGTTAACAATAAACAATGCTTTCCAGAGACAAAGTTGTAAAGAGATAAGTACCAAAGTCACTTTTTACCATAGCTATTCTGTGTGTCAACATAAGAGCTGGCGGAGACATCGGCTGAACGATGAGGAAAACGGGCTGAGATTTGGTGAGACACAGAATAGCCATCTTCATATGAGGCTTCTGTAGGGTCCAGAGAGATTTTGGCACATTCTATGACAACATCGTGTGTTTCTAATCTCTTCCACCTGTAGAAGACAATCAAGTCAAGAAATGCAAGTTATAATCCATTTAATCAAACCATCAAATACTTCAGAGTGCAGACTCAATGCCAGTCACTGAACTATGACCAGCAAAGAACAAGGCAGAACCACCCCAGCCCCAGTACAAATTACCACTACAATAAAAGGAATTAGCCATTCATTTTACAAACCTATAGTGGTGGTGATTTAGTTGCTAAATTATGTCCAGGTCTTGTGACCCCTTGGACTATAACCCACCAAGCTCCTCTGTCCATGCAACTTCTCAGGCAAGAATACTGGAGTGGGCTGCCATTTCCTTCTCTAGAGAATCTTCCCAACCCAGAGATTGAACCCCGGTCTCATGCATTGCAGGAGATCTCCAGTACTGCAGGTGGAGTGAGCCACCAGGGAAGCCTTACAAACCTATGCCCTATTTAAAACGGTTGTATCAAATCACCGGAAACTAAACTGAAACCAAAGTTTCAGCAACAGGAGACCAGGCATAGCCTCAAAACAGAACACAGACTATGCACAGCAGTTAGCAGGGGACTCTTCTTTGGAACAAAAATCATCACAGAAGAGGGGGACATGGAAACTGCCAGGCAGCTGAGGCTGACTTAAGGTCTCCCATCAAAGCCTCAGGATTCTAATCCATCCCCAGACCAGAAATACAGATCAGCAAGTCTCAAACCCAGAGAAAGCCCATGAGGATATTTAAAGAACTGTCTCAAAGTCCTGCTGTCTGATCCAGAGTTCCATGTCTAAGGAATCAGCCTGTGGAAACAGACACATATCAAGATGGACAACAACAGTCTGCACAGCTTGTCACAGAAGAAGAAAAGAAACAACCTAAGGTCCAACCAGAGTCTACAGAAAATTACCCCACCATGAAAAAGCATGCTTTTGGCAGATCTATGATTGCCAGAAGTGGGAGAGGACACTGACCACCGAGAGTATGAAGGAACTTTCGGGGCTTTAGCTTCCAGCTAAACTGTAACCCTACCTCCATACTTCTAGACATCAACTATTAACGTCCTTATGGTAGGTGAGCATTTAGGTCACTTCCACAGATCCCTTTCCCTCCTCCCCAGTGCTCTCAAAATAACAGATCGCTGTTTTGTTGTTTCTAAATTGATTTTGAACAATTCATTATAATGACTAGATCAGTACCACTCACAGCTGAGCCAAAGAGTATTCTGTAATATTTCCCTTTCTGTTCAATTCAGTTTCTCCTAGAGTTTAAATTTTTCTGTTTCTTTGCCTCAGTCTTCCATGTATCTAATACTAATCCTTCCTAAACTTGCTCTAACAGCTGGGGAAAAACACCTAATATAATTTTTACATAACAAAATACAAACCGTCTACCGAGACTGTTCACCTTCTCCTAAAGAGCTGCCTGCCAGAGCCCTCCCTCTCCTACTGGTTGTTCTCAGCACCACTACAGAAGTTATACCAAGACTTCCCTTGCCGAAGACCCTAAGTCAGGTCCCCCATTGCCTGGACTCTGTCTTCCTTGATTTTACTTTCATTTTGGTGAAGGACACGCTTCAATGGTTCACTAAAGAAGGGTACATAGGAGGTGAATTTGAGTCCCTGCATATCTGAAACTGTCTCATACTTGATAGGCAGTCGGGCTGGGAATAAAATTCTAAGTTGAAAACCTTTTTCTTCTCCATTTTGAAGGTGTTTCAGAAGCTAACCTCATTTTGATTTCTGATCCTTACTGTTTTTTTCCCTAAAATTTCACAATACTGAGGCTGGTAACATTCTTTTCCACTAACTATGCTGGGAACTACATAAACCTCTTCAACCTGGAAACTCACATCTTTCAATTCTATTGTTATATTTTCTTGTATCATTTGTACTTGTATTGGAAATTTTCTTCTATTATTTCTTTCACAATTTCTTCCCCCACCAAAGTTTCCTCCTCCACTTTTTATTGGATGTTAGACTTTCTGGACTGATTAAATTTCTTTCATCTAACTCATCTCTATCCTTTGATTCTGCTCTCCAAGATATCCTCAAATATACCCCCCAATTCTCTTATCAAAATGTTTATTTTAGCTACAGTTTTAAATTTTCAACACTGCTTTCTCTAGTCTCTTGCGTAGTATCCCAAACTTTATATATGCACTAACATCTCATCTCTATTGTAGAAGTTCTCTTTTGCTCTCTGCATCATCATTGTTTCTTTCAGCTCCTCTATCTCCTCTTTACACTGGTCTCTTGTCTCTGGCGCTAGAACCTTTCTTCAAAGGCCAGATGACCTGCCTATCCAAGGTGAGTGAGGCTCTATAAGTTGAACCAGGAGACTTCCTAATTAACACAACAGACTGGATGTGTGCATCCAACTGCACAATGCCCCCAAACCCCACCAACATTTGTTTCCTTTTAACTATAAACCTACAAGAAAGACAAGAATGAGAAAACAGAGAACAGCACCACATGTGTTTGAAACCAGAAAGCCAAAAGTGACTGAGTGAGTGAATCCCAGAAAGCAGAATCCTAAGCTGCCAATGTTTCAAAGCTAAAAGTCAACCTGACTTACACTGGAGAATCCTTGAAAGGCAAAAGAACTTGTATACGTCAAGTATTTCTGGAAGTGGAGGTGAATGACAGGTCAATGAGGGCAGCTGAACTCAGGAAGACGGGGTAAATGCCGCCTGAGCCGAGATCCCACTCGGCTCTCCCAAATCTGTGCTCATTTCTGAAGAGGTTCAACAGAGTCTAGGGACTGAGGCACTCGCCTCTTTGAGGGCGTGAGGGCTATTCAAACAAGAGGAGTTCAGTGAGCATGTACATTCTGAAGGCCAAGACCACTCCTCTCTCCCACCAAGCAGTCTCTACTCTCCAGAAGTAGCCCAACTCTTGTAGACCAGAGATCAGAAGACCCTTTTCTGAAAAAGTCTGACAAACTCAAAAGGAAACCAATATTGATATCAGTATCTCCTACAGATGCTCAGAACCTATAAGAAACCACAGAGTCAACAAGCCCCATCCTTGTGAACAGAGTCTTTCAGTCTCCTCATCCAAATACAAGTAGATCACCAAAGACAAGCAGGTCCAAATACAAGCAGATCACCAAATACAAGTAGGTCCAAATACAAGCAGATCCAAATACAAGCAGAAAAGCCTCAAAATTTTAAAAAGCACAGCAGAGCAGTTTAGAGAAAACAGACTACACAGGAAAAAGAAAACCTTAAAATAAAACTCCCATTAATCTCATCAAAAACGTGAGACTGCATCCATGTATGGCAAAAACCACTACAATATTGTAAAGTAATTAGCCTCCAACTAATATAAATAAATGAAAAAGAAAGAAAAAAAAAAAAACAAGCTACAATTTTAAAAAATGGGAGCATCCAGAGAACTAAAAAGAGCTCTTCAGTACTGAAAACGTGGCAGAAATGAATACAGAAGGATTAGGAGCTAAAGACAATAAAATCTTTAGGAAGTAGGACAAGAGAGCAGAGAGAAAAAACAGGAGAGCAAAGAAAAGCAGAGAACCACTCCAGGAAGTCTCAATCAGAACATTAAGAGTTCTAGAAAGAAAGACGGAGATAGTCGAGGAAAAGAAATCAAGCACAATATATTTGCAGAAAATTTCCTAGCATTTAAAGATAAAAGCTTCCAGACTGAAAGATGAGAACAGATTCACGGCAAGGGACATCACTAGGAAGTTTGAGAGTATTCTGAGAGCAGAGAGAAGACAGTAAACACAGATGATCAGAAATGAGAATGTCTCTGGATTTCAACAGCAGCATTGGCGGCAAAGGAGCAATGGAATGATGCCTTCAAACTGAATGACTCCCAACCCAGACATGTGTACCCACACAGAAAACAGCGTTCTTTCTCTAAAATCCCACGAAAACAGGAGTGAACCCAGAAAGAAGGCATGAGATAGAGGAAATGGGAGAACATGCACAGGTGAGAGGCACATGGCGGCCACGCATGAGGCACAGAAGATGACTGCTGAGATCAGAACGCACGCAGAGAGACAGGCGTGTGCAGGCCTCACTAAGGTTTCTGCTGCCACCGAACCATCTTTCCAACAGAGGGACAGAGCGTCTAGGTGACCCTGGCCTAGATAACTTGCTGGTACTTAGCTTGTCGTGAATGAACACACTAATGAATACACTAATGAAGTTCCTACTCTCCCTGGATTAGCTAAGGACGTCCATCTCATCCCACAGAAGGACTCTGCTCTGAGCTACACCCAGAAGCTGCCGCAGTGCACATGCGGCAGTCTCCGCCCCCCGCCACATTTCGGCCCACACTCAGGGCCTGGCCCTCGCCGCTGCTCAGACCAGATGCCCTAACGAGGGCAAGCCGTGCGTTCTCCTCCCTCGGCTCCTCCTCTCACCTCCTGGGAACCTTCATCTCATGGTGACAAGACTGCCTTTCCCAAGGCCAGACTTTGCCTCCTTTCAACATGAAACAACACATGTGGTCAAACCATAAAAGAGAGGAATTCCCTGGTGGTACAGTGGTTAAGAATTCGCCTGCCAATGCAGGGGACACGGGTTCAATCTCTGATCTGGGAAGACTCCACACGTCATGGAGCAACTAAGCCTACGAGCCACAACTACTGAGCCCTTATGCTCTAGAGCCCGTGCTCTGCAACAAGAGAAGCCCCCACAATGAGAAGCCCACGCACCACAACAGAGAGTAGCCCCGCTCGCTGCAACTAGAGAACGCCTGTGCACAGCAACAAAGACCCACTGCAACCAAAAAATAAAATAAATTTTTTTTTTTAACGTAAGAGAATAATTAAAATGAAAGCAAGAACAGCAGTTGTCTCTGAGGTGAGACAGGGAACAGGGACAGAGATGACTGCAACTAGAGAGGGTACCGTTGCATTTTTTTTAAAGTGGTGTCTACACAAGCATCCGCAGATTACTATTAACTTTTCTTACACATTTTCTAAGCTCCTCTACATGTATCTCACAGTAAGTTGCTCACATAAAAGGTCTGTGTAGCAGAGGGAGGGCTTGTGGAGATCTGAGATTTGCTGTGGTGATCAGGCAGTGAGTCATCTTTCTCAGGGGGAGATCCTCAAACATCAATATCCGAGGACCACTTTTCCTCCAAAAGGCATCGACTCCCTGCCTGGGAGCAGCCAGAGAGCAGCAGGGGAAAAGCTGAGCCCCCCACAGCTTGGGGTGCAGGGTTTCACCTCATTCCCTTCTTTCCCGTCATGACTCAGCTCCACCTTCCACCATGCTTGACATTCTCAACCAAGGAGGCTGGCAGGTTCCACTTCTCCAGAGGTTAAAACTGGGCACTTCCACCAGGCCCCATGGAGGACGGCAGTCACCTGGCTAAGCAGGATGGAGAAAGCGACCGGGGGAATCCGACCACTCAACATCCAGGCTCCGCACAGTATGCCTGCTTCCAACCACACCCATCAGCGCTCGCCTTGCACGAGCACAGACCACTGAGCCCCCAGCCCTCTGGGGTTCTCCAGGACAGGCACCTGCAATGCAACCTCCTCCTCTGTCAGTGAGCGGTATGTCTTAGACTCATGCACGCAAAATGCTTCACCGTGCAAGTCCTTTAAAACGAAATAAACAGGAAAACCTGTCTTCTCCAATAACACCTCAAAAGGGACATCTCTGAGATCACATGTTCAGTTTCTCAAATGAGTCTATGAAATTCTGTCACTAGTTCAGTTTCTATACCTTCGAGGGTCCAGTTCATGGTCCTTGGATCCAGTCACTAATTCCGGGTGAATTCGCACATGCTCCATCATTGGCTAAAAGAGTTTGGGTTGACAAGTTATAAAAGGCTTAAATTCTGTTGTATTTCTACACAATATAATGTTATTTGACAATACAAAGGAATGAAATACTGACACAGGCCACAACATGGATGAATCTTAAAACATTACATTAAGTGAAAGAAGCCATTAACAAAAAAACCACATATTATATGACTCCATAAGCATGAAATATTTAGGACAGGCAAGTCCTATAAAGGCAAAAAATAGATTTGTAGTTACCAGGGCTGAGGGCAGTGGGCAAGACAGGGAGAAGGTTGAATTTCTTTTCAAAATTTCCCTAACATTTAATACAAAACATACAAATGCAGTCGATCTCTACAGTACACTAAGTGGCAAATAAATGGTGTTCACTTACCTTGACCACTTCTTCAAAAGTCTCCAGGTTTTCCTTCATGCTGTAGTGAGAACGCAGAAAGGAGACAAAGTTGCAAGGGTACATCCCATACAGGCGATGGAAGAGAGCGTACACGCTGGCGTGGAGGTGAACGAGATAGACTTCCGTCACGTGGCCTAAAAAGAAATCCACTGAGGGGGCTCCTAGGCGGACATGGGACATGTGTGTGCAGACAGACAGGAGCACAGGCTGCCAACGGGACGCCAGTGGGACTTTCTGCACATGTGTGCTCCCGCCTCGCCCCAAAGACAGTAAGTAAAGAGCAGTTTTCCAAAACCCAAATCTGACCACACCGGACACCAGTCTGAAATCCATGGGTGGCTCCTGTGGCCTCTGAATAAACTCTCATCTACTTGGAGTGACCCACAGAGGCTTGCACTGATCTAACCCTTGCCCTCCTCTCTAGGAACCCCTGAACAAGGACCCCAGGACTGTGATACTGAAGCACCTTTACAGGAATATCCCTGGCAAGCTGTCCACATGTTGTCTCCACAGCCCGGTTCAGTACACACCTCATGAACAGCACCAGCTCACTCACCTCTGCGCCCTGAGTGTTCTCACTGGGCTTGCTGCATAACAGGCATTCATATATTTGTGGAATGAATGTGTAAGAACCTTTTAAAATCAGTTCGTAGTCTTAGCTATGCAGATTTGTAACTACAGCGTGAAAAACTACTATCTGAAATTAGCTTAAAGAGCTAAGAGTGGGAGAAATGGAAAATTTAATTCATCTAGCCTTACCCAGACCCTATGGAAAATCCCAACGGTATGCATAATGCTCCTCTAATACAAAGGACAGGCCACTCCTTCCTCCCCAAGAAGAGCCTACTAGACAAGCCGACATCATCCAGGCCTCGGGCTTGTTCCTTAATGCGGTAGGAGAAGCCACAGTGTTCCACTTCCCAGGCCTTACACATTTCATTCTTTCCATGTGAACATCTCATGCTGGGAGGACCAAAAGATCCCAAAGTTCACATGTTTACAGCTTCTGAATCATTCTGATAGAGCTGTACTGCCTGTTGATGTAGAAACAAAATCCCCCTGTACTAAAAACTAGAACACTCATCAGGACCAGCCGTGTTCTCTCTCCTCCTTCCACACTTAGGACGGACGAGTTCTCTGAACCAGAAGCTTGTGCTCTGTCACTACAGACCAAGAGGAGGACAAACATGTCCCACAAGCATAGTCCCATACTGCTGCAACACAGATTTAAGCTGTTTTTCAGTTTACGGAAAATCACGAAGTTGTACCCACCACTCAGTTTCTCTGACAACTAATCCTCTTAAGCCAACAAAATAAGAATAGAATCTCAACAGTCATGCTTTTTTTTTTTAATTTCTTGGCATGTGAGATCTAAGTTTCATGACCAGGGATTGAACCCACACCCTTGGCACTGGAAGCTCGGAGTCTTAGCCACTGAAGCATCAGGGAAGTCTCTGTCTTGCTTCTTATCTGTGCCCCTGGTGAAAAATACCTGAGGTATTCCCTCCCTGGCTGGTGACAACCAACCATTTCAAGCTCCAGGATTCTACCCGTCCTTTTCTTCCAGCACATAACCTGCTCATCACTCACACAAGCACTCACCTGGTGCAGCATGACAGGCACAGGAGGGGATCTTTACCTGGTTTCTTCAGGCACCACGACGAAAGACGGCCAAAAACATCAAAGAAATCGTGCAGGTGCTGCTTCCCCGACTGGGGGATCATCGGGAGCATGGTTACCAGCACCAGCACCGCTGTAGTGAGGACGACGATGTCGGTGTCCGTCTGCCGGGAGGGGGGCCGGGCGGGGAGAGACAGCTGTCAGACATGCAGCAGGAGATCCGCACTCAGAGGCGCTCAAGCGAGAACACCGGCGCGGGCGTATCCTCCCCTCAGGGTGCTGGGGGCACAGCACTGAAGCACACTCAGCCGCCAGCCGCTGAGGACCAGCTCGACCAGGCCGCGTCTGGGGGGCCGCACTCAGGCACCACACGCATCCCAGGCAGGGCGTCAACACGGCTGAGGAAACCCCAAGCCCAGACACTGCCGACGCGCTATAAACAGCCCTTGGCAGGAAGCACAAACTGCTTCTGAACAGAACAAAGAAATGTTGCTATTCTTGTTCATTCAACCAAATTATGAAGTACTTACTCTTTAAAAGTCAGTTAAAAAGACCCATATATATCGACAAGTCATTCTCTATTTCTAAAGGATCATAACAGAAGTATAACTTAACAAGAAATTAGTATAGCACTAACAAATCTTCTTAACGGCTCACCTTCACAGCAGTATTTAGAGACCAGCAAGTAAAAAAGATAACGGTGACCTCTGACCACGTCTACAGTTTAAACATCAAGTCATATAAATTTAGACTAACTGAACTTAATAACCAACGAATAATAAATCACCTCAGACTAGCTATAGCGGCTCACCTGACCCATAATTGAATTATCAACGTCTGCCAAGTAACTGGAATTCAGATTGAAGCAACAAGATATTAAACAAAAGACTTCCATGCAGGTTAGAACATTCATTATTCCTCAAAAAAAGGACCTTTGAGTCTGGAAATAAACTTTGGTTTTTTTTTTTTTTTTTAAATAAATATGAATTTATTTATTTGGTAGTGCCGGGTCTCAATTGCAGCATGTGCAGTCTTTAGCTGCAGCATGCAGGGTTTTTAGCTGTGGCATGAGAACGCTTAGCTGTGGCATGTGGGATCTAGTCTCCCAACCAGGGTCTGGACCTGGGCCCCCCACATTGGGAGCATGGAGTCCCAGCCACTGGACCACCAGGAAAGAACCTGGAAATAAAGTTTTAAATAGATTTAGTTTTTACATCAAGCACCAAGCCATCTGTTATGGCAGATATCTAATAGGAAAAACATAAAAATACTGATAGGAGAATCAATAATCTGTAATGAGTTCTGACTTAAAAAAAAAAAAAACACTAACAAAACATCCTAACTGAAAGCTTGGGTTAACAGTTTGTAAGTAATTTTCAAGGCTTATTCTTTTGGAAAAGGTTAAGTATTCTTTAATCTGAACTAAACAGTGTGCCTAAAAATCACATTATATTCTCATCAATCCATTCATTAAAAAAAATTAAGCTGCTGAAGTGGCTCCTGCTTTTCCTTAACATTAGACGTGCATCTTCATGCCACCCTGCCACCGTGACTCCCTGAGACCCACCTCTGGGGAGGGTAAACAGCTGCCCTTTGCTGGCACAGACAAAACTCAACTTGCACGGTGCTGTGGCAGATGCCTCCAAAGGCGTGGCCATCCTGGAACAAACACTACTGGACAGCCTCACGTCTCTGGGAGGCACGCGCAGCTCACATTACCCATGTTTCCCTGTTTTATAGGCAGGAAACAAGTCCAGGAACTACAACAGATTAAACAAACGCCCTAAGTGTTTCAATACGCCACGGTCAAAACTAAAACCATAGTGTTCTACTTAGGTTTTGACTCTGCAGAAAAGTGCACTAAGCTGAGTGCGAAAAAGCAGAACGCAATCTGGTAGGGCTTCTACCAAAAAACCTCAGTTACAGCTGCAACCAGACCTGCTCCTAAATAGTTAAAAGTCGTAGCCATCTTGCTTTTAGCCAAAAGAGAACGCAGAAATAGGGATTCCCTCAAGACAAACCAGTACATTTCTAACTGAGGAAAGGCTAGACAATGATGAAATCAGAGAGGGCTGGGATAGCATATTGTTGAACCAATCTGACCGAAAAGTGACCATATTTGCCTGGACCACATGTAACTGCACTAGACACAGTGATGCACTGAGAGTTAACTAAGTGCCAAGTTTGTACTGTGTTTTACAAGAAGAACCAAGTGCCCAGAAGTTTTTAAACTCTCAAAGTTAAAATCTAGCTGGCTTGTTTTAAGGTACTTAGAATTTCAGAAATTATATGATGAAGCTATTTCTCGCAAATCCTTACAAACATCATACCTTGAGACATTTTAGTAGAGAAGGCAAAAGAGGTGCTTGAGAGAGCTTATGCTTCCACGACGGCTGCAGCCTCACGACGTGGCCCAGTAGCAAGAGGGCAGATAACCGAGAGGCGGCCTTGCCCACGTATTCATTCATTTTGTCCAAGAGGTGCTGAATATGCACAAGAACAAGAGAACTGATCTCAGTAAAGCTGGGCAAAGTCAAGGGACCCCAGGGAAACACTCATGTGAGTACATGAAGTACACACAAGGAGAGGCAACAGTGACCAACTCCAGTCTCTCGAGTCGTCACTTGGATGTAAAAAAGGGTCATGCAGGTAAAGAGATCAAACTCAAGGTGTTTTTAAAGCCACGCAAACAAACACACTGTTGTGTTGCAGCAGTCCTCAGAGAGGGCAGACAGTCTGCAACTCCTGAAAAAAAAGTCCCCACAATACAGGTCTGTAAGTGGGAAGGAGACTCCTCTGTAGGCCCTCTTTCTGAAATACAAATAGGCCATTTCTTAGAGTAACCACTGTTCTAATAAGTGGAGGCTGTTGAAGCTTCAGGGGATCCTGCTGGAAGCAGCTACTTATTGCTACCAGGGCCCTGCCTTCATTGTTTGGCCCCAGATCTAACTCAGGTAGCAGGAGAAGCTAAAATTCAGCCCAGAGTGGAAACAAAACAAAACAAACAAAAAACCCCCCACCGAAGATGTACTATAAAAGGCAGACAGTGGCAAGGCCTTCAAATCCCAGTTAAGTAAATCACCAGTACACACAAACTCAAGACAAATCAAAATGTGCAACTGCAATGCTTTGTTAGCTATTTACCATCAACAAAAATAAAAGCAAAAACAAAACATAAAGGAGCCTTCCAAGTACCTGGTGCTTGGAAAGAGCACTAGGCAATTAGCCCCATGAGGTACCAGACTTACAGCTTTCGCCATATGGATTAAAAGTCTAAAAACCCTACTCAGAGCACGTGTTTAAAGATGGGTACCTTATGGATCATCGTCACTGTAAAATTATAGCTTAGGATCACAGGATTTCTTCTGAGAGCAAGATCTTTGAAGGCCTCTGAAATATGTTGTATTTTGAAACCTTTTCAGGAAACAAAAGTCCTGACGACTATTTGTATGTGTAGTTACAATCTGGGAGCAGCAGCATCAGTGGCACAAGGAAGTGGAAGGAGTGAGCTCCAAACAGGCCGGGCACTGGGGCTACACAGATGCGGTCACGGCCCCCGGAGAAGGGGCCACTCAGCACCCAGCAGGTACCTTATCATGGGGCTCTTGCAAGGTAGTCAGGATGTGCAATACAGGCTGAGAGTTGGTTTCCAGGTAATAATCCACCAAGGTGTTCACAAGCATGGGACCACGGTCTAAAGAAAGAAAAGGACTGTTTATAATAGTTATTTCCTCTAACATTCTAAACTTACCTCAAATATTAATAGTTGCCAGTAACAAAATCCAGAGAATGTTTCTTCATACACTACCCACAGTTACATTAAGTGTTGTATTTCTGCTTTCTAAAATGAATTTAGGTTTAACAACAGGATAATGTCAAGTTTATATGCCTAAGTAGCCATAGTTCAGTTCAGTTGCTCAGTCATGTCTGACTCTTTGCAACCCCATGGACTGCAGCACGCCAGGCTTCCCTGTCCATCACCAACTCTGGGAGCTTATTCAGACTCATGTCCATTGAGTTGGTGATGCCATCCAACCATCTCATTCTCTGTCGTCCCCTTCTCCTCCAGCCTTCAATCTTTCTCAGCATCAGGGTCTTTTCCAATTCTTCATATTAAGTGGATGAAGTATTGAGCTTCAGCTTCAGTCCTTCTAATGAATATTCAGGGACTGATTTTCTTTAGGACTGACTGGTTTAATCACCTTGAAGTCCAAGGGACTCTCAAGAGTCTCCTCCAGCACCACAGTTCAAAAGCATCAATTCTTTGGTGCTCAGCTTTATGGTCCAACTCTCACATCCATACATGACTACTGGAAAAATCATAGCTTTGACTAGAAACACATCTTTGCGTAAAGTAATGTCTCTGCTTTTCAATATGCTGTGTAGGTTTGTCATAGCTTTACTTCCAAGGAGCAAGCGTCTTTTAATTTCATGGGTTGCAGTCACCATCTGCAGTGATTTTGGAGCCCAAGAAAATAAAATCTGTCATTGTTTCCAATGTTTCCCCACTTATTTGCCATGGAGTGATGGGAATCAGTGAACTATGAACTGGAATGGGCGAATTTAATTCAAATGACCATTATATCTACTACAGTGGGCAAGAATCCCTTAGAAGAAATGGAGTAACCATCACAGTCAACAAAAGAGTACAAAATGCAGTACTTGGATGCAGTTTCAAAAATGACAGAATGATCTCTGTTCGTTTCCAAGGCAAACCACTCAACATCACAGAAATCCAAGTCTATGTCCCAACCACTAATGCCAAAGAATCTGAAGTTGAATGGTTCTATAAAGATCTACAAGACCTTCTAGAACTAACACCCAGAAAAGATGTCCTTTTCATGATAGGGGAAGTGAAGTCACTCAGTCCTGTCCAACTCTTTGCGACCCCATGGACTGTAGCCTACCAGGATCCTCAGTCCATGAGATTTTCCAGGCAAGAATACTGGAGTGGGTTGCCATTTCCTTCTCCAGGAGATCTTCCTGACCCAGGGATTGAACCCGGGTCTCCCGCATTGTAGGCAGATGCTTTACCGTATGCAAAAGCAGGAAGTCAAGAGATACCTGGAGTAACAGGCATGTTTGGCCTTGGAGTACAAAATGAAACAGAGCAAGGGTGAACAGAGTTTTGACAAGAGAACACACTGGTCACAGCAAACACCCTCTTCCAACAACACAAGAGACAATTCTACACATGGACATCTCCAAATGGCCAATACCGAAATCAGACTGATTATATTCTTTGCAGCCGAAGATGAAGAAGCTCTATACAGTGCGCAAAAACAAGACTGGGAGCTGACTGTGGCTCAGATCATGAACTCCTTACTGCAAAATTCAGACTTAAATTGAAGAAAGCAGGGAAAACCACTAGACCATTCAGTATGACCTAAATCAAATCCTGTATGATTATACAGTGGAAATGACAAATAGATTCAAGGGATTAGATCTGATAGAGTGCCTGAAGAACTATGGACGGAGGTTCGTGACACTGTACAGGAGGCAGTGATCAAAACCAACCCCAAGAAGAAGAAATGCAAAATGGCTATCTGACGAGGCCTTAGAAATAGTTGTGAAAAGAAGAGAAGTGAGAGGCAAGGGAGAAAAGGAAAGATATACCCATCTGAATGCAGAGTTCCAAAGAATAGCAAGGAGGGATAAGAAAGCCTTCCTCAGTGATCAATGCAAAAAAATAAAGGAAAACAACAGAATGGGAAAGGCTAGAGATCTCTTCAAGAAAATCAGAGATACCAAGGGAACATTTCAGGCAAAGATGGGCACAATGAAGGACAGAAACAGTATGGACCTAACAGAAGCAGAAGATATTAAGAAGAGGCGGCAAGAATACACAGAAGAACTATACAGAAAAGATTTTAATGACCCCAACAACCACAATGGTGCGATCACTCACTTAGAACCAGACATCCTGGAGTGAGAAGTCAAGTGGGCCTTAGGAAGCATCACTACAAACGAAGCTGGTGGAGGTGATGGAACTCCAGCTGAGCTATTTCAAATCCTGAAAGACGATGCTGTGAAAGTGCTGCACTCAATATGTCAGCAAATCTGGAAAACTCGGCAGTGGCCACAGGACTGGAAAAGGTCAGTTTTCATTCCAATCCCAAAGAAAGGCAATGCAAAAGGATGTTCAAACTACCACGCTATTGCACTCATCTCACATGTTAGTAATGCTCAGAAGTCTCCAAGCTGGGCTTCAACAGTACGTGAATCGAGAACTCCCAGATGTTCAAGCTGGATTTAGAAATGGCAGAGGAACCAGAGATCAAATTGCCAATATCCACTGGATCATAAAAAACAACAACAGAATTTCAGAAAAACATCTACTTCTGCTTCACTGACTACACTAAAGCCTTTGACTTTGTGGATCACAACAAATTGTGAAAAGTAGCCTTAAGAGCACATGAAATACTGTCTCCTTTTTTAAACTGTTCTAGTGACAAAAATAATTCATGCCTATTGTTAACAACTCAGATGATGTGAAAGTGAATAAAACACAAGTGACAGTTTTCCTCACCGCTGGCCTCACGAGCGACTCCAGAGACAAACACTCTTGGGTTTGGTTCCTGTCCTTTCAAAGCTTCTCATCCAGGCAGAATCACGCACACACAGCCCCACATCCAGACATCCTCAGTCTGTGTATGTGTGTCTCTGCCACTCAACAAGGTGCTGCGGAAGGTGTCTCCTTCCTTCCTGCCGTCACGACCCCTTCCACAACGGCACCGATGACCTGCTTCCTTCTTTGCACCGAGCTCCTCGCTCTCCTCATGGCTCCACTATTAGTTCAGTCATGCACCTACTGAAGGACACTTTGGTTTTTCCAAGTTTTTGTCACATTTCATTCAAGTGAATGAAATATGGATTCTTTTAAGCGGACCAAATGGCGTGTGCTTTTAATTAATGACAGATACTCCAAAAGGGGTAAAGCCCAAGTATTCATTCTCCTGCTAACAGTGCCCATTTCTATGACCAATATTTGATTTCTGCCAATCTGGTAAGCAAAAAAAGGGTACTGTTTAAACTTCTATTTCTGTGATTAAAAAGAGATTCCAGGTGGCTCAGTGGTAAAGAACCTGCCCGCCAATGCAGGAGACACAGGAGATGCAGGTTCAATCCCTGGGTCAGGAAGATCCCCTGGAGGAGGAAATGACAACCCACTCCAGTGTTCCTGTCTAGAAAAATTCCATGGACAGAAGAGCCTGGTGGGCTGCAGTCCGTGGGGTTGCAGAGTGAGACACGCTCAGTATGCACGCAAGCATGTTTCATATCAGAAATGACATATGATTTACAGATGAAATGACATACCCAGGGTCTGTGTTGAAATGCCCGTGCAGGCGGACGTCAGGGAGGTTGGCTGATGCAGTGAAGGCTGGGCCAGGGGGGCTCCCTGTGTGACCCCACTTCTGTGTGTGTGAGTTTATGCGAATGGGCTCCCAGGTGGCTCTGTGGTAAAAATCTGCCTTCCAACGCAGGGTACCTGAGTTTGATCCCTGGGTCAGGAAGATCCCCTGGAGTAGCAAATGGCAACCCACTCCAGTGTTCTTGCCTGGGAAACTCCATGGACAGAGGAGTTCTGGCAGGCTACAGTCCATGGGGTTGCAAAGAGCTGGACACAGCTGAGCAACTGAGCACGTGTATAGTGCATAACCTATGAACAGTTCCACAACCAAAAACTTAACACACATGTAGAATGAATCCACCTGTGTATGCCTTCTCTTGGTGGTTTTCAGGACTGTCTTCAGAAGATGAAGTAGCTAAGCAGGGCAGGATCTGGCTTACCAGAGTTGAGATTCTCTTTAAAGACCGCTGTCACGTCGTCACGCACACCCAGCAGCGGGGAGTCCAGCATGGAGAGCAGCTCCCCAACGCTGGCTTGCTGGGCCATTATCTGACACGAGTGTGCTCTGCGGCTTCAGGATGTGCAGCAAAGACTTGGAAGGGTCTTCATCGCTGCCACTGCCAGACTGAAAAAAAAGAAGAGGAATGCTGTGGTAAAATGGCCCCATTTCCCCCCACAAAAACCTACTTGCCAGACAAACTGCGCATGTATTCAAAGCAGTGAAGTTTGTCCAGAACACTGTTGATAAAAGAAGCTAAGGAGTGTAAATAACGGGGTTCTTGACAAATTTATGAAGAGGAGTTCTAGGCAATGCAACAGAGAGAAACCTAATTATTAAAAAAAAAAAAAGACACCCGTTGGAATCATCCCAGAAACTTAGTAACAGGACTAAATCGAAGTTTTATTAATTACTGCTGATTCTACCTTGGGTTTAGGCTTCAAATCACTGATCCAAAGAGTAGGTAAACCATTTTCAGAAGAACTGAAAGAATGCTATCTTCTTGATAACCCCATCAGTGTCTAGAAGACAGTATGGCCAGTTAGGTCACAAGTGTATGAGTTCGAAACCTGACTTCAACCAGGGATGGTTCCTCTGTTTTCAGTTTATGCCCCTCATTTCAGACACCGATCCCACACTTCAATGTTGCCAGTTACAGCAAAGTGGGTGTGAATGAACAGGGGCATCAGGGCAAAGCCCGCACCTTCAAATGCTCAGTCCTTTATGGCAGTGAAGCAGTCACTTTATGTAAAAAAGCAGCTCACTCTCCACGTGTCACTAGACACACTTATAATCATTCATTTCTCCCCACTATGGTTTTTAAAGCTGTATTTGTAAAAACAGCTACCATTTCTTAGACAGGCACTGCACACCCTTCACAAACATCATCAAATATACTCCATATATAACTACAGTATGATTGGTTCTTTTATCCCCCGTTTTACAGGGAGAGGAACAGAGATCAAGCTATTTGCTTAGTGTCACAAAGCTAGCAGGAGGCAAAACCGGGGAGAACTGAAATTTGACCCCAAATGTACTTCACTCAAACCCTAAGTCCATAAACATGACATTAAACTTGTGGTTTTGATCATCACAGTGACTGTAAGGCAGGCAAATATTATCTTTATTTTACAAATCAGAGTATGGATATTCAAAAAGGATAAATAATTCTGCCAAGGTTCCACAGTAAAGCAGAACTTAGATGGCTCAGCTCTTAGACCAACAACTGTATATGTCACTTGCAGCCATTAGAATATGCTCTTAATTTGTTTTTGCTTGTCTTTGAATAAGCTCAAATAACAGTTCTGGGACTGGCGGTCCAGTGACTAAGACTCTGTGCTCCCAATGCAGGGGGCCCAGGTTTAATCACTGGTCAGTGAACTAGACACCACATGCCACAACTAAAGATCCTGCATGCCTCAACTAAGACCCAGCATGGCCAATTAAAAATAAATAAATAAAAATACATACTTAAAAAAAGGAACAGTTCTCAGGCTTCAGTATGTATTAAAATCACCTGAGATCTAACTTTCTCGGCCCATTTTGGAACTGAATTGTGGACTCAGGAATTTTCATTTTAATAAGCACTCCAGAATAATTCTTTCAAGGGTAGATAAGCCCCATTTGAGAAACACCACACTAAGGCAAAACTGTGCTAATGATGAGTTAAGCTCCTCCTACTAGAATGCCAAATTTAAAGGAGCAATGACCCCTGAAACTGGTGAGTATTAACTTATTATTATCTATGCTCTTGTTTAATTACAACCTGGTGATATTCACTGATTTTTCTCTTGATAAATCAGAAATTCATTAGCCAGAAAGATCAATTAAAACATACAAATGAATTTTTGATAGCAAATATCGATATAGAAAGCATACTGTATGTTACAAGTATAATACAAATTTATATTTACATAAGTATAAATCTGACAGGTAAATCATAAAGGAAGTCATTTCAAAGGACTCAGAAATATGAGACCATAACCAGTAAGGTTTCACTATAAAAGTTCAAAGCTGAAAACAGAAACAAATTTCACCTTATTGTAAGTTGGATTAAATTAAATTTACAAGTGAAGATAATGCCAGCCTGTCCGGGTTTATTGTCCATCGAGAGGATTAAATGAGGTAACCTATATCACACAGTTAAGCACAGTACCTGGCAAAATAAACACTCACTGAGTGGTACTCACGTATCATCATTATGAATGCTGATGACAACCTTTGGGTCACCACTTTCAAAATGACTTTAACAGCACATTTGTCAAGCTGATCCCCACATTCATTTCTACTTCGGGTAACTCACAAATGATTCTTAGACTTAAATGTATTTGGCCCTAAGTTTGGTTTCATGCCAGTAAGGCGGATGCTTACCTTGTCTCAGGCTAGTGAGGCTCCTGAGTCTGTCTTTTGTGTGCTCAGAAGACAGTCGTGTCAGAGCTGCTCCTCCAAATGCAGGCAGCCCGGAGCAGAGTGACTAAACAAAGATGGCGCCCATCCAGTCAACTTGGCGGTCCTCAGGGCTGACCGTCACGGACCACCTCACTTGTTTTTCAGATTGTAATTTAGGTATAAAGTCTGATTTCTGGAGGCTACTCTTTCCAAGTGCTTTACAGAAAGCAAAAATAATGTTTTAGTCTAAAATACACTCGTGCATTTTTTTGCCAACAAGCTTTTGTTGCTTGTCTCCTCAGTTCTAAAATTCTACCTTTCAATCATATTTTTCTAATCCCCAGGAAAAATATAAATCATGGGCTTTTTGTGGGATTTTTCACTTAAGTGCCTCAAGTTCGAGGATTTTTGACATTCTAAAAAGCCCTCTCGGGAGTTCAATCATAAGCCTTTGGAATTAGTTCCATGACTGTAATATCTCTCATTTTTAAACTTATTCAAATATTTCCTGAGGGGTTAAGTGCAGGGTGCTAAGTAGGGAAGAAAGACTTAGCATGTGCCATGAAGAACCAGACACACATGAGCAGGAAATGGACACGGTTCAATGCGTACAGAAGGGAGGGAAGGGACCAGCTGGATGTGGTGGGAGTGGGTGAGTTGCACACGTGTTAAACACACTTGACAGCCTAGAGGAGACAAGGGAAAAGTCACTGAGAGGTTAGCACCACAGGCTCATCAGGCATCGCTTTCGCCATGAAAGTCTTGCTTCCATTTCGGAAGTAACCATGCATAGGAACAGGAGATGGGAGAAGCCGAGAGTTCAGTATCCAAGTCCATACATTTCTGTATCCTACACACCAAAGCAACATTTTGTTTTAGTTTACTATTACCGTTGGGGGTCACACAGCACAGTACAGTGCTATCAATGATGTTGTTTATATTAGGGAGTCATGACTTTCAATACACACTCCCCACCCCAAAACCTGTCCCTCTGCCAGCTTCCTGGACCTCAGTAACAGGCACAACCATCAGTCTACACTGACGTCTAGGTGACATCCTTGACTCGTCCACCACTCTAACGCTCACATCTAATCCGCTGGCAAGCCCACTGACTTCCCCTTCTGTTTCACCCCAGTCCGAGCCCCAATCGTGTCCCTTTAAAGACAAGGGACCAGCAGTCTCCATCACTCCTCTCCCCTACACCACCAAGATGCTGAAACAGGGAAATCAGACTCCACTGTTCCCATGTAAAATCACCCAGCGGCTCCCCATGGAGCTCACAAGAGTCAGCTCCCCTGCGGCTGCCAGGCACACCTGACCGAGCGGCTGTGAAGTGCCACTGCCCCCGGCCTGCTTCACCGCACCCTGCCACCCCCTGCTCGAGTCCCAGGCTTCTGAAGCTCAGGCAAACAGCGCCCTGCTCAGGCCTCTGCACCTGCTGCTGCCTCCGTCCTTGGGGTGCTTTTCTCCCAGATCCTCGTGTTGCTGTCGGTTTCAAGCCTCTGCTCAAAACGTCGCCGTCTTGGAGAGGCCTCCCAGACCACCCCATCTAAAGCAACAGGGGGGTTCTAAGTCACTACTTCTGAATCAACCAGACTGAACCTCTACACTGGTAACCAGGTGTGATCAAACAGAACACTTAGCATGGTCTCAACAAGCATGGAAAAGAGGGATTTAACAAAGTTTGACTTTAGCTTCTATTTTTGGTCCAAATCTGGCTGTGGCCTTGGTCTGTAGGACTGAAAGGTGAACGGTCAATCACCCACTTTAGCAGCATTTCTGGGACCCCTGACTGTGTATGCGTGACCAGCAGGACATGTTAATGTTACCATCATACATAATCCACACAACGTCTGTAATGTGGACAGGCAAGCATTTAGGATTACTGTTAACGTCGGAACAAAGGGGAAACATTCTAGATGAAACGTCTAAGCTTTGTGTTTTACAAGTTGAAATTCCTCAATGCAATATTTATTCATTTATTATTATTAAAAATAAAAGCTTCAGTTAATATGATTTTTATGTTTGAAAATAAGGACTTTCAAACAGTTAAATATATTAATGAATATCAACAAGGTAGGTTCACTACATAGCTTTACAAATAACAGTAGTTATTCCTTGAGCCAAATGTTTATAAAACTTTTAACAATACTTGGCTACATGACAGAAATTAAAGTATATTTTAATTCTAACTTTTATAGAATTTTTAATTTATTATAAAAAATAATCACTTAATAACTTCATTTAATTTGTAACCCTAATTTGTAGTCTTTCAAGAAAAAGTTGAATTTGGGAACACTACATGTCTTGTGAAGGTGAATTAAAAATAAAATGCCAGCTTGTTACCTAAATTTTAAAACACGCAAATAAAACCCCAAATCACAGTCAACAATACCCACGATAAATAATCTTCAAGTCAAACATAAAGAATATGAAAAAAAAATGTTAAGAAAAAAATGAAATACTCAAACACACTTTATACTCACTAATCAAAAATTTCAAAACAGATTTTATAAAACTGTTATCAGAAGACAATTTCTTGTTGTTTTTGTCTTGTATTTTGTGTCTATGGGGGCTAAAAATTTAAACAAAAAGCTTTTCAAGATGACTGACATAGGTTGTCAATAATTGTTAAGGTGGCTTTAAGATAAAGGATCCTTGAGGCTTGACCAAGCTATGAATCCCAGGTACAGGTTCCTTCTAAAACATAATTTACCAGAAACTCTCCTGAATTCCGTTCTACCTGTCCACAGTTAGTGATGGGACTAAAAGTGGCAGCTGAAGAAGAACATCTTTCTGGTATCACACCTGTGCTAACACAGGAGCAATCCAGCAGCTGACGGTGCTGACCAAGTACTTTTCCTACATTAAAATTTCAAACTTTAACAATATGACTACTGAAATTTAAAACAAGTGCAATACTGAAAAATATTTAATACAGTCTGTGATTTCTGATGTGTAACATTCAGCGTGGGCCTCGAGGATATGAACAGAACCATCTGACACTGGGTTCAAATACATATTCAGTGGCCTTCCGACAATGGACAGGGTGAAGTACACACGAAATGCGTGAAAAATGGGACCTCCTTGCACCACTAGTCCAAGGTTAAGAACCACCTGTCAGTGCAGGGGACCCAGGTTTGACCCCTGGTCCAGAAGATTCTACATGCTGCTGGGCAACTGAACCCATGAGCCACAACTACTGAAGCCCATGCACTCTAGAGTCTGTGCTCCCCAACAAGAGAAGCCACCACAATGAGGAGTCCCGCTTGCCACAACTAGAGAAAGCCCGTTCAGCAGTGAAGACTCAGTAGAGCCAAATATAAATATAAATTTAAAAAAAAATTTGTTTTGAAAATGAAAAGTCAAACTCAGAAAGTCTTCTGTACTTGTAAGGGAACAATGCTTCTTCCACCTTCTTGTGAGTCTACAATCTGTATTAAGACCCTGTTTGTGAACAGACAGCAAGCTTTAAGGCAAAAATCCTCACCTTATTTCGTAATTCTTATGAGGTAAGATGAGGCAGACAGTGACAATGCAGCAAAGGGCAACCAGGGCAGCATCAGATGAACCCCACTAGCCGTCTGTGTACAAAGACAGCAGACTTCCCATCTTCCCTATGCCCTTCCTGCAGATAGAAAGCTGCTGCACTGAGCATGCCTGCCTCTAAACTCAAAATCTTGCTCAGGGATCACTCAGGCCACTCAGGCTACACTCCTAGCCACAGACATGACAGAGCCAGGATATGTAGGAAGGATATATTCTAGGACTCTGAGAATGCTCCAACTCCTAGAAACCACGACATCATACATCTCATCCCCAAAAAACTGATTAAGACAAGTAATAGATAAAGCCATGTTAAGATGTAAATGCTAACTCATTAGCTCAGGGGTCCTCAGCCTAGTTCTTTCACTAGAATAACCTGGAGAGGCTACAAATCTTGAAGCCCAGGACTCACTCCAGAGCAGGTTAAGGGGCGAGGTCCAGACAGTACATCTGGTTTGTTTTTATAGACCCATGTCGGTTTTTAAGGCACAGCCAGGGTTGAGAACCTCTGTGCTAGTTAAATGGCTTGCTCAAACACTCAGGGTTCAATTTTATTTAGTGGTTAAAACCAAATTTTGCTGTTCAACAGAGATGATTTGAGTCGCGGGTACACCAAGTACCAGCTATACAACCTTAGGAAAATTACATAACATTTTGGAGCCCAATTCCTTATCTGCAAAATGAAGACACACCAAAAGTATGGCTGTGAAGAGGAAAATAAATAACCACAGAATGCACTTAACACCATGCCTAGCACTGAATAAGCCGTTAATAAATTACCAGTAATTTGACTAACTACTTCACGGCACAGAAGGTCCAGTTACTGGCAAATAGCTAAAACCATCAACATTACATCCTGAATGCAAAGAAACCTCTCTGCACCAGTGCAACCACAGACAAGATAAATGGTTCTCCCCTACCTTCCCCCCAGCCGCTGCGCTGACTTTACACCTTACCTGTTCTGGGGATAATTAGTACTTCAGTTTCCTGTGCTGTCAACCTGGTGTCTTTCATGGTCACTGGAAGAAAAAACACGTATCTGTAAATCACCATCTCACGCTGCAGTGAGATTCCAGACGCCATCAGAGGGGGTCGGGGTTTACCAGCTCCCCGCTCCACCCCACCCGACAGGTGGCCATCTGGTTTCTGCTGGAATGAACACTCGGAATCACTGGGTGCATGGGCCTCTCCCCATCTACATTTCTGAACAGCTGGCTGCGGGAAAATTCTTTATATTGCGCTGAACTTGTGAAGTCTGCCTTTTGTTAACTGTCTTTATTAGAGCTATAAATGAGTGGGCAGTAAATGCACGGGCAGGACAGGCTCTAGAATTAGAGCTCGGAGTAGAAAAACCCAGGCTCCACCACTGAGCAGCCATGTAACTCTGGCTGACTGATTGCACATCTCTAACGTCTAACCTTAAATCCTGTCATCCGTACGGAGAGAAGAGTCACGGCACCTGCCTCCTGAGGCTGTGTGGTGCCTGCTGCCTTGCAGCCCGCAGCACGGTGCGGGGCAGAGGAACTACCCGAGGTGCCCCAGGAGTAAGAACAGCGCCGGGCATGAAGCACGTACTGGGCCCGCATCAGCCCCCCGGCCCCGAGACCCTGCCCCACAAGCCTCACCTTCTCTCAGCTGACCCATGTGCTCCCCACTTCAGGACCAGGAATGAGCTGTCCCCATGCCCGAGAGACCCGACCTCTGCCTGCTCCCGAGCTCAGTCTTCACCGTCAAATTCTTCACTTGAACAAGCGCTTCTTCAGAGAACCCTTCGCTTCCCTCCACTCACGCCCAGACCAAGTCAGGCCTGGCACATGCTCTCTGTAGCCTGTGTTTCTTGGTGTCACTGACCACGACCCGATTAAAGAAGTGCAATGAGTTACTGAGCATGTCCCCATCACCAGCACAGGAGTCCCAGGCAAGGAAAGACAGGAGCTTCCTCAGCACTGTATCTCCTACAGCTGCCACAGAGTCTGGGACTTGCTGGCGGAATGACTCGGAGTCAGAATATTTCTTAAATAAATGTACAAAGCTGAACTCAGCCTTCAAAACAGCACCAACTCAACCTAATCCCTCTGCATGACAAACGTAAAATATTTGAGAACAGCTAGCATTTTTCTATTTTCTTCTCCTGCTCTCTTTTCTGAATTATATTAAATATCCATGTTTAACATGATATATATATACATTCCAGCTTGCTTTTTAAACTGTGGGTCCTTAAACTACATTTAGGTACAGCCTGATTAGACTGTGAGCTCCACAGGGACTGGACCACCTGCTGGGTCCACTGGTGGACGCCCAGGGCCTATGTCAGTGTCCGGCACCCAACGGGCAAATACACCCTGTGTGGGTCAACAAAGAGCTCACCAGCTTCTTTGGTAGCCATTCTAGGGTGGGACATAGACATGGCAGCTGAAGCTCATACACAATATAGGCCTAATTACACTCAGCACGGAAGAGCCGAGAAGCAAGCCCTTCAATATATGATCCTGGCCAAAGTTGAAGCAATGTGTCAGGCAGCTCTCTCACAGTTAAAACTTCATGCTCAGATGATGGGGTAATTATCTTTCCTCGTGGAACACATTCTAGGCATTCAATACCAGCGGTCCTCAGCAGCATACTCCAAGTGTGTGTGCAGAGCTGGGCAGAGAATGGCCTTCCGAGGAGGCCAAGCAAACCATTCAGACGGAGTGCTTGCCCAGCCACAGTCACTCCACCAGAAGAGCTGCAGTTAAAACCCTGGAGCCTCTAATCTTGAGAGTGTTAAAATCAGCTCTGAGTCCAGGGAGTCATACAGACTCCTCTTGCAATTAATCACAGCTGGATGTTTTACCTGAAAAGGAACATCCAAGGCAAGGATAAAATTAGGATGTAATACCAGATGTGATCTCGTAGCCTGTCCAGCCAGGATCACTGTCACAGATAAAGAAATTGGCATAGAAAGTCAGAACAGTTTTTGTCCAATGCTCGACATTAAGACTTCACGTCTTTACCACGATGCTAAAAGATGGTAATGGTAATAAGTGTTGGCGAGTCAAGGGCTACCTGCCATTATTAACATTTGGAAGTGTTTACCTGTTCACTTATATTTAAATCCTGCCCCGTGGAGATACTACTAGGGAAAATCATGCAGCCTGTGAACTTCCTGCTCAAAAGTAAGGAATGGAGAAGACCCTCCTCAAAAATGTGTCCCCCTGAGGGGTTAGGAAGGAAACACCTGTCAAGAGTGTAACAGGGCCAATCCATGTTCTTACCTTCAGAAGCCAAATTAAAAAGGAAACATGCCCTCAGACTTAGACCCTTCCTTTTTGATGTCTGACCCCAAAGCAGTATTCTCACCTGAAAGCAACACAGTAATTGCCCTTCTACAAAGGCAATTAAAAAGTCTCTCTGAATAAAAATAAAGGGTAGGTTCCAGGAAGAAGATGAGAGCTCTGTGCTTCAGTGTTTTGAGATTAAGCAAAAGGAGCATAGGCCACCTTGTTCTCACATTTCACCTTCATTTCATTCTTTAGGTGTTTACAGAGAAATGGCCGATATACACAGGGCCACACACGGTCTCCAGCTAGACCAGTCATGTGGAGGTACCATTCAGCAGGACCTGCACACATTTTTTCACACATCTCTGCCCTAGCATATCTCTGCGTTACAAGCGGTGAGAGAGCTAAGAGCTGTATACACCTTTATGAAACACTTGTGGCAGGTACCCAAATGCCTTTAGAAAGTATTTTATCTGAAAATATCAGTTGAATATTCGGACTTTTGGAAAAAGTATTGTGTGTGGCCTTCTCACCCCTGGGACTCTTCAGAACCACAAACTACATAAAATACGTAACTATGTATCACATCACCTAAGATAATTTTGTACAACTTGTCTATGATGTAAAAACAACTACAGATATAATAAAGGCAGGCAGAAGCCTTTTCACTGTAACTTGTTTTCTATACTGAGGTTTTTATCTAAGAAAGTTCAAAGACAATTCAGATACAGGTTGCAGCACAGATGGACTATGTCATGATCAAGTCCAGCACAAATAGAAGAGAAACATTACACCAGTAACACAGACAGTAATAAAATGTCAATAATATACTTTATACAGTCAGGCGGGGCTCTGGCTCCGTAACACTCAGGTGATTTCTTACAGGAATATTCTATCAAGTGAATAAAGTTGTCTTTAGCACAAATGCATCTAAAAAAGGTAAGATATGAGCTTCAATTCCCCTTCCTACTTCTGCACGGAAGGAAATTATCACTCAAGTGTGTGAAAGTGAAACAGCTGAGAGAAAACCGGGCAACATGTATAGTCATGTGTGATTTAAATGGTCTCAGCAGCTGTGGTCCCTTCTCAAGGTTGTATATAGACAGAGGAGGAGCTCCAGGTTCTCCATTCAGAACGTTAGCCATCAGGAACCCGAGAGGACAATCTGCTGGAGAGTATAACCTATTTCATAGGTGGATCCTCTAGTATCTTGTCTGCAGGGAGAGACACTGATTTTGGTTAGGTGTACGTCTTCTATAATATAAGGCACTTCCCTGGTGGCTCAGTGGTAAAGAATCTGCCTGCAATGCAGAAGCAGGAGGCACAGGTTCAATTCCTGGGTCGGGAAGATCCCCTGGAGAAGGAAATGGCCACCTGCTCCAGTATTCTTGCCTGGGAAATCCCATGGACAGAAGGAGCCCAACAGGCTACAGCCCATGGGGTTCCAAACAGTAGGTCTTGAGCCAGTGACTAAAACAACAGCAACCACCACATCATCTATAAACAGTGTTTCTTATGTTTTAACTTTCTATTAGCATGAACAAAATTATTTACCAAGAAAATAAACCAAGTGTCATGTTTCAAAATACAGAGCTTCTCTTAAAATAAATCTGAGCAAACTGTAAGTTTTCTTTAGGTTTCAAGTTCAAGGACTAAAATAGAAAACTCCTAGGGAATAAGGGCACAAGCTTTGAGAGTCTAGGACTAACACCTGTGGGTCTCAAAGGTGGTCCTCACACCAGCAACACCCATCACTTGGGGATTTAAGCCTGGTCTGAGACCCCTGAATCTGGAAGTGGGGTCTTCCAGGTGATTCTGAACCACTAGTCTAGGAAGAAGGGGGAAGGCAAGAAATATTAAATATATATATATATATTTAATATATAGATATACTTTTGAGGCTCAAAAGGAAAAAAAAAAAAGATAGTGGATAAACCTTGGGAAAAAGCCCACTGGAATTCTGCCAGATGCTAAAGGTACACAGGGACTGAATGCTAAGCCTGACAAGCATTTAGCAAGTTACACACCTGAGTTCTCCACTTAAAACTTCTTTTAATGTGACACCTAAGGTTGATTTCCCAGTGAGGTGTAAAGAACCTTTCAATATAGAAGTTTTAACAGAAATATTTACAGTACAAGCAGTACACAGTCCATCTTTAAAAGACTTGGGCCTTCCTATCTGTGGGCTGCTTTTGTTTCTGCAAGTCCGAGTCCATTTTTAAGAGCAATAAACTATTTGGAATGATCAACCGGTCTGCAGGCTGCGTCTGTAAAGTTCCTATTCAAATTTTCTTATCTGTGTGAATTTTGTTGGAGCTGATGGGACAGAAAAGGGTATTTGGTCCACAGCTTCCCACAAACTCTCAGAGGGGAACTGAGGCCCCCAAAATCTTAAGAACCACTGACCTTTCAACTAGTTTATGAGCTCAGCAGTTCAGACCATTTATCAAGTGAAAGATTAAATGTGTGGGCTCTGTAGTCAACCAACAGGGTTCAAATCCTAGCTCAACTCACTGAATAAGTTACTGAAGCCTCCACTTTCTCATCTCCCTATGCTGTCCCTGAAAGGTTTCAGGAAGAGCTAACAGGATCATGAATGTCAAAAACTTCAGCACACTGGCATTGTGCCAATAAATACAAATTTTATTATAAAAATATTACTACTATGCAAAATGTACTACTAGGTACATAAGGCTTACAAGTCAACACTTAATAACTTACATCTGAAACACTGATGAAGTCATTCTGCAGTTTAAAATGGATACACTTCATGTTTCTCGCTGCGCCTGTGTGCTCTGTACTCCGAGCAGCTCAGGTCTTAACCACTGCAGACAGTAAGGTCATGACATCTGTTCTTTCTCACCGCGGCCCAGCGTGCCCTCCATCACCAAGAGGAGAGTAAAATTATCCCTTGTCACTCGAAAGACACTTCATGGGCTCTATTGCCATCATCTTTCCTTTAGAAGGTGACCTGTGAATTCTAGGCCAGTAACTACCATGGCTTGTTTTGTATCAAAACTAGGTTTTTAAGGCACTTTACTCATTAGATGACAATCTGAATTCACTCAACCTTTAAAAGCGTTGTTACCTTTTGCTACTTCCCTGTGTAGAACAAAAGTTAGTACTACACAAGAGAAGTACGAAGAAATAAGCAAGGCCCTGGGATTATACATGTTTTATATACATGAAAGTTTTTGTTGGTTTTTTTTTTCATTCTCCCCCCTCCCAAAAATAGACACTAGACATTAAATTACTAATGTTTAGGAACTATAGGCTTAAAAAGCAAAGCAGATATATGTATACCTATGGCTGATTCATGTTGAAGCTTGACAGAAAACAACAAAATTCTGTAAAGCAATTATCCTTCAATTTAAAAAAATAAATTTTTTTAAAAAGCAAAGTAGAAAAGGAATAATCTAAAATTGTTGATGGTAATTTTAGACCAATTTAAATGGGCTGAAACCTTTTTCAGACCAATGGGAAAAATAGCTTTTTTCATATACAAACTATATGAAACACAGAGGGAAAAATTCAGTGTTTTAAGTATATGCCAATTATAAATATTTATTTTTAAGCAAAAAGCTAGAGGAAGAGGTTTAAATGCTATTGAGTACACTTTTCTTTCATGCTTGCAGCTACTTAATTGATAAAACTAATACCAATAAAACTAATCTCTCAAAAAGAGATTTATAATGTGAGGCACTTACAAGGAATATCTTTTTCTAAAATGTGATAGGAAAGGATAAACACTCAACAGGTCAAGCTAAAAGTCGTCGGTTTGCTTAGTTATTATAAAGCCATTTAACACCTGATTCGATCAACATAGAATGTTTAACTTAGCCCCCAAAGGACTTGAAATCTATGTGACTTTTAGAAAAGCTCGAAATGGCTTATGTATTGCTGTACTTGGCTCATCTGCAGTCAAGAATATCTAATTAATTCCAGGAAAAGTTAATTTTAGTTCACCAAGGCCCTAGAACCTGGAAAAGAATGGTAGCTGCACCTTAACAAACTTTAAAAGACGACATCCGTAAGATCAAGTCAGCTGTACCTCAGAGCCCCAAACTTACCCACCACTATATATACCAGAGGTTAGAAGCTACTTTTAAAAATGCCTCTGCAGTGAATTATAAATTAAAAGAAAAATAGCCAAACTGATAATTTCAGCCACTGGTCCTCAACCCCTGGTGCCATCAGAATCACCTATAACTTCTTCCAAAATATATATCTAGGGTATCCTCAGCGACACACGCAAGCTACCTGTACATGAAGGTTTGACAGACACTACTGTTAAGAGATTTCTCATTTCCAGCAATTTCATTGTTCTACAGACAGAAATACATTTGATCTGTCCTAGTCAAGACTGTTTAGTTTCACTTCACAAAGAAGAACAGAAGGCACCATGTTACACCCAAAGACTGGGATGTCTTCACCCTTAAGGATCCAATCAGGCAGAGTACAACTGAGTCACAGGATTTGAGACACTCCAATTTAACGGAAAACAAGTAAGAATGTGGGTAGCTGCCTAGGAATCTGTCTAACTAGGAATTTAGGAACATACCAAAGTCTTTATGACACCAGGAAATGCATGAAGCAGAGAAAGCTTACATCATTTGCCCTTTCACACACGTGATGTAAGAGTATTTGGCGTAAGATATTAACTTTAGTAAGAGGATATTTCCCATTTACATCTTCTATAAACACCCCTTAAGTTTACACCCCGTGGTTAGAGGAAGATTCTGCAGCTCCCCAGGGCAATAGCAAAGGATGTTTCACTGTTTCTGAGGCGCCTCATTTGCTTGATGCACAACCGTTAGAGTTTGCATTTCCCCACACGACCTTAAATCAGTTTCCACATTTGCATATTCCAGGTTTACTCGGGAATGTTCAACTTAAGAATCACAGGTGGTTGCTCAGTAAATCAAGGGCTCCCACAAGGTTGGGTTTTATAATGCTTCTCTAAATTTACAGCCCCATTTTGTCAACAAGTGCAAATTCAGATGACTCCAAGTTGATCCCCAAATTATAAATCCAAGTATCTCAGAAGAATATTATTCTATTTTAGTACTTTCACCAGCTTAGACTGTGTCAAGTGAAGTGCTATTTCTATGCTTTCTATAAAAAATCCGGCAAGGATTTTAGCACGGCTTCTTTCTGCAGTAAACGCATTGGTTTTATGAAAACATCAAATACTTTCCAGCCTAATTTAGACTACCGTGTTTATAGTCACAACACTGCCATCCCAAACAAAAGCTAAGGTATGTGAACAAGTGGGCCCCTCTTTAAAATTAAGCACGCACACACAGGCACTTATGCACAAACCCTGGCCAACTGATTAACTCTAATCACCTGATCAGAAAGAATGACAAGTTAGATCTGATCAAATAACAGATAAACGAGAATCATGTTAAGTACAAACAAAGGCAGGAGCGCAGTCTTGGAATCAGTCAGACTCCAGTTCCAATCCCGACTCACAGAATCCTAGAGGTGTGACCTTGGGGCAAGATACCCTAATCTCTGAGCCTCAGTTTCTTCATCTGAGAAATGGGAGGGATTCCTGGTGGCTGCCTCTCCCCTTTGTCACGAGGGCTAAAGGAGGTGACGACTGCGGAGCCCTTCCACAGTGCGTGCTCCATCAAGAAGCTGCTGGTGTCAGGAGGACCGCGCCCCCTCCAAAGCCCCCACCCCTACCCCTCCAAACCTAGAACGCCCGAAGCAAAACTCTGTACCAGGAAACACAAAGAAACAGCTTTAATTCTCAAAGGGCTCTCTGACTGCCGGTTCTTCATCCTCCAGTTCCTCAAATGAATGAATGAGCGTCTAGGAGTGGCTCTGCAAATAGCTGTCTCTTAAGAATCACCTCTGCCGGCTGGAAGGTAACTGTCTTTCACCACCAATTAAACATCCAGAAGCACACCTGGAGCGAAGCACACACGCTCATGCAAATTTAAGCGGAGACACCGAGTCCGGGCAGGTCCCCGATGCCCACAGGCAGACTC
Organism: Odocoileus virginianus; assembly: GCF_023699985.2. Taxonomy (NCBI): domain Eukaryota; kingdom Metazoa; phylum Chordata; class Mammalia; order Artiodactyla; family Cervidae; genus Odocoileus; species Odocoileus virginianus. The sequence goes on from NC_069675.1 coordinate 98,098,628, forward strand.
CATTCATTCCCGCCCCCCCCCCCCACCCGACCCCTCTCATCAAGCCCTGGCACCAGCCCCGACCCCTCAATCCGGACCTGCCTCTCCCGCGGGGATCTCGCCTCGGCTCTCCGCACCCCGCGGGAACCTGTCACCCCACCGAGCAAGGGGCTAGCAAAGCGGCCCACCTCACCCCCTGTCCTCGGCACCTCGGCCCGGGGGGGAGGTGCAGCGGTCCCCTCAGCCGCCGAGGAGGAGCCAAGTGCCGACCGGGGCCTCCTCTCTTCCCCCAGAAACCCGCCAACCCTCGTCAGGCCCTGTCGGAAATAGCGAGTAATAAGAGGGAGGGGAAAGCTCCCCGAACCCCCCCTTCCCGGGGTCCCTTCCCCGGCAAGTGAGTGCCTTGCCCCAGCCCCACAGGGCTTCCCAGACTGGGGTCATGATGCCGGGACTGCCCCGAGAAGACCCCAGCGAAAAGGAAGGGGCGACACCCCCGTACTCACCCACCGTCTCCTCCCCCTCAGCTGTTTACCTCACAGTTCCTCCAGCCTACAGGGCGCCGCCATCTTGGACGTACAGCACCTCCCCCCCCGTCGTGAAATGTCCACGGCCGCTGCAGCCTCCGCCACGAAAAAGAGTCCCCCAGCCGCGCCGCGCCTCGCCCTCGAACCCGACGACAGTTGGCCGTGGTCGCCTGCCCCTTTGGAAAGAAGGGGCCGTTCTTCTCATTACTGGTGGTGCTAACCGGTCGAGAAAGAGCCAAGAAGAGTTGTAAGGTAGGGGGTGGGGTGGGGGGGTGGGGAGGCGGGGACGGGCGGAAGGATTCCGAAAGGGAGCTGCTGAGAGATCTTGTGACTCCGAAGGAGGCGAAAAGAAGGGCCGGCGCGGCGGGGAGGAGCCACGCGGGAGAGCGAGGGGCGGGGAGGTGGTCACGTGACCCGGGCGGGCGGGCGGGGCCGCGCAAGAGGCGTAAACAAGTGGTCCGGGCTGGGTGTGGTTGGGGCGCCTCCTGCATTCCCGAGGCTGGCATACCCGGGTTCTCCCTTGTGCCTGACCGCGGATCTTCCATCTTGTTTCCCAAGGAGCCAGTGGGACCCCCGTGGGAGAAGGGCCTGCGGAGAATCCCACTACCTTCTGCCGCTCAGATTGCTAGCGTTTCAGTCGGTCACGACTTCTGGGGAAAAGCACCCTAATCAGAGCGGGCCGCTTTCAAAGCCCAACCCCTTCATTCAATCCCTGCCCTGCTCACTTCCTAGCTGTGTAAACCTGGGCAAGCTTTGAAGTCCTTTGAGCCTTAGTTTCTTTCTCTGAAATGGGCATAATAACACGAGTGAGTGAGGATTCAGGGGCATAAAGTATGGAGGGTGTTTAAGCGCCGTGACCCATGTAGGGTAAATGCTCGCAAGATGATGGTCCTCGAAGGCAGGTTGTGGTGAGCGCTGTGACTGATCCAGAGCAGGGTGAGAGAGGCCGCAGTCTGAAGCATCTGAAAGGCTTTCTGAAGGAGTGCGCATCAAGCTAGGCCTTGAAAGAAAGGTAGGTTTTAGGAAATAGAAGTGGGAGAGGCAGTTGGAAAGGAAAGAACTAAAAGAAGCTGGTAGCACCTGGGGATAACTCTGGGTGAGTTACGGAAAAAACAAGTTTTGTCGCGGGAACCATTTGGGTCACAAGGCAAGGCAGGATATGGCTTAAGGGGCCTACTGTGAGAGTGGCCAGGGTTCCAGGAGGCCCAGCGTGGTCCCAGGTAGGACTGCTGTTAGCCTTTTAGGGTTAGAGAGGCCCCAAGAGAATTAGAAGGCGGCCTTTTCTCTGGGCCCATAGCCCATGTGAGCACAGCCCAGGCTGCATCTTGGCCCTTAGCCACCCATACCCACTTCTCCTGGGGGCCCTTGAGCAGTGCACAGCCTTTATCACCATCCTGGCTTATGGGGCAGGGGGGCATTGACCTGGCAATTCCACCAGCCTAACACTGCCTGGAGGCAGCTGGGGAAGCCAAGAGGTTGTTGTTCCAACAGACCAGCGTGTGAACACAGGTTTCTGCTATTGTGTTCATGAGCTGAGCCTTAGTTTCTTCCTCTGCAACATAGGAGTTTTAATATTAATCATGATGCCTACCGAATGGGGATTTGGGGTGAATTCAATGAGAGCTTAAGACGTAGCCAGCATAGAACCTATTTCAATAAATGTTAGTTTTGTTAGCATTTACCAATGCTCTCACAGCCGGCATCCAATCACTGCCTGGAGTCAGTCCACCTGGTGCTAACTTCCGTGTAGTCACCCAGCATAGCCAGCCTGGGGCCCAGAGATGGAAGGGCTGGAGGAGAAGAGGGGGATGCCTAGGTTCCCCTAGTCCACAAACCATTCCACAGGAACAGATTCCTGCCTTGGCATTAGCCTGTGGCAAGGACTTGGGCACAGTCTGAATCCCCCAGTGACCAGGAGGGATGGAGTCGGGGGACGGGCATGACTCCAGAGCTCCAGCCCAGGAACCCCCTTTCCCCACCCCCCTCTTCCTTGGCTCAGTGACCTCATCCTGCTGGAATGCTATCCTCCGTGGAAGGGAGCAGTGATACACGAGCCTCATCAGCTCCTGGCCCTCAAGGGGGCCATAACTGCGCTGTTACTGTTTATACAATATCTGGGAGAAGAATGGTAATAGTTCTCTCAATATGGACCACTAGGGGTTTGTGAGAAGAGGCTAGGAGGAAAGGCAGAGGCAGCCCTGCCCCTGCTCAGGGGCTGGCTCCATATTTTCTGCTTTTCTGGGATTGATTTTGTCATTGACTTTTTGTTCAGTTGCTGTCATGTCCGACTCTTTGTGACCCCTTGGACTGCAGCACACAAGGCTTCCCTGTCCTTCACTATCACCTGGAGTTTGCTCAGACTCATGTCCATTGAGTCGGTGATGCCATTCAACCATCTCATCCTTTGTCATCCCCTTCTCCTCCTGCTTTCAGTCTTTCCCAGCATCAGGGTCTTTTCCAGTGAGTCAGTTCTTCACATCAGGTGGCCAAAGCATTGGAGCTTCAGCATCAGTCCTTCCAATGAATATTCAGGACTGATTTCCTTTAGCATGGACTGGTTTGATCTCCTTGGCGTCCAAGGGACTCTCAAGAGTCTTCTCCAACACCATAGTTCAGAAGCATCAATTCTTCGGCACTCAGACAGCTGTTAATCAGACTGCTATCTTCTACATACCTTCCTGGAGCTTCTCCATGGCATGAGCTTCTGGCCAGGCTTTCTCCAACCATCCTGTCCACACTCGGTGACAAGACAGAAGGGATGAGCCCTAGGAGGCAGGTGGCACTGACTTGATGTGTGTGAGGCACACCTGTGCATTTGCCTGGGCATCTCCCCCTCCCCCTCCTGGGACCACAGCATCAACCTCAGGCATCTGGCCAATCCCGGATCCCAAGCATCCAGCCGAAGGGATTGGCACAGTTGGACATGTGACCCAAGTTGGGCCAATCAGGGTGCTTCCTTGAGTGTTTATACATGGATGTTGAAAGAGATGTTATCTTTCTTCTGGGGTCATTGAACTAGGATAAAGCTGTGGCCCTCCCCCTCTCCCTCTCCTACCTCAGGCTCCATGAACTCGCTAGCCAAAAGATGGAAAAGATACAGAGAAAGAGAGAGATGAAAAGAGAAAAGTTGGTTGCTCTCCCCTCAATTTACGAAGTCCCTGAGGCCAGCTTCACCCTGGGCTTCTGAGTTGCATGAAGCAAAAACTATTTTGGCTGATGCTAGTTTCAGGTGGATTTCTGTCCTTCCCAAAAGGCCTTCCAGATGCAATAAGAGTTGAAGGCCTTTGGAAGGACCCCACTAGTCAATATTACATCCTTTTCAGTGTCACAGGGTCATCCATTTGAGGGGTCCTGTTGCTTCAGCTTTCTGCATGCAGCCGCCTGCTTTCAGGGGTCAGCCATCTCCTGGAGGATGGCGTCCAAGTTTCTGAGAGCAGCCCCGAGGGCCCCTCGCAGCCCTGGCCTCTCCAGCTTGTCATTGTCCCCTTGCTGCCTGGCACTGTCAGAATGGACACATATATGTGTTCAAAGGTATGCGGATATTTTTAACTCATGTAGATGGATTATGTCATAGATGGCAATCTGCTTCTTACTTTTTGCCCCCCTCAGCGTTGTTTTGAAGCCCATGCGTGTTGCTCTAAATAAATCCAGCCAGTAGCTTCTGTTGACAGTTATTCAGTGGTGTGGATCTACCCCAGTCTACTCTCATGTCCCATGGAATGACAGCCAAAGCCCACCAGGAGAAAACCTGTGATAAACCTCCGTGTACCTGTTCCCTTGAGGCTTCTCAGGTTGAGCTAGTGGTAAAGAACCTGCCTGCCAGTGCTGGAGACCTCAGAGGTGTGGGTTCGATCCCTGGGTTGGGAAGATCCCCTGGGGGAGGGCATGGATCAGCCCACTCCAGTATTCTTGCCTGGAGAATCTCACGGACAGAGGAGCCTGGTGGCCTGTGGTCCATAGGGTCTCAAACAGCTGGACATGACTGAAGCGACTTAGCGCACATGCACGCACCTGTTCCCTTACGGGCCCAGCTGAGAACTTCTTTGGGATGCATGACTAGGAGTAAAAGTGGTGGGTCATAGAGCATGCATGGACTTACTCTTTTTTGCTGTTTTTAGAGAAAAAATTGGCTTTACAGAGGTATAATGAGTATACAAATGATTCATGTTATATCCTGATGGCTTCTAACATGGCATACTCCTGTGGTACCCATCACCAGAGCCAAGGTACTAACCGTATCCATCACCCCCAGAAATTTTACAGACTTAAGATAACACCACCCGACTGTTCTCTAGGACAGCTGCCCCAGTTTACAGTCTCACTGTAAGTCTACAGAAATGCCCACATCCCTGCCAACAGTCTTCAACTGTGAAGTATAATAGGCCTATCATGGTGATCCGTTCTCTTTTTAACTTACCTCTCTTAATGAGATGGAGCATTTCTTTACGTTCTTGTTAATCTTGTAGGTTTCATCCTCTACAAATGGCCAATTCTTATCTTTTAACTATTTTTCCCCTAGTAGAGTTACTCTGTTTTCCTTGTTGATTTGCAGGATTGCAACACACAGATGTGTCCTTCATTGACTGTAGATACTTCCAGTGTCTTCCCCCATCCGTTATCTTCCTATTAACTATCACTGTATTGTGCTTTGTTGGAAAAGTGACGTTAATTTTGGTGTTATCAACCCCCCCTCCTTCTCGTCCTCTTTCTTTTCTGACTTATGATCTGGGTTTTGGGGTTTGTTAAAGGATGCCTTTTCCGACACTTACTCATAAAGGACAGGTGCATGGTGGCCACAGGTGTGCAGCGCATGCACCAGGCCACCTAGGGGGACAGAGGAGGACGGGCAGAGCTGAGACCCCGGCTCTACAACCCTGCTATGTGGCCTGGGCGAGTCCCCAAGTTTCCTTTTCTATACTTAGACAATAGGGATGCCACCAATGCCTTAAATACCCACCTCAGAGGGTCGCTAGGGCTGTCCAGTGAGAGACTTGTGTAAATGCTCATCAGAGCGCGTGCCAAAGTGTGGGCACCAGTGAATGTTGGCGTTACCGTTCCCTCCACCTGCACGAGCTCCACTGTCTGCAGCTGCCGTGACAAAGTACCACAGACAGGCTGGCTTTGAATAACGGAAGCGTAAGGCATTCCCTGGTGGTCCAGTGGTTAGGACTGCGTGTTCTCACTGCTGGGGCCCCAGGTTCAACCCCTGGTCAGGGAACTAAGATCCCACAAGCCATGTGGCGTGGCCAAACAACAACAGTGTATTCTCCCTTTGTTCTGGAGGCCAGATATCTGAAACCAAAGCGTCAGCTGGGCTGACTTCTTCTGAAGGCTCTGATGGGTAGTGTTGCATACTCCTACCTGCTGGGGGCTGCCCACCATGTTTGATGACATCCCTTGGCTTGGAGCTGTATCCCTTCACTCTCTACCTCCATCCTCACCGTCCTCTCTCCCTCTGTGTTTTCACAAGGCGCAGATTCAGTCACTGGGTTAAAGAGGTGATGCGCTCCTCAGTGTGTGTCCTTTTCTCTTGGTTATTTTAAAGCTTATTTATTCATATATTTTATATTTGGCTGCACTGGGTCCTCATTGAAGTGGCTTCTCTCATTGCACGAGTTCTCAACGTGCGAGCTTCAGAAGCTGTGACATGCAGGATCAGCTGCCCTGTGGTGTGTGGGGTCTTAGTTCCCTAACCGGGGATCAAACCTGTGTCCCCTGCATTGGCAGGCAGATTCTTAACCACTGGACCCCCAAGGATTCCCCCCCTCCTCTTTTTATAAGAACACCAGTCATTGGCTTTGGGGTCCACATTAATTCAGTATGACAACATCTGAACTGAATTCCATCTATAAAGACTCTACTTCCAAATAAGGTCAGATGCTGAGTTCTGAGCGGACGTGAATTGGGGGAGGGCACTAGTCAGTCCCCTACACTTGCTTTGAAGGTGCTTGGAGCCCAGCAGATGAGACGAAGGGGGCCCATAGTGCTGTGACTCAGAGTCAGGTCCACCCTGCAGAGTGGCTGCCCTCGGAGGGATGAGGGCAACCCGTGGGTGGGGGTGGGGCTTGGACTGTGCTTCCAGTTTAATCAGGAATGTGACTGACGGTGTTGAGGCAGGTGGACTTTACAGGAGGAAGACCCAGTTTCCAAGAAGGCATCTAGGTAAGACCACCTGAGGCTCGTTGGCTGATTAATGGTCAGATTTAAGATATATGTGGAATGGGAGATGAGAAAGGCAGGACTTGGAGGGCGCTGAGCTTAAAACAACAAGAAAAGAAGCCTGAACTGTGTGTAGAGGCAAAGAGGGTCCTCTGAAGGTTTGAGAGTTGAGGAAAGGAGAGGAGAAAGTTGTCTGCTGAATACTGGAAAAGGTTCCATCTTGACTCTCACGCCTGTGGATGGAAATTTTGGAATTCTGGGCTCCGTCTCTCCTGGGCAGGCCACCTCCTCACCCAGACCCCCGACCAGGTCTCTGTATCCCCCTAGCAGGACGATGTGCAGGACCACACTGCACAGCGTTCTCCACGTCCAGCAGGAGTTAAGTCCCCGTGAGACCTTCCCTTTTCCCTGTCCCCCAGAGGAGAAGCATCCACAGCTAGAAGTTTTATTCCAGCTGGGCCTCTCCTGAAGACTATGCCAGGACTCCTTGGAAAAGATAAATCTGCTCCATACCCTACACCAGAAAAAACTCCAAAGGGGTCAAAGCGCTTAAGTGTCAAAAGTGAAGACATAAAAGTGCTAGAAGAAGACAACACAGGTGACTTTTCTGTCGTGGAGAGTGGAAAAAACCTTTCTGAAAGTGGCTAGAAAGAAGAGAAGAAAAGGCTGATAAATCAGCCAGTGTCCAAAACAAAGCAAAAACAAAACCTTGGGTACAGCAGAAAAGGAAACCGGCAGAGACAGAAAACAAGCTGAGAGAAAGTATTTGCAACTTATTTCACAAACAAGCCTCCTGTTACAGACGTAGCTCTTTAAAATCTTTTTCTAACCCACTTATTTCATGGAAAAAGAAGGCAAAAGACATTAAAAGAAAGCTCCCTCGAAAAGAAATGCAATTGATTTCAGATTTCTGGTCTCCAAAACAGAGAGAATATAGTTTTGCTGTTTCAGCCACCCAGTTGTGGTCTTTTGCTAAAGCAGCACTCAGAAGCTAATACGCGGACCATAAAAAGGAGTTTCTAGGTTGTGGTGTAAAACGTTTAAAAAACATAAACCCATGTGTTCAGTGATAACTCAAATTTAAGGGGAAAAAAGGAGACAAGATCTAAAAGATCCAGTTATGCCAACACCTTACTATGGTTCAGTTCAGTCGCTCAGTCTTTGCAACCCCATGAACCTCAGCATGCCTTCTTCTCCCACCTTCAATCTTTCCCAGTCTCAGGGTCTTTTCAAATGAGTCAACACTTTGCATCAGGTGGCCAAAGTATTGGAGTTTCAGCTTCAGCATCAGTCCTTCCAATGAATATTCAGGACTGATTTCCTTTAGAATGGACTGATTGCATCTCCTTGCAGTCCAAGGGACTCTCAAGAGTCTTCTCCAACAACACAGTTCAAAAGCATCAATTCTTCGGCGCTCAGCTTTCTTTATAGTCCAACTCTCACTTCCACACATGACCACTGGAAAAACCATAGCCTTGACTAGACGGACCTTTGTTGGTAAAATAATGTCTCTGCTTTTTAGTATGCTGTCTAGGTGGATCGTAACTTTCCTTCCAAGGAGTGAGCATCTTTTAATTTCATGGTTGCAGTCACCATCTGCAGTGATTTTGGAGCCGAGAAAAATAAAGTCAGCCACTGTTTCCACTGTTGCCCCATCTATTTGCCATGAAGTGATGGGACCAGATGCCATGATCTTAGTTTTCTGAATGTTGAGCTTTAAGCCAACTTTTTCACTCTCCTCTTTCACTTTCATCAAGAGGTTCTTTAGTTCTTCTCTTTCTGCCATTAAGATGGTGTCATCTGCATATCTGAGGTTATTGATATTTCTACAAGCAATCTTGATTCCAGCTTGTGCTTCATCCAGCCCAGCGTTTCTCATGATGTACTCTGCATGTAAGTTAAATAAGCAGGGTGACAACATACAGCCTTGACATACTCCTTTTCCTATTTGGAACCAGTCTGTTGTTCCATGTCCAGTTCTAACTGTTGCTTCCTGACCTGCATACAGATTTCTCAAGAGGCAGGTCTGGTGGTCTGTAATTCCCATCTCTTTCAGAATTGTCCACAGTTTATTGTGATCCACACAGTCAAAGGCTTTGGCATAGTCAGTAAGGCAGAAATAGATGTTTTTCTGGAACTGTCTTGCTGTTTCAGTGATCCAGAAGATGTTGGCAATTTGATCTCTGGTTCCTCTGCTTTTTCTAAAACCAGCTTGAACATCTGGAAGTTCATGGTTCACGTATTGCTGAAGCCTGGCTTGGAGAATTTTGAGCATTACTTTACTAGCGTGTGAGATGAGTGCAATTGTGTGGTAGTTTGAGCATTCTTTGGCATTGCCATTAGTATGGTAATCAGCAATTAAAAAGAAAAGACATCATTTACAGTCTCATATTTGGAATAACTCTGGCTTATCCAGAGTTAATGAGGGAAAGCTCTTCTTTACAGGGGAAAAAAAAGCCAGATAATAAATGCAGAAGGAATGATAGAAGGATCACTATTTCCAACCAACAATGAAACTGTTGATTCAAGCAAGAACGGTCGGTGGAGACTGAACCCATTAGGAGAAGGCTGTGGGGAGCAGGATTTTTGCATGATGAGAAAGTCTTACTCTTTTGATCCCTGGATCGGGAAGACCCCCTGGAGGAGAGCACAGCAACCCACTCTAGTATTCCTGCCTGGAGAATCCCATGGATGGAGGAGCATGGTGGGCTACAGTCCTCAGGGTCGCAAAGAGTTGGACACAACTGGAGCGACTTAGTACACATGCAGTTTGCTTCTCAACTCGTCTTTCTAATGGAGAGAGCTGGCTGTCACCTCTTCAACCCAGTGACCAAACAGCATCATGAAAGTGGGACAATCTGACATTAGGTACCTCAAATGCCGTGGAGCCCACAACATTACTTGAGAAGTATCCTTGCCTTCAACATCTCACCTGAGTTAAATCAAATCTTGGCCTTAACTTCCAGTATGTATGGGAGGGAGGAACAGGTTAAACAGCACCTGCAGGAAACAGACAAGTCTAGAAAGCAGGCCCTTCTACCAAATTGGCCTGAGTTCTTTCAGGGGGAAAAAAATCAATGTCAAAGGGATGAGGGCACTGTTCTATTAATATCATAAAGGAGACTAATGTGTGTGTGCATGCATGCCCAATCATGTCTGACTCTTTGCAACCCCATGGATTGTAGCCCACCAGGTTGCTCTGTCCATGGGGATTCTCCAGGCAAGAATACTGGAGTGGGTTGCCATTTCCTCCTCCAGGGGATCTTCATGACCCCTGGAGGAAAGACTCAGGGATCGGTCCTGAGTCTTCTTCATCAGCAGGTGGACTCTTTACCACTGAACCTCCAGGGAAAGGAGACTTTCAAAAGGAGACTGGAGAAGCAGGCAAATGCAGTGCTTGAAACTGATTCTAAAAGAGCAACTCTAGAAGGAAATTGGGGGAAATTGGGGAAAAAAAAGTGAATATGAATGGAATATTCAGAGATGCCAGGAAATTATTGACAGTTTTCTTAGGTGTGATCATGACAGTTATGTGATGATGTAAGAATACCTGTTCTTAGGAGATATGTGCTCAAGTATTAATGGGCGAAGTGTCATGTTGTCTGCAATATAACTTGAAAATGTTTTATCAAAACAAAACACATTTATATACACTTACAAATGCATATAGAAAGATAAAGCACAGTTTGCAAATGATTATTGTAGAATAACAGAGGGGGGTATATAGGTGTTCATTAGACATATTTCATTCACTTTCCTGTTGGAAATGTTTCATAATAAACTAATCTTGAAAAATATTGGAAGATCAAAAAATAATTGGACTTCGTGGAAAAGGGAAATCAGAGATCCTCATCACGAGATGGTGGGATTCTCTGGGCTTCACCCTCACTCTCTGTGTCTGTGAAAAATAAAGGTTTGGGCAGGATGGTTTGAACTGTGTTGCTGGAGAAAACTCATGAGAGTTCCCTGGACAGCAAGCAAGGAGATCAAACCGGTCAATCCTAAAGGAAATCAACCCTGAGTATTCATTGGGGGGACTGATGCTGAAGCTCCAATACTCTGACCGTCTAATGCAAAGAGCCGACTCATTGGAAAAGACCCTGATGCTAGGAGGGATTGAGGCAGGAAGAGAAGGTGACAGCAGAGGGTGAGATGGTTGGATGGCATCACCCCCTCAATGGACATGGGTTTGGATAAACTCAGGGAGATGGTGAAGAACAGGGAAGCCTAGTGTGCTGCAGTCCTTGGGATGGCAGAGTCAGACACGACGGAGTGACTGAACAACAACAACAAAAACTACACATAACATAAAATTTACATTTTAACCATTTTCAAGTGTGTGTAGTTCAATGGCGTTAAGCACGTTCACATTGTTCTGCAACCAGCCATCACCATCCGTCTTTAGGACTTTCTCCTCTTGTAAAATAGAGACTCTGTACCTATTTAATAGCTCATGTCCTCACCCCAGCCCCTAGCAGGCAGTATTCGGCTTCCTGTCTCTGTGATTTTGACTTCTTCAGATACCTTGTGTAAGTGGAATTAAGTGTTTGTCCTGTGACTGGTTTATTAAGCTTAACAGGGTGTCTTCAAGGCTCGTGTGTGTTGTGTTACAGCACGTGTCAGAATTCTCTTCCTTCATTTATTTGTTGTGGCATGCAGGATCTTTCAGTGTGGTGCATGGGTTCTCTAGTTGTGAAGCCCGGGCTCCAGAGTGCATGGGCTTCAGCAGTTGTGGGTTGCGGGCCTTGTTGCTCGGCAGTATGTGGAATCTTAATTCCCTGAGCAGGGATTGAACCTGTGTCCCCTGCATTGCAAGTTGGATTCTTTACCACTGAACCACCAGGGAAGTCCCCAGAATTCTCTTCTTTTTTAAGGCTAAATAATATTCCATTGTACACATATACTGTGTTTTGTTTACTTATTCATTTGCTGATAGACACTGGGCAGCCTCCTCTGCTTGGCTGTTATGAATACGACTGCTGGAAAGATGGACTTACAGGTGTCTCTTTGAGTCCCTGCCTTGATGCTTCAGGTACATATCTGGGAGTGGAATGGCTGGATCTGGGCGGGGTGGCTTATAATGGATTCTTTCCTACTTTCCAAATGAGCTTACCACACGTGTCCTTTTAAACCGCAAACCAGTCATCTTGCAGAAATGTGTACATAGACCACCTTTCAAGCATATACCAACTGTAGTCACAGGACTTCAAGAGGGTCCTCACCCTCTTCCCAGCTTCTACATCCTTTTCTTCAGAGGAGGAGACCTCCCTACATGCTCTTGGGATGACAAGAAGCATCAGGAATGAAAAAACACTCACCCTTCAGGGGACAGTGATACAACGGTAATTTGAAAACCTCTGAAGGTACATGCAAAACAGATGTAAATTTAGTGCAAATCCTCGTGGCTGGAAGGCAGCGCCCCCTGCAGGACACTCCTGGTGCCGATCAGCATTGAGATAGAATGCTATTGCCCAGATGGGGTTGCATGTCCAGTTCTCTGCAGAGATGCGTGCATCGTCCTGAATGTCTATCTTCGGCTCTCACTTCTTTGTGGGTTCCTCTGAGGCTTTGTTTCCTTGATCTGGAGGCTGAAGCTATGCCCCAGGCCCAGAGACCCCTGACCCACGTAGGATGTGGGGAAAGACGGAGTCTCTCCCATCTCAGCAGCCACAGAAAACTGTTTGCTGATCCAGGCTCCAAGGCCACTGCCTGTGGTAGGGGGGCCTGACCAGGGAGGTGAGGATCCGTGGGGTGATTTTCACCCTCCTCAGGCTGGCTCATGACCCCACACACACAAGTTCACACACACACATATTCAGATACACACACACTGCTTGGTGGGAATAATACAAACTTGCGTCAGATAACACACATGAGCTTCTGATGCTGTCGCGTGCTTGTCGTGGAGCTGGACTGAGAAATAGGACGGGGGGTCCTTGCCCGGGTGGGGTCTGGCAGATGCCCCCCCCCCCCACACACACACACATCACCATGCGGACTTGACTGCGGTGCCAGCTGCCCCTGGGCTTGCCCTTCCCATCTTTCGGTCAGTAATTCCTAGGGACCAACTGCTCCCCGAGACTGAAAGACACAAGGTTTACGAAGGCCCTGCAGCCTCTCTGGCCTGGATAAACGTCCCTGGGACTTTTATTCCTTCCTCCACGCCCACGGCCTCCTGTGCGTGTCCAGAGAACACAAACGCGGAAGTCACCGGAGGGTTCACAGCGCAGTAACCAGATGCCATGGGTCTCATTAATAATCAACCTACCGTGTAAAGGAGCACAGCCCACCTGCCAGGAGTCAGGCCGACACGCCTCGTTCGCTCGTTTGCCCCCAGCAGCTCAGGCTTCCGGACTGTCCAGTGAGAGGGAGAAAGGGCGGAGTTCTAGAGTCTGCTGTTGAGGATTTCTGCTGAGATGTGCTACCCCACCCATTTAAAGCACTGTAGCATATGTAAGGAGAAGGCAATGGCACCCCACCCCAGTACTGTTGCCTGGGGAATCCCATGGACGGAGGAGCCTAGTAGGCTGCAGTCCATGGGGTCGCTAAGAGTCGGACACGACTGAGCGACTTCAGTTTCACTTTTCCCTTTCATGCACTGGAGAAGGAAATGGCAGCCCACTCCAGTGTTCTTGCCTGGAGAATCCCAGGGATGGGGGAGCCTGGTGGGCTGCCGTCTATGGGGTTGCACAGAGTCGGAAACGACTGAAGTGACTTGGCAGCAGCAGCATGTGTAAAACGTTTTGCATGTATTATTTTCATTTGCTACCTGCAGCTCCAAGGGAAGCTTTATCTTGGCTCCATTTTAGAAACAGCAGTTCTGAGGCTCGGGGAGGCCAGTGCCTGCCTATGGTCTGCAGCTGGTGAGTGTCAAGGCCAGGTGCAACCGAGGTCTGAGGACCACAATGGTGCTCGCATTGCACCCAACTGGCTGGAGAATCCGATGTTATCTGCTCTACTAGTTGCCACTGGGGTCTCACACTTTATAAAAACCTATACAAGTTACGGGGGACTTCCCTGGCAGTCCAGTGGCCAAGTCCGAGCTCCCCATGTGGGGGCCCCAGGCCCAATCCCTGGCAGGGAAACTAGATCCCACATGTTGCAACTAAGGGTTGGCATGTGGCAATGAAGATTTTCATGAGCCACAACCGGAAAGATCCTGCATGCTGCAACCAAGGCCTGGCACAGCCAAATAAATAAAATATTAAAAATAATAAACATCTGTGAGTTTTCTAGGTGGGAGGCAATCCAGCAAGGGTTTCCATTAGGAAGGGCTGTGGCAAAGAGTTAGGAGTCCTGCCTCTGCTTCTCGGGAACTGTGTGACCTCGGCAAGTCTCTCTCCAGGCCTCGGTTTCCCCTCCTGAAACCTCAGGTGGTTGAATTGGGGATGTGCAGTCACTGTCCCTCTCCCGTCCTCCCCAGCCTCCTGCCAGAGGGCTCCACGGAGTCACTGTGGGGGAGAAGGAGCCAGGAAGGATCGAGAAGTTGCTTGATCGTCGGGTTATTTCCTAAACCTAGAAACGGGGTCCCCTGTTTCACGCTCCTGCCGGCAATGCTGGGAGGCGTCAGGCAGGAGCATTGGTCCTTGCAGGCTCTTCCCTTGTAGCCTCAGCTTCCCCACCCGAGTCTCAGCACCCCTCTTTCCTATCATAGGCCTCTAGGCAAACCAGCTATCTTGTGACCTGAAGACACCCCAGAACCCCACCCGCTGGTCCTCCTCCAGGATGCTGCCCATTCCCATCGAGAGAGCTGTGGAGGCGAGAGGATGAGGGGGTTGAGCTCACGGACTGAGGGAGAGACTGCCTGTGCGGTGCCCAAGAGCAGAGGACCAATAAAGACCTGTTTGAATTGAAAAACATTGTATCCACATATGTTTTTAATGAGCTTCCCAGGTGGCGCTGGTGGTGAAGAAAAAGTGAATATTGCTCAGTCATGTCCGACTCTCTGTGACCCCATGGACTATGTAGCCTGCCAGGCTCCTCTGTCCATTGAATTATCCAAGCCAGAATACTGGAATGGGTTGTAGTTCCCTTCTCCAGGGGATCTGCCCGACCCAGGGATCGAACCCAGGTCTCCCACATTGTAGGCGGATTCTTTACCCTCTGAGCCACCAGGGAAGCACCTGCCTGCATGTCAGTGCAGGAGATGTAAGAGACCTGGGTTTGATCCCTGGGTCGGGAAGATCCCCTGGAGGAGGACACGGCAACCCACTCCGGTATTCTTGCGTGGAGAAGCCCCATGGGCAGAGGAGCCTGGCGGGCTACAGTCCCTAGGGCTGCGAAGAGTTGGACACGACTGAAGCAACTTAGGACACATGCACACCTGTGTTTAACATATATGGGGAGAGGGAGACTGGAGGAGGGAGGAAGACGCAGGGAGGGACGGAAGGAGGGAAAGTGGGGAGGGAGGGAGAGAGAGCACATTAGGATGGAGGTGCATGTTTTATTTTCCTCTTTCTACTCTGATCATATTTTGTGTTTGTGTTTTAAGCTATAATTAGGTAGATGGATAGGTAAGTGGATAGATAAATAGGTAGTGGTGGTTTAGTCGATAAGTCGTATCCGACTTGTGACCCCATGGACTGTAGCCCACCAGGCTCCTCTGTCCATGGGATTTCCCAGTCAAGAATACTGGAGCAGGTTGCCATTCCTTCTCCAGGGGATCTTCCCAATCCAGGGTTTGAACCTGCGTCTCCTGCATCGCATGCAGATTCTTTACCAATTGAGCCACCAGTCAAGCCCAGGTCAGTTCCGTTCAGTCGCTCAGTCGCGTCCAACTCCTTGTGACCCCATGGACTGCAGCATGCCAGGCTTCCCTGTCATCACCAACTCTCGGAGTTTACTCAAACTCATATCCATCGAGTCGGTGATGCCATCCAACCATCTCATCCTCTGTGGTCCCCCTTTCCTCCCGCCTTCTATCTTTCCCAGCATCACTGTTTCCAATGAGTCAGTTCTTCACATCAGGTGGCCACAGTATTGGAGTTTCAGCTTTAGCATCAGTCCTTCCAATGAATAGTCAGGACTGATTTCCTTTAGGACTGACTGGTTGGATTTCCTTGCAGTCCAGGTAGATAAATAAGTAGTAATAAATAGCCAGTTTTCAAGTTGAGTTTTTTTAGCGGTAAAGGGGGCAGCAGCGCCACCGTGTGGCGACTCTGTGCACTGCTGCCTCCCGTGGCGCCTGGCTGGTGCGGTTGTGGGCGCGCACCCCTGCTGCGCCCCAGCTGCCTGCAGTTCCTGTGCTTGGACAGGGCCCCCCAATCTCCCTGGATGACTGAGTCGCCACAGGACTGCGATGGGTGCTTTTCCAGCACCAGGAGGCAGGTCGAGGAGGATGGGGATGGGGAGACAGCCTCTGGGCGCCCCCCTACCCACCCGCGTGGCTGAGACCACCTGGTCCATCCTCAGGTTGCAGGAGCAGGTGGGCTCAGCTCCTGTTTGCTGCATTCTGTGGCCGTCGTAACTCGAGGCCATGAAGGTACCCAAGGTCACACAACTGATGCCCGCTGGTGCCAGGAGCACAGCCTGAACGCTGCCGCCCCCCAGGCAGAGCCCAGGGGAGACTTGCCAAGGTCGGTGTGTGCCTCTTGTCTGCTGAGACCGGAGTCCACAGGGTCCCTGCGCTCAGATCACTGCTGGCCTCGTTAAGAAGCAGCTGAGGGGCTTCCCTGGTGGCTCAGTGGTGAAGAATCTGCCTGCCAGTGCAGGAGACATGAGTTTGATGCCTGATCCGGAAAGATCCCACGTGTCCCGGAGCAACTAAGCCTGCGCGTGACCACTACTGAGCCTGCGAAGCCCAGGAGCTGCAGCTATTGAAGCCCACCCGCCCTAGAGCCCGAGCTCCTCAACAAGAGAAGCCCCCGCAATGGGAACCCTGCGTACCCCAACCAGAGAATAGCCCCCCTCTCAAGGCAACTGGGGGCACCCGAGGGCGCCCCCTAGGGGATTCAGGATGGAGAAAAACAGGATACTGGCCCTAGAGAGTTAGGATGCATATCAAAGGAATAATTTCATTAAACCCAGACTCTTGCTTCTTCCCATATGTAGAAAAGCATTAAATTCATTAACTTGAGATATCTGGACTTTCTTTAGTTAGCAGTCATCTTTTGACGTTCAACTGCCTGACTGTTATTGTTTGTTTTTACAAAAACTCTTATGTATCCTGGCTTCTCTTTGAAACAGTCCCTCAGAGCTGAGAGGCTGTCTCCCAGGCTTGCGTTTTCCAAATAAAACATAATTCTCAACTTTTAGATTGTGAGTTGTTTTTTTGTTGTTGTTTTTCACTCAACAATCTCCAGCAGAAAAGGATACAACATATTCAGGTGACAAGGATGGTTAGAAAATGGAGGCTTCTCCAAACACCTTGCTGGCCTTATTCTGTTCTGGTTGTTCAGTCACTGGGTTGTTTGTGACTCTTTGCGATCCCATGGCCCGCAGCACACCAGGCTCCCCTGTCCTCCACTATCTAGCCGAGTTTGCTCAGATTCATGTCCATTGAGTTGGTGATGCTACCTAGCCGTGTCATCCTCTGCTGCCCCCTTCTCCTTTTGCCTTCAATCTGTGTCCTTATTCAGTCTATATGGTCTTCTTCTGTGTCCTTGCCGAAGCCCTGTTCCCACTCTCGAGTGGTTTTAGCAGAAAGTTGGCCAGCCCTGGCCAATGAGAGGCCCATATCCCTCCTTCTGCCACAGTGAATAGCGCAGAGATGGGCCGATTAGAGTCAGCCCCTGGCCTCTTACTGAAACTGTTGAGAAAGCATCTCTATCTTTCGGCTGGAGTTTCTAAGCTTATAGACTACAGCTAGTAATGTTGGGGATCTCAGCCCCAGGGTAGAGCAAAACTGAGAGATGGCAAGTAAGGTATTCTTGCATTGATTGATCCATCCATTCATTCCATAAATACGCCATCAGTGTCTACCCTACACTGGTCTAAGCCCTGGAGATTCAGCTGTGAGCCAGGCAAACGCAACCCCTGCTCTTGTAATGCTCACATTCCTTGTGGGCAGTCAGGCCCCAAAATAAATAAAAAGGAAAGAAATCGCAAGATATTTTCGGAAAATTATGAATGTCAAGAAGAGCAAGGCTGATGAAGCAGAAAGTGCCTGGGATGGGGAGGTCCTGCTTTAGTTGGTGTCCAAGGAGGTCTGGCCACAGACGTGACATTTCAGCCACGACCTGGATGACAAGGAGTCAGCCATGGGAAGATCTGGGGTTAAGCCATCCAGCAGAGGGGATAACAAATGCAAATGTCCTGAGGCTGAATCCAGACAGTATCACTTGAGCATCTGGATCCAACCATACCTGAAGCAGGCACTTTTCATCGACATGAAAGAAATTGTTTTGTTTTTCTAAAACCAGTTTAAATCAGGTTTCTGCAACTTGCATCTGAAAAACTGCTGCCATTTGAAAGAGTTCTGAAGCTGTGAATACAGTGAGCACTAACTTCTGAAGCTAGGGCTTTTTTGTCCTATTAGGTAAAGGGAAATCATTGAAGGTTTTTAAATCAGGGAGGAACCTTCCTCATAGTGTTCCTTCTTTCCTCACTACGCTCATCTCTCTCTCTTCTTCTTTTTTTTAAATTTTGGCTGTACTGGGTCTTTGTTGCAGGCAGGGTTCAGGCTTCCTCTGGTTGCCGGCACATGGGCTTAGTTGCCCCACAGCAGTGTGGGATCTGGAATCTTAGTTCCCTGACCAAGAGTTGAACACACGTCCCCTGTATTGGAAGGCAGACTCTTTTTTTAATTCTTTTTTAGGAAAGCTATGACACACCTAGACAGCATATTAAAAAGCAAAGATACCACTTTGCTGACAAATGTCTGTATAGTCAAAGCTATGTTTTTTCCAGTAGTCATGAATGGATATGAGAGTTGGACTATAAAGAAGGCTGAGTGCTGAAGAACTGATGTTTTTGAACTGTGGTGCTGGAGAAGACTCTTGAGAGTCCCTTGGACTGCAAGGAGATCAAACCAGTCCATCCTATAGGAAATCAGTCCTGAATATTCATTGGAAGGACTGATGCTGAAGCTGAAGCTCCAATACTTTGGCCACCTGATGCAAAGAGTCAACTCATTGGAAAAGACCTTGTATCAGGGAAAGATTGAAGGCAGGAGGAGAAGGGGGCAACAGAGGATGAGATGGTTGGATAGTATCACCATGTCCATGACTCAATGGACATGAGTTTGAGCAAACTATGTGAGATAGAGAAGGACAGTGAAGCCTGGCATGCTGCAGTCCTTGGAGTTGCAAAGAGTTGGACACAACTGAGTGACTTCATGACAACAGCTTATGTGTTTTTTTGGTTTTAAGGGGTCTTAGTTGCGGCACGTGAGATCTTCGGTCTTTGCTGCGGCAAGTGGGATCTTTAGTTGTGCTATGTGGGATCTAGTTCCCTGACCAGGGACTGAACCTGGGTCCCCTGCATTGAGAGCTCAGAGTCTTAGCCCCTGGACCACCAGGGAAGTCCCTCTAGGCTCATCTCTCGAATGTCCTATCCTTCTGTCCCCTTCCTCCAGTCGCCTCCTCCACTCACAGTGGACTTGGCCGCTGTCATTTGTCTGAAGGTCCTGTCTTCCAACTCTTGTACATCCTTCCCGACCCAACTAACTCAGTCTGGTGTCAGTTTTAGATGTCACTACTTTCATTAACTCTCCCAAGTCTGGGTCTGTTTCCCCATGCCCCAAGCTCCTTGCTTACATGCAAACCATGTTTATATCACAGCACTTATTACCCCAAATTGTAAATTTTGGTGTGTTCTGTCCCACTTTCTAGACAAAGGAGAAGCTCACTGGGGCTCCTGTCTGGTTCTTGTTTGAAACCCTAGCATGTGGTACCTAATATGTATTCAATAAACATGTATTAGCTAAAGGATGTAATGGACTGAGTGTCCGTGTCAATGAATGAATGTGATGGTGTTTGGATGTGGGGACTTTGGGAGGTAAATGGGTTTATGAGTAAGGAAAATGAGGTCATGAGGTTGGGACCCCCAGGATGGGATTACAGTCCTCAAAAGAAGAGGAAGAGGGGCCAGAGCTCTCCCTCTCTCTGCCACGTGAGGACTCAGTGAGAAGGTGGCCGTCTACAAGCCAGGAAGCCTGTCCTCAGCAGAGACTGGATCTGCTGGCACTTTGACCTTGGACTCCCCAGCCTCTGTGAGAAATAAATGTTATTTAAGTCACCCCGTCTGTGGGCTTTTGTTCTGGAAGCTTTAGCTGGCGGGAGGGGAGAAGAGAAGGAGGCACCTGCTATGTGAAAGGTGCCAACAGAACTGGAATGAACGAATGAGTGGGCACGAGGCTGCTGGTGTGACTGGCCCTTGGGAGAGGCTCAGTGAGGGCATTTCACCTCCAGGGCTGCCTACGGAAGCGAGTGGTCTTGGCCCTGCAGGCAGTCCTGGATGAGATCCGGAGGCCAGGGCCTCACTGCAGGAGCCTATGTGAGGAGGCGGCCGGGGGCCTCCCAGCTTCAGCTGATGTGCCCAGGCTCTGGGGTCCTGAACGCTTGCTCTCCCCTAGAGGGGGCTGCACGTGGCTCTGGGCGTCCCGGGTGGCGCAGTGCTAAAGATTCCACCTATAAAGATTCTCTTAAACCTCATGACCACATTTTGGCTGAAGAGAAACATAAGGAACTTAGGATGGTGACCGCAGCCGTGAAATTAAAAGATGCGGCTCCTTGGAAGGAAAGCTGTGACAAACCTAGACGCATATTAGAAAGCAGAGACATCATGCCGACAAAAAGTCTGTCTAGTCAAATGCTGGAGAAGGAAATGGCAACCCACTCCAGTATTTTTGCCTGGGGAGTCCCATGGACAGAGGAGCCAGGCGGGCTGCCGTCCATGGGGTCACAAAGAGTCAGACATGACTGAGCGTACACACACACACACACACACACACACACAGGCGACTCTAGGGAAGGCTTGCCTCTGCATACAGGCTGGGGTCCTGGTCTAAGAAGGGATTCCCTGAGTTGGTAACTCAAGGGAGAAGAGAAGGACCCCAAGTGGGATTACATCTCAGAACAAGAGCTAGCTGCACATGCCTGATACAACGGCTTTACATTAGAAAATACCCCATGCAACTAAATGGCCCAAATGGAGGAAGCGGTGAGTAAGGTAAGCCATGAAAAACTGTGAAATCATGAAACATGTTAATAAAAGCCACAAGAGAATTTGGGCAGTATTTAAACAAAATAACATTCAGTGGGGGGAAGGAAAAAGACCAACTAATTCACGGTAGCAAAATGTGAGCTTGTGTGTATAGTGAAATGAATTAAGAGACAAGTCCTTGAATTATTTATAATTTTTTATTTCTAATGTGATCATTTTTCTAAAAAAAAATTGGGGAGGGCACGCTGTACTGCTTGTGAGGTCTAGTTCCCTGGACCCTTGGCCATGAAAGCAGTCCTAACCACTACACTACCAGGGGATTCCCTATCTTTTGCGTTTCTTCATGTCCTTGAACTATTTGTCAAATTTTCTGCATAACAACAAATAACTCCAGGTGACTGTGGGCAAAACACGGGATGCCTAGAAAATTCCAGGCGTTGCCACTACTCTCTCCCCACCAAGAAGAGAGACCGGTGGCCTGTGGACCCTCTGACCTGGGAGCCAAGCCCTGACCCGTTCCAGGGCTGGCGCTTGCCGGCTGGCCCTGCGCAGTGAGACCTCTGCTCCGAACCCCGCCCCTCTTTCTCTCCAGCTCGGACCTTGGCCTCCAGTTGGGTCGGGGCTTCCTGTCGCCAAACTTGTTTTCTTTAGGAGGGAAACACAATCTCTCCAGCGCGGCTGGCTGGCAGAGCATGCAAATTAGCCTAACAGTGCTCTATTCTGTGAGTTCTCCCCGTATGCAAAACCTCCTGCAACAAACCAGCCCTCCCGTAAGCCGGAGGAGGAGGAGGAGGTTTGAAGGGCCGGGGAGGAGAGAGGAGGTCAGGGGTGGACCTCTGTGCCAGTGAAGTCGCTCAGTCGTGTCCGACTCTTTGCGACCGCATGGAGTGTAGCCACCAGGCTCCTCCGTCCATGGGATTCTCCAGGCCAGAGTGCTGGAGTGGGTTGCCATTTCCTTCTCCAGGGCATCTTCCCGACCCAGGGATCGAACCCACGTCTCCCACCAGGGAAGCTCAAAAGAACGTCTGTGCCAAAGGGGCTGGAATGTCCCCCACAGGCCCGCCCAGCCTTCCCGCGGGGCCGGGACAGCTGCAGGCCGGCCCCGCCCCGTGCCCGCCTCGGCCACCAGGCGGCAGCACTCGCGGGCCCCGGGACCGGAGCGCGCCCGCCCGGCGCGCCCGGCGGCTGAGGGTCCCAGCGCTGCGGGAAGCGCCCACGCTCAGTACCACGCCCGCGGCTCCTCACTCAATCTGGGGTCAAGCCTGGGGAAACGTGAATTTTGACTTTGTTTTTTTTTCTTTACGGCGACTTCTGCGAGGACAAGAGGGGGCCCCTCTAAAAGCAGTCTGCAGCAGCGCGAGCCAGCGGCTTCCTAGCCGAGGTCTGGGGAAGCTGAGTCCACGGAGGGGCAGAGGAAGGCGAGGAGAAGACAGAGAGGGAGGGAGGGTGGAAAGAAAGGAAAAGAAAGGGAAGAAGTAAAACAGGGAAGAAAGCGAAAGAAAGAAGGAAAGAAAAAGAGACTAACTCAATGAGTTCTCTGCGCAAGGTCAGGTTTTTAAGTAAATGTTGCATTTCAACTTCACTTTTTAAAATTTTAAGGATTTAGCCATCACTGTTAAAATCCACAAGTTGTTTAAAATTTCCGGAGAGAGAGTGCAGCTCCCGGAGTGAAGGTTTAGAGAAGAGAATGGGGAGTCCTGGAGAGTTTTGATAAGCAAATAGGGCTCCGCGCTCTCTCGCTGTCTCCATTGGCTGTTCCTTCGCCGCCAGATTTTGACACAAATAATCAGATTGAAAATCAGGGAGGGGAACAGAAGAGGAAAACACACACACACACATACACACACAGAGGGTGGGAAGGGAAAAAAAAAAAAAAAAAAGGAGAAGTATCTATTTGTGCCGAGAGTCACGAATTGACCGGGCGGCGCTGATCCGCAGAGACGCAACCAGGTTCTCCCCAGCGGACCGGCTCCCGACAGGTGAGTACTGAGAACGCCCCCGCCTTTCCTTTTGAAATTTGCATATCTCACTTAGAGATTGTTTCCAAGTAGGTTACCTAGTCCCTTTGGCAGTCCTCAGAAGACTAAGGTGGGCTGGAAAAAAAAAAATCTCTTTTGTGGAATGTGGCTTTCAGCTCTCGAGCCCAGAGAATAGATGGCAAGGAAGCAGTCTTAGCTGAGATGCTTCCAGTCCGCGTACCTGGTAGGAATTACCTTCCGCCAACTGCGGGTGATCACCGGGGGTGTTTTTGTTGTTGTTTGCTTGTTTGGCCCAGTTTCCCCGACCAGGGTAGAACCCGAACCCGAACCGGTGGAAGCTCAGAGTCTTAACCGCTGGACCGCCAGGGAAGTCCCATGAACACCCTTTGAAGATTTGATTTTAGGCTGAGAGAGGTCACCTGCCTGCAAAGAGTCACACCCACACCCCAGCTCTCCCAGGGACCCGGACAGGCAAGGCGGGTCACCCGCGGAGGTGCCCCGCAGCGTCCACCACCTGTGGGCTCCGACTGGGTCTGTCCCCAGGGCACTCTGAGCCTTTCTTGGCTGTGAAATGAGAGAGTGGGGTTGAGGACTCTGAACGGAGTCCTAGCTTCAGCATCCAGAGTCCCAGGCAACTTTCAGCAAAGCTTCAGCACCCAGAGTCCCAGGCAAATTTCACTAGAGTTCCTGGGACGCTTGGAGAGGGATGCTCTTCTCGTCAGAGCCCCTCGGGGTGGGGGGGGGGGAGGCTGCCCTCTCCAGCGTACCCCAGCCTCCAGGAGCAAGACATGGCGAGAGATGGTGCCTCAGCCTCGTCTACCTAATTTTGATGAAGCCAAGACAGAATCTGCGTGGGGAGAGGTGCTCGCTCTAAACTAGGGCTTGTTAAGGGGGGCTTGTTAAGAATGTCTGTGGCTATGTGCCTGTGTACATTTTTCTGGGAAGAGCGTCCACGGTGTTCATGAGATACCGTGGTGGGGAGGGGTACACGAATTAACCTGCCGGTTCCAGGCGCGGGTCTGGCGGAAGCCAGGCGAGTTGCACCTGCCCAGGTGGGCTCACTCCCTACACGTTGCTAAGTGGACAATGGGGAGAAGATTTCAGGGACTGCCCCCGCAGCGGGTAAGACTCCAAGCTCCAGTGCATGGGTGGACTGGTTCGATCCCTGGTCGGGGAACCAAGATCTCACATGCTGTGCGGCGTGGCTCCCATCGCCCCCCAAAGCAACTAAACTCCAATAAAATTCCACTTAAGAAAAAAGATTTCAGTCTTAGTAAGGGGGCAAGTTTCTGGTCCTCAGAGGTGGTTCAGAAAGGATTCTTTCATAAGAAGATGTGTGAGGTTTCTTCCAACTCAGATTTGGGGGGCAGAAGGGGTTCCCTGGAGGTCCAGTGGTTAGCACTCTATGCTTCTTTTATAGGGGGCATGGGTTCAATCACATCCCTGGTCGGGGAACTACGATCTGGCAAGTTGAGCAGCCAAAAGGAAAAAAAAAAAGCTTTGGGGGTCAGAATATCAGTTTCTCAGCAGAAAATTCTTGGGGATCACCAGAGAGCTCTACCTGCTTAGGTTTGACTGATGGAGCCACTCCAAACCAGGGCAGAGCATTCCCTCCAGGCTGCCCGGACGGTGGGGTGGGGTGGGGTAGGGGGTTCACGGAGAGTCTTGGGAGTCAGATCGCCAGCCCCCCCGCCCCCAACCCGGGAAAGCCAGCCTGATCCCATGCGATGCTTCACTATGATACAACCTCTCAACCCTTTTCAGAAACAAGAGAAAACTTTACCCCTCCTCAGTCTTAAAGGGGTTTTGTTCCTTTGATTCAAGGAATTCAAATCCATGGGAGCAGCTTAGTCTCTCGTTTAGAGATGCTGGGGAAATGTTTTGTTCACTCCCTTTTGTTTTTATTGAGGTAAATGGCACATAACATGAAACGGACCGTTTGAACCATCTTTGAACTGGCCAGCTCAGGGGCGTTTAGTGCATTCACTTTGTGGTGCTACCATCACCACTGTCCATTCACAGAACCTTTCTCATCTTGCAAAAAACTGAAACTCTGTCCCCATTCCACAGTTACTCCGAATTTCCCCCCCCCCCCCCCAGCCTCTGGCCCCACCGGGCTGCTGTCTGTCTCTGAACTGCACTACTCTAAGTAACTCACAGAAGTAGAATCATACGGCATTCGTCCTTCCGTGTCTGACTTGATTTCAAGCAGTGTGATGACCTCATTGTTCATCTATGCTGTAGCATGGGCCAGTATCTCCTTTCTTTTGGAGACTGAATAATATTCCCTTTCTATGTCTAGACTACATTTTGTTTATCCATTCATCCATGAACGGGCATCTGGGTTTTTTCCACCTTTTTTGGCTATTGTGAATAATGCTGCTATGAACCTGGGGGTACAAATATCTGTTCAAATCCCTGCTTTCAATTCTTTGGGGTATATACCCAGAGGTGGATTCATCCATTCTTTTTTTTTTTTTTCCTTTTATTTGGCTGTCTTGGGTCTTAGTTGCAGCATGTGGGATCTAGTTCCCTGACCAGGGATCAAACCCCGGCCTCCTGCATTGGGAGCTCACAGTCTTAGCTACTGGACCACCAGGGATCCTTTTTGACATTACATTCTTTGAACTTACAAAGAGGCTTTTGAGATTCTTCCGAATTTCACGTAGAACTAATGCCCACTCTCTGCTGGGGCCCTGAGAGGGACCAGGGCTCATGCCCCCTGCCTCCTACATGGAATGAGTGGCTTGTTTGTTTGTATGTGTTTCCCCTTGAGTTGTGTCTTCAAACATAAAGGAAGTCCAGGGGTCCCTCCTAGCAGACGCTGAGAAATGGAGGCTTTCTCAACCCTCCCAAAAAGGGAACCCAAGTGATGAGTTTCTTAGTCAAGGTGGGTCAGTCCCGCGCTCAGAGACAACGAACCCCAGCATGGGATTTTAGAGCAAAAGGGAAGTTTAGAAATCTCTTAGTCCAACCGTCCTTTTGAGATAGGAAAACCAAGCCCCAGGTTGGTGGCAGACAGGGTCAAGTTCAAGGTCACAGAACCTGATTCGGCAGCTCGGGAGGTGCCGTGTTGCGTGGAAACCCCAGGGCAGCTGCTCTGGCTCCAAGTGGAAGTCGGGGTGCAGGGCTGCCCCCTTCAGAAGCACTGGCCGAGATTCTGACTTGGGGCCAGGGCGGGGGGGGGGGGAACCCTCTATCAGGATTGGGGGTTTCTGAAGAGATATTAACAACGAGGCTCTTTCCGGAGGCCCCGATACCATCAAGGCCTCTGTTTTATGAAGAAATCTTGGGCTTCTTTCACAATCTCTGCTCTTAGTTCTTTCTCATAACAGGTTCGTGTGAATCAAAACGGTGTGGTTGTTAATTAACTATAGTATAGGTGATTGGTTCCTGTTTTTTTTTTTTTTAAACTCAGCTCACAGGGGCCAGAAGGAAGTTCTCTGGGTGCCTTTGGCCCCCACGGGGAGCTTGATGGCTCAGCTGTAGGCTTGACTGTGCCACTGTCAGTTTGCCAGGCTTAGCGGAGAGAATGTTCTAGGGAGGGAGGGGGAGGGGGTGGGGAGTGGGGGTTATCCCTAGAGTAGGCCTCGGGAAACCCTCCTCCATCTGGGGAACCCCAGAAACAGGGACCCCCTTGCTCTCTTGTTTAAGTGCCCCCAAATCCCAGAAGTGCCGTTGTTTTATCACCTGAATTCCCATCAGCTGACCTCGAGGGTCTCTTCCGGTTGAGTCCAAGTGGTCCCGGAAGCTTCCTAAAAGGAGTCTGTTCTCTCACCAGCCTCTCCACCCCAAACTCCTCATGAACCCAAGTGGGGCTGGCTGGGTTCCTAAAAAGACCAAAGACAGAGAATTTGTCTTCCTCCCCTCCCCACTCTTGCCCCTCCAGGGAGCCTTCCCCTCCCTGCTCCAGGCAGGCGATCTTCAGTGTTGGAAGGATCGCACGCAGTTCAGTAGAGCGCGGGGCCAGGAATCCAGGCCCTGCAGGGCAGGGGCGATGGGCCCAGCCCCGGCGCGAGGCCTGGGACAAGCCACGTGTCTCTGTCAGCCTCGGGTGTCCCCCTGTGACCCGCGACTACGATCACTGCCTCCCTCGCCTGGTGGGGGTCAGAGTCGGTGACCCCACACTGTCAGGGTTTCCTCCTTAGCTTCTCAGCTCAGCTCCCTCTGTCCTGAACCAGCACCCACCCTGTGGTCTGACAGTCAAGAGCACAGAGGCCCGGGAGGTGAACCTCTCAGTCTAGCTCCGCCTTGCTCTGGGACCTTGAGCCAGTCTCTAAGCCTCAACTCTTCCTCTGTAAAATGGGGCCGTGGCTACCCAGCTCACACGCCAGGCTGATCCGAGCTGAGGCTGCGAGAAGCATTCCCCTGTTCTAGCTCAGTGGTGGCTCCAACACCTACCTCCGGTTCCAGTTGATCAACTAATAAAATGCTGTGTTTTTTTTTTTTTTAATCATCTTTTGATTGAAAGACAGACCACGGTTTTGGAGGCCCCCCAGAACAAAAGGCAAGGCGAACCCAGCACCCCCCCCCCGCCCTCCCCCAGAGTGTGGAGGTCTCCTCCCACTCTGCCCGGGGTCTGGCCTCCTTTAGGGGCGGGGAGGGGGGCTCCCAAAGCCAAGAGTTAGAAGGGGGAAGGAAGAGGGGGTGTGGGGAGCCCTGGGTGGGGGGAGACGGGGAGGCAGGAGGAAGAAGACTGTCGCTGGGAGATAAGGCGGCCGCGGCTGCCCCACAGCCTGGGGAAGACGGCAGGCCGGCCTGGCCTTTGAGGTCAAAATCTGACAGCTGGACGGGACCCCGGAGGCCTTCAGGTCCCACCCCCTCATTTCAGAGCCCGGAGGGGAGGGACTTGGAGTGTGTCCCGTGCCCATCCATGCCGGCTGGCTTCAGCCGAGACACCGGAGATGCCACCTGACCCAGCAGGACCACGCAGCGCCTGCCCCAACCGAGCCTCTGCTCCGCAGGCCGAGGCCCCCCAGGGCACCACGCCGGGCCCCTTACACGCTTGCAATAATTAAAGGTCTTTCTCAGCCCAGTAGCCCCAGGAGGTTGGTTTGTGATCCCCATTCAGCAGATCTGGACACTGAGGCTTCCATCAAGGTGGGGGCTGGGCCTGAGACGGCCCCCCAGGGCGGAGCGGCCACGGCCCAGACTCCTGCTGCCCCCAGAGGGGCAGGCGGGCTGGGCACGGTTGGTGCCTGCTTTGGGTCGTCCCCTTGGGGAAGGGGTGATCGGGACGGCTCCCCAGGCAGGGCTCCAGGCGCTCTCTAATCTGCCGGCTCCCAGCCCCCCACCCCGGCCACGCCTTATCACCCAGAGCCTTGCTGCTGTTCGGAGCTCCGTGCTAGCTGTTTCCCGCGCTCTTTTTCCCGCGCTTAGCCCTATCACGCCCGCAGTCTTGCCCAGCGTGACTCCTCCTCCAGGCCCAAGCAGAGCTGTTGGTGGACAGGCAGTGACTAATAATTCCTCCCACTTTTGCCCGCACGGGCCTGGGGATTGGGCAGATGGAGAACCACCTGATGATGCTCTGTCTCCTCAGGAGACCCTCATGGCTGGGATCGGGGAGGTGACAGACGTTGGGGACAGGGGTCGCAGCTGCTCTGTGCCCCAGAGGGCTCTGCACCCGAAGCCAGGAGGACCGAACGCTCAGGCTGGCCTGGCTCTGCCCTCGCCCGGCCGCTGACCTGCCAGCTGAGTGCTGGGCCTGGGCTGCCCGGGGCTCAGTCCCCGCACTTGGTAGACACTGACCTCCTCCTCCGTGTGCACAAAATGACCTCAGGCCTCCAGCGTCGAGCCTTGAGCCCCGCATACAGCTCCAACCATCCCCTCCACCCACAGCGAGAGAGAAAAGGCCCCCTCCTTCCCTGGGGAGCAGGCCCTGGGCTGGGCCGTGGACCAGGGCGGCATCAGCTCTCGACTTACACGATCGATTGTGTGGGTTTTGCGATCGTCGTGGCCTCCCCCGTTGTGCAGCCCACCTGCCAGGATCCCCTCTGATAGGCATTGAGCGCACACAGTGGGCTCGCCGGCCTCCGGAACCTGGAGGCCACACCTTACAGAAAAGATAACAGGCCCAGAGAGGTTAAACGACGGCCCCAAACTGCACAGCAGGTGAGCTGGGATTCCAACCTGCGAGCATCTGACTCCCAAACTGAGCTCAGACCGCAAGTTTCCACAGTCTCTGAATGCAGACCCCAGTGGGATGAGGAAGCAGTTTTCTGGGCGCAGGGTCCACAGTGGGTCACAAATGGAGGTACCCCTGGCCTTCATTCTCTGTTCCCAGCATAACTCAGGGCATGCGGCGGGAGCAGTCTGATCTGGGATCTTCTAGAAGGGAGTGTATTGGTTTCCCAGCAAGAGAGCAGGGAGGGACGTTAGGCTTTGTAGCTGCCATAACGAAACACCAGGACTTCCCTGGTGGTTCAGTGACTGAGACTCAGCACTCCCAATTCAGGGGGCCTGGGTTCAATCCCTGGTCAGGGAACTGGATCCGGAAGGCCACAGCGAAAGATTAAAGATCAAAGTTCCCGCGAGTTGCAGCTGAGACCTGGTGCAGCCAACTGAAGGGAAGTGGAGTCGCTCAGTCGTGTCTGACTCTTTGCGACTCCATGACGGTAGCCCACCAGGCTCCTCTGTCCATGGGATTTTCCAGGCAAGAGTACTAGAGTGGGTTGCCATTTCCTTCTCCAGGGAATCTTCCCGACCCAGGAATTGAACCCGGGTCTCCCACATTGTAGGCAGACGCTGTACTATCTGAGCCACCAGAGAAGTAACTAACTCAGTACAAATAAATATTAAAGCAAAGCTCACAAACCAGGTGGCTTAACACCCAGGAGCAGATTGTTCAGGGTTCTGGAGTCTAGAAATCCCAAGTCAGAGTGTCGGCAAAGTCAGCTCCTTCTAGAGGTTCTGAGGGACGGTCCATTTCAGGCCTCTCTCCTGGCTTCTGGTGGTGGCCAGCTAGCTCTGGCTCGGGGCTGCATCCCTCCAGCCCCCGCCTCCATCTCCACGTGGCCTTCCTGTTTGCATCTGGCTCGTGTGTCCACATTTCCTTCTTCTTAGGACACGAGTCATGTTGAATCTAGGGTTTCACTGAACCTGATGTGACCTCAGCTTCACTTGATTGCATCTACAAAGACCCTATTTTCAAGCAAGGTCACAGTCACAGGTTCCAGGTGGACGCGAACTTTAAGGGGACACCGTTCAACCCAGGAGGGCTTGCCTGCTGGCTCAGTGGTAAAGAGACTGCCTGCCAATGAAGGAGACACGGGTTCGATCCCTGGGTTGGGAAGATCCCCTGGAGGAGGAAATGGAAATGAACTCCTGTATTCTTGCCTGGGAAATCCCATGGACAGAGGAGCCTGAGGGGCGACCACAGGGTCCCAAAGAGTCAGACAAGATTTAGTGGCTGAGCACTCAGGCACGCTCATCCAACCCAATTCAGTGGATTCTGATTTTAGGAGGAGGCCGTGAAACATAAAGGAGCATTTTCCTTCTTGTCCCACCTAACCCTTCTCACCCTCTCTCCCAGTAGGTGTGGGGCACCCGCTGACAATGCCACGCTCCTTCCTGGTGAAGAGCAAGAAGGCTCACACCTACCACCAGCCCCGTGCCCGGGAGGATGAGCTGCTCTGGCCACCGGCCCTTGGCCCTGGTGAGTCCAAGGCCGCACCCACCTGCCTTGCTGCCCCACGAGAGGGGGAGGCAGGAGCATCCCATCTGGAAGTAGCCTCTCTTCCGAGTCTGCAATCAGGAGGAGATCAGTAAATGCTGGTTGAATGAATGAATGGATGGATGGCTGCCCCATCTCTTCTCAGCCTGTTGGGGGTGATGAGCGCATCCTGATTGGATCTGGTCCTCAGCAGCTGACACGTGATTTGTGATTGGAGGGCTGATCCGGGGCTGAAGTTGGGTGCTTGGAAAAATGGAGCTCTCCAGGGGGTAGGGGTGGGGGGCTCCTCCTGGTCTCCACCCTGCTCCCAGCATCCTGGGTAGAAGCCCTTGAGTGTGACTCTCCAGGAGCAGCCGCAGGGTGTCTCTCTCTGGTGTCCCCCCACCCCCCAACTCTTACCAGATCTCTAAGCAGAGCTAAAGTCTGACCATCTTGTCTCCCCTACAGTGGCCAGAGACCAGGTCCCGAGCACCATCCCTGTCCTTAGCTCCCTGTTCCCAAACCAGCACCTGGACTGGACGGACCTCAAACAGGAGCCGCAGCTGGAGCTGGAGCAGAGCTCGATGACCCGGATGTCCTCGGGCCCAGGTGCCCAGCCCGGGGCCCCCGCCTCTCCCCAGTGGGCACAAGGGGACTCAGAGGGTGGGCAGGGTCCCTTGGAGCTGTGGAGTCAGGAAGGGTTGACAGTCCGGGCTCTCGGGCTTCTGCTTGGATCCCTTCAGGACGGCGAGTTTATTCCCCGATGAGAAATCCTGTGTGGTGGGCAGGCTGGGCAGGCTGGGCAGGCCCACACAGTGGGTGAGGTGGACCCTCTGCAGGGGTTGGGGTGATTTTTTGGACTGAAAAGTTGAGGAGTCACAGTGAGCACCCAGACCTTCCCCCCGCAGTAAATAATTTGGGCTGCACACCAAACCATCAGTGTGGGGTCACGGTGGAGGGTGGCGGGGAGCAGGCGCCCCGTTCTTAGCGTCACCACTAGACGAACATCCCACCCTCCACAGAAGGACCTGCTGTGACGTCCCGACCCCAGGATGGGGACTCGCCCTCCTCTGACTCACCCCCGTTCTACAAGCCCAGCTTCTCCTGGGACGCCCTGGCCTCCTCCTATGGCCACAACTACCGGCAGGCCCCCTCCACCATGCAGTCCGCCTTCCTGGAGCGCTCCGTCAGCCTGTATGGCAGCCCTCTGGTGCCCAGCGCCGAGCCACCCTTGGACTTCAGCCTCCACTATTCCCCGGGCATGGACGCGTACCACTGCATCAAATGCAGCAAGGTGGGCAGCCGGGCCCTGCTCACACCCCCTCCCCAGCACCCTGGCAGCCACGAGTGTCCATAGTTGGGCCCCCCCTGTGCTGTGACTCGGGTCCTCTGGTGGGATCAAGAATTCACAGTGTTCGTCTTCATCATCACTCTGAGCCCTGACCACGTGTTAGGCCCTGTGCTAAGCACTTGATGTGCATGAGCTCCAGGAGGTAGACGAAGGGCTAAAGTTCAGAGAGGTTGAGTCACTTGCCCCAGAACACACAGCAAGTAGCTATCAGAACCACCATGCCCACCTGGCTCTGCCCAACTCCTGCGTCTTAACCACCAGGCAATTCAGCCTCCAGACAGGGCCAGAAGGGGCCTTACAGATCCGCCCTCCCAGGCCATTCTATAGCCAGGAAAACCAGACGCAGAGAGGGACAGAGACCTTCCCAGGACACACACGCGCGCCAGCAGAGTCAGCAATCCAGTCATGGCTGGCTTGCTCCCTCCTCTGGACGTCCGCCTGCGGCCGAGCTGGGCGCCCCCTCCCCTCTGCGGCCCCCCGGGCCTCACGCTCCGCCCCCACCCACAGGTGTTCTCCACCCCCCATGGGCTGGAGGTACACGCCCGCCGCTCGCACAGCGGGACCCGGCCCTTCGCCTGCGACGTCTGCGGGAAAACCTTCGGCCACTCCGTGAGCCTGGAGCAGCACACGCACGTCCACTCCCAGGTGGGCAGCTGGCCGGGCACACGAGCCCCGGGGCTCTCCCCAGGAATCCTGGGGGCTTGGGGTGGGTCTCTCTCCACGCCCCTGAGAGTGACAGACTGGGGCCCCTTATCGTCTGCCTCCTTGATCTGGGTGTCCAGCCACTGCCCTTAACAGTCCCTGACGGACCAGGCCGGCTCTGCGTACAATTGGAAGAGGCTAGGGGCTCGGGTGGGATGTCAGGTGGGTGTCTGGGATGCTGAGGAGCGGCCCCGCCTTCTGGGCGCTCAGGGCAAGTTTCTCCCCTTCGAGGCCCTTGACTCTTGGAATCCGGGAGTCAGGTTTAAATGTTCATCTCATCTGCTTAGCCCTGCCTGATGCCAAGATCCTTTCTTCAGGATCCCGTTCCAGGGAAAGCACCTGATACTGCCCTGAGGGCTAACACCTGGGTAGATCTGAAAGCTCAGGAGGAGAAACAGGCCGGGACGGTGAGAGCGTCCGTTCGTGATCACGTTCGCAGTCACGCCAGCTGCCGGCTCAGTTCTCGACCTCCAATCCTCCCAATGACCCTTTGAGGTCACTACTCACTAGTCCAATGTACAAATGAGGAAACTGAGTCTCGGGGAGGTTGAATGACTTGCCCAAGGTCATGTGGCGAGTAAGAGGCAGCAGCCAGATTCGGGGCCCCCAGAATTCACTCTTAAGCAAACTGCAAGGTTCCCCAACAGGACGCTGCTCAGCTGCCAGGCTCGGCCCTCCTGGGAGGGGCAGGAATGGGGGTGCCCTGCGTCGTGTTCCTCCAGGCCCTGTCCTCGAGGCCACCCCAACGGAGTGTCCTGTTCCTCAGGGGATCCCGGCCGGGTCCAGTCCTCCACCCAGCTTGGCAGCCCCGGGCCGCGAGGCCCCACCTGACCCCCTGGGGCCTCGTTTCCTCCGGCAGGAGCGAAGCTTCGAGTGCCGGATGTGCGGCAAGGCCTTCAAGCGCTCGTCCACCCTGTCCACGCACCTGCTCATCCACTCGGACACGCGGCCCTACCCCTGCCAGTTCTGCGGCAAGCGCTTCCACCAGAAGTCCGACATGAAAAAGCACACCTACATCCACACCGGTGAGGCCTGGGCTCCGCTCCACCCCACTGCCCCTCACCCACCCGGGCACCCGCAGCCCCTCCAAGCACCCCCCAGGGCCCAGGCCGAGCCTCTGAGTGTCCCCTCCGATCACTGTTCGAAGGTCCAGGCTTTAGGACCTGGTTGCGGGGAGGGCGGGGGGTGTCAGGCTGCCAGGGGAGGCTGCTCCTCTCCAACTGGAGGGCGGACACTGTGCTGCTTAAAGGAAAGAAAATGCACAGAAAAAATACTGGAAGGAGAGAGCAAAATGTCAGCACTGTGACCCACGGGCAGAAGTGAGAGTGGCAGGTGAATTCCTCCTGCCGCCATCATTCCTTCCTTCACTCATTCTTCCACTCATTCATTCCCCACTTGTCATTCATTCATCCTCCCCATTCTATCATTCATTCATCCCTCCAGATACTCATTCATTCATTCCTCCACTCATGCATCCCCATTTGTCTTTCTTTCATCCTCTATGCATTCATTTATTCAGTCCCCAATTCATACCCACACTCATTCATTCATCCCTCCACTCATTCATTCCCCATTCTATCGTTCATTCATCCCTCCAGATATTCATTCATTCATTCCTCCACTCATCCATTCCCCATTTGTCATTCATTCATTCCCCAGTTCACTTCCACATTCATTCTATTCCTCATCCTATCATTCATTCCTCCACTCATTCATTCCTCCCACAGCTGGTCATCCATTCATTCTATCATCCATTCACCCCTCCAGCCATCCGTTCATTCGTATCTCCATTCATTCATTCCCCCAGTCATTCATTCCTCAGCTGCTGACCAGCGCCTCTTTTGGCAGAGCCCTGGGCCAGGTGCTGGGCTCCACTGGTAAACAGAGTGGACCCAGAACTGGGATACAGTTCCCTGAAAGGGGTGGGTGGTCAGACTTTTTCTTACCTCCCTTTTCTAATAATTTTCAAAAGCGAATGTGAGATAAAACATAATAAAGTCCCAGAGAACAAATGCAGGGCACCTGGCCCAGGCGACCCTGACCCTGTCTCTGCTGCCACAGGTGAGAAGCCACACAAGTGCCAGGTGTGCGGGAAGGCCTTCAGCCAGAGCTCCAACCTCATCACCCACAGCCGGAAGCACACGGGCTTCAAGCCTTTCAGCTGTGAGCTGTGCGCCAAGGGCTTCCAGCGCAAAGTGGACCTGCGGCGGCACCGTGAGAGCCAGCACAACCTCAAGTGAGGCTGCCCTGAGCCCAGCTCCCCGCCAGCCCCAAGACCGTGTCACCTGGAGAGAGGCCAGTCTCACACACCCAGATCCCCAGTCTCGTGGAGGCAGCCCTGGACAGTCTCATCCAACCTGTTCTGAGACTCAAATTGCTGTGTGGCCTCGAGCCAGTCACCTTCCCTCTCTGGGCCAACATTTCCGCCGCCACTGGGAAGGGGCAGCTGGGCCTTTCCCAAGCCGATGCTGTCTGCAGGTCTGGGAGCTCAGAGCCTTCCCCTGTCAGAGCCCAGGAGGCCAGAGTAGCCCCAGGTGGGCCCAGAGAAATCCTCCCCTATTTGCTGCCCCCAGGGTTCGGATCAGCTTGGCTTTCAGCAGGCCTCTTTCTGGGAGATGGCCAGAGCCATTTCCCGCCTCAGTGGGAGGCCTAGCACCCCTCTGCTTCAGCCGGCTGATCCCCGCTTCTGACGGGCACTCCGGCCACGGGGATTCCAGTTCTGCTGTCAGACCGTGGAGAAGCCAGCAGTTACTGCTGTCAAAATCCTGCTCCTCTCAAGAGCTGTAAATAAAAATAAAGACACCCCTTTACTTACATTTGACCAGCATTTGTTCAGTGCCTACTGGGTATGCTTGAGGCTTTTGGGGAGGGATGGTACGGAGTCTTGAAAAACAGAGAAAGCTCTGTAGTCACTCACAGACACATTGAGAGACCAAACGCCGGGGCAGATCCATGGAGACCCCTGTGACAGGACGGCAGGCGGGGCCAGGTGGGCGTAGCCGGGGGCGCTCTGTTTCCTGTGACCGCTCTAACAAGTCACTGTCAGCTTGGCGGCTTCCAACAACACCAAGGGGGACTTCCCTGGTGGTCTGATGGTTAAGACACCACGCTTCCAATGCAGGGGCCGCAGGTTCGATCCCTGGCTGGGGAACTAGGATTCTGCATGCTACACAGCCTGCAGTGCTTAGATACTCAGTCATGTCCGACTCTTTGTGACCCTGTGGATGGCAGCCCGCCAGCCTCCTCTGTCCACGGGGAGTCTCCAGGCAAGAATACTGGAGTGGGTGGCCATGCCCTCCTCCATGGGATCTTCCCCACCCAGGGATCGCAGCATGGCCAAAAAAATTAAAACAAAAACACAAAGGCATTCTCTTACAGATGTGGAGGTCAGAAATCCAAAGGGCATCTCACGAGGCTAGAAGTCAAGGTGCCAGGAAGCTGGTTCCTTCTGGAGACTTCGAGGGACACTCTGCTGCCACTTTTTTCCCAGCCTATATCCCTCAGCTCGTGGCCTCCTCCTCTATCTCCAGACTGCATCCCTCTGATCTCCCATCAGCCCACCTCCTTTCTCTGCGTTTGACCTGCTGGCTTCCCTCTCATAAGGACCCTTGTGATCACATCGGGCCCCTCCTGGATCACCCGGGGGACCCTTCCCATCGCAAGGTCCTTGATGGAATCACCGTGGTAGGCATAATAATGGTCCCCAGAGGCCTGCCAGGTGGCTCAGTGGTAAAGAACCTGCCTCCCAATGGAGAAGACACAGGTTCAATCCCTGGGCTGGGAAGATCTCATATGTGTCTCGAAGCAGCTAGGCCAGCGGGCCACAACTACTGAAGCCTGTGTAGTGGAACTAGAGAAAAGCTGCACATGGCAAGGAAGACTCAGCATAGCCCATAAATTAATTAATTAATATTTTAAAGTAAGTTTAAAAAAAGAAGAACCCCCCCCAAAACAAAATCATGTCCTCATGCCTGAAACTTGTGACTATTATCTCAGAGCAGAGGAGACTTAGCAGGTGTGATTACATTAAGCCTGGTGTGGCCCCTCACTGCTGCTGCTGCTGCTAGGTCGCTTCAGTCGTGTCTGACTCTTTGTGACCCCATAGACGGCAGCCCACCAGGCTCCCCCGTCCCTGGGATTCTCCAGGCAAGACTACTGGAGTGGGGTGCCAATGCCTTCTCCGGTGGCCCCTCACTAGCTGCCAGATTCTCCTTTGTAAAATGATGAATGTAGCAGTCCTCCCTGTGGGCTGTGAGAGGATCCCCTGAGGCCATGCCTGTACAGTAGTGAGCCCGGCCCAGCACACGGTAAGTGTTGCTCGGCCATGAACACGCCCTCTTGAAGTCCTGACTGTCCTGCAAGGCCTGCTCAAGTGCTGCCTCCTCCAAGAAGCCTCCCTTGGTCATTTCAGCCAGAGTTCTCCTGCTTCTAAACACGGAGCTCCTTGGGCTCCTCGCGTACAGCTCAGAACACACTGAACCGGTACCGGTACTAGTAGTTATCTGTGGACAAGCTTCCTCTCTGCTAGAAGGAATTCCCTCTGGCCTCTGGCTTTCAGCACCAAGCCCGTGCCTGGCCCGCTGCAGTGAACACTTCTGAATGAGTCACTTCCGGGTGCCAAGCTAGGCCCAAGGCTGCCTGACACTGTCTCTGACCCACACGGCCCTCTGCAAAGGAGATGTCGTTATCCCTTGTCACAAAGCGGGTGTAAATGAGACTCAGAGAGGTCGTTCATCTTGCCCAAGGTCACCCAGCGGGTAAGTGCGGAGCTGCGATCATTTGACCCATGTCTTCTTTGAGTTTCTGTTTGCCTTTCTTCCCAACGACATCTGCGATGTTTGCTGTCCTCCACGGTGAGTCTAGAGGTTTCTGAGGCCCCTGGGGAATGGTAAATCCCTGGGCTCCCAGGCTCTGGGTTTGGCTGGGCAGGACCCCTTGGCGCACTTCATTGCAGAGGCCCTTCCTGTTTACTTTAGCAAGAATTCCCCTGCACAAACCCGTCAGGTGTGCGGAGGGTGGGGTGGAGGCTTGGGATTTGCATACGAGGGTGGTCTGGTCTCCTCAGCAGGCTTTCAGATCCTGTCCTGCCGGCGACCTTGCTCTTGAAGTCCGAGGAAGACGGCCTCTGGCAGCCAATCCAACGGAGGCGCTGGGGCCCTGGAGACCCCTGTTCCTGCCCCTCCTCCCATCCACAGGGACCCTGTGGCCCAGAGAGGGAAGAAAACTTGCCCAAAGTCACACAGCAGAGTCAGGCTCACCTGGAGTGAGCCTGCACCTCCCAGAGATGGGAACACACACATACACACACACACACACACACACACACACACACACGGGCGCACGGAGGACATACTTTGCATGCTCCTTGTTTGCTAAACAAAACCACTCTAATATCAGGATTTCAGCCACTTCTGCGGCAGGGCGGGGCTAGGAAGAGGAGCTCTTTCTTCAAGAAAGACAAGGCGTCTTTCTTCCTCTGCTGAGGTTGGGAGAGTGGGATTGCTCAGGTCGACCCCTCCGCCCAGTGCCCATGACAGGGTGGTGAGGCGGGGGTGGGGGCTGCAGCCTCGGAGCAGGGGGCCGGAACCCCACCTCCACGCACGCTGCAGAGACAGGGGGTCAGCGGGCAGGCAGGTATCCGATTGTGAAACCTGCTTCCTGGGAAGAGTCCGCGGGGTGTGGGAGGGGCGGGGGAGGGCAGAGCCACCCTGCCGCCCCTTCCCTGCGCCCACCCCTCACCCAGCCTTGGGAACCCCAGGGCGGTCCCAGGGAGGATGTGCTACCCGCTCGGAGCCGCGGCCCTGGAGAAGGCCTGCAGGTCAGCGTCAGCCCACAACCCAGCAAGCTGTGCTCAGGCCCGTGGGAGCATCTCAGCCTTTGGGACAGCAGGGCTTCACTCAGCACGCTGGGGTCGGGGGGGCCCAATCACATGGGTGCAGTGGGCCCTCCAGCTGCTGTGATTGGAGGGAGTCCAGTTGCTCCTTCTCTGCGTCCCAGTCCACTACCACTCCCCCTCGTCTGAGATGCCCAGCGTGGAGTCCCTGAGTGTGAAGCCCCATCCAGCCCCGAGAAGACTGCCCGGGGCTTCCCTTTCCGGGGCTTCCCTTTCCTGCACGAGGGAAAGGGCCCAGGGGGCGGAGTTGCTGGCCCCCCTGTCACATGGCCTATTGGCTGTGACGTCACACAGAATCCAGGTCTTCTGACCCTCCGGTCTAGGGCCTCTCTACCAGAACAGTGAGACTTATTGCACCATGCCAGGGGACGCTGCTTACAGAAAACTCGGCGTCAGTGGCAGCCTCTGAGGCTGTGTGGGAGATGAGGGGTGGCTGGACTGTGGCACTGGCCCGGCTGCTGGGGACTGGAAGGGTGTGGATGGAACAAGTCAGACATGGTGTCGGTAACTCAAGTCGGAGGATTGATTTACTCTGGGGTATGTAACAAAACCAATATTTTAATATTAAAATGAACTGGTCAAGTCAGGAAGCAGAATGCAACATTTGAATCAATTTTCAGATGGAATGTCCCACTGGTGGTGGCAGCTTCAGGTGACACCCCCAGGCCCCCAGTGAGGGACACACTGGGAGAGGCCAGGCGGCCCTCCATGGAAATCAGTGGTCGACATGGAAACAAACCTCCCAGGGGCAGTCCGTCCAGGAATTTGCACAGTGGCTGAGCTGACCCCAGACTGTTAGGAGGGGACCTCCCCACCCTGACCAGCCTCAGCAGGGACCCGGGAGGAGCTCCGGGTGGCTGGTGTTGCTGTCACCCCAAGACTGACTAAGAACCTGGCTTAGAACTGCCTCCAGCCCCCAGTTCTCCCGCTGGGCTCCCCAGATCACACTGAGCATGCAAGACAGATTATCTTTCCGAAGCTCAGTTCCCATGTCTCTTGGGGTCCTCCCCCTGGTCCAAAGCAGTCAATGGCTCTGGTTCCTTGGGAAGACTCCTCTGGGTCTTGAGTCTCTCCTGCTGCCTCCGGTCAGGCAGGGAAGGCCCCTGGGATGGAGACCATCATGGCCGCACCATCCCACTTCCCCGGGATTCTGTACAGAAAGCTGAGTCTTCCTTGTTATTTCCCAAGAGGCCTTTAGGGAATTCCCGATGCTATTTTCTACCCTCTTGGCCAACAGTGTTCCCTCCCCTGAGCCCTTGAAACCCAGTTCAAGTACACAAATTTTTCTTTTATTTTGGCTGCACAGCATGTGAGATCCTAGTTTTCCAACCAGGGATCGAACTTGCAGCCCCTGCATTGGAAGCACAGCCTTAACCACTGGACCCCCAGGGAAGTCCCACAAGTGCATAGATTTCCCAACATGTGCTCACCCAGGACCCTCAATTCTACTCCCAGGAATTCACATGAAAGAGAGACAGTCACGAAGGGACCACAGTTAGCTACCAGGTCTTCTTCTGAAGCCAGCTGGAAATAGAAAAAAAAACCAAACTGGAACCATCCTAACCTCCCAGGAGAGATTGGCTAAGCAACCAGTGGCACACCCAGACAGTGGTCATCTGAGCAGCCGTCACGAAGAGCCACCGTGCTTTATAAGGCCTGACCCGGAAGGGGCCTGGGTGCTGACGTGGAGTGAAAAATGCTTGCTTCACCATCGCGTGCTGATTCTTTACAAACAGCACAACTTACGTTTGTGGGTGCTTAGAGAAACAAATCCGAGGAAGGCACGTCCAACCATTGATAGCGGTTGTTTCTGGGGCCTGGGAAGGAGGGTTGACTTCACCCTCAATGCTATCTATGAAAGAAACTCGGATTTGTGTTTGTCTGTGTGTTTTACTAAAAAAAAAAAACTGAACAGAAAATAGATTTTGCAGAATAAATGCATCAACGAAGGAAGCTGTTCATGATATCTTAAGTAAAAAAGTGGTTTAAAATCAGTATATACCATATGATTCCATTTTGTTAATTACACACACGGAAGGAAGTTTGCGAGGATAAAGAGCAGCGTATCAACAGGGGCTGTGTTGAGGGGGGCTGCAAATTTTCTTCTCCGTCTCTTTCAGCGTTTATGTTGTATTTTTCCGTCATGGGCATGCATGATAACATTATCAATGGCGTTACAAAACGACTCCTGCTCAAACATCATTTCCCTGCCTTGAGGTTGCCTCTCCACTCCTCCCTCCAAGCTGCTGGCCCTCCACGGCTCCATGGGGCAGGGTCCTTTCTCCTTTAACCAGTGCTGGCCGGCTTGTCCCCAATTCCCAACCCCAAGAGCTGCCTCCTAGCAGATGCTGGTCCAGTCCTAACCCTCAGCTTAGCAGCCAGCACCCAGGAGGTCCCAGGGAAGCCCAGGAAGGATGTGCACCCCTGTCAGGGCCTCTGGCTCCTTTGTGGCAGGTCGGGTGGGTCCCCTAACGGAGGAGCCCCTGGCTTGGGGATGGTGGGCCGGACCCTGGACCCCCAGATCTTCCTCCTAGCCGGGCGCAGGGTTGCCCCCTCCCATCTGCCTGGGGTCTGGCTGGAATTGGTCCCCAGCCAGGAGTCGGGCAGGGCCCCAGGTTCCAGCGGCGGGGGTGGGGGGCTGCAGGAAGGCAGGAGGAGGGAAATCTGAGACAGGGGCTGCGCTGAGCGGCCGTGCTCAGGTTTGGCCTGATAAAGTTTATCAAACGGTGCCGGCTGCCAACCGTTGGTGTGGAGCAGGCCCGCGGGCTTTGGCGGGAGGATGCGCCCAGGCCGATAGCGCCTTCCCGGTGTTATCAGGGGGCCTGGTGTCCCAGAGAGCGGGAGAGAGGGAGAAGCAAAGAGAGAGAGAGGGAGGCAGGGAGGGAGCCTTCCAACCACTTCACCCAGATGACAAGAGGTCTCAGAGGCCCCTGGGGCCCTTGACATCGCAGCCGTATGAGCGCTGGGAAGGGGCCCCATGGAGGTGTGGGCCAGGGGCTCCAGCTTTTCCCGGGGAGGGGCTCCGGCTTGCTGCCCCTCTGCACTTCTGCAAGCCTTAAAGAAAAAGTCCCCCCGGGCTTCCCTTGGTGTCTCAGTGGTAAAAAGTCTGCCTGCTGGGGCAGGAGACACAGATTCAATCCCTGATGCAGGAAGATCCCACGTGCAACCGAGCAGCTAAGCCCATGAGCCACAGCTCCCGGGCCTGCGCTCCACAGCCAGGGAGCCCAAGCTGCTGGGCCCATGTGCTGCAGCTGCCGAAGCGTGCACGCCCCAGAGCTTGTGCTCCGCCACGAGAGAAGCCGCTGCAGTGAGAAACCCGAGCATCTCAGCTACAAAGCAGCCCCTGCTCATACTCTCCCCAGCTAAAGATAGCCCATGTGCAGCAATGAAGACCCAGCACGGCCAAAAATAAATAAAATTTTAAAAAAGAGAAAAAGTCCCTTTTTCTGGAAGTTTCCATGCCCTAGAAGAGGGGGCCTCTCCACACCGCCCCT
Organism: Odocoileus virginianus; assembly: GCF_023699985.2. Taxonomy (NCBI): domain Eukaryota; kingdom Metazoa; phylum Chordata; class Mammalia; order Artiodactyla; family Cervidae; genus Odocoileus; species Odocoileus virginianus. Next base: position 98,140,463 of record NC_069675.1, read on the forward strand.
GTGGTCTCGAGGTGAAGGTCAGGCTCAGTTCACCTTAGGGACCACTCCCGTAAATGTCACTGTCTTGGGAGCCGCCCTTCAGGGAGTCATCCCCACCTTACAAACGAGGAGACGGAGTCTCAGAGTGAGTGTCGAGGATTGGGAGGAGGAGGACCCGGGGAGCAGAAGGCAGGAGGAGGGATGAGAGGCTGAGGCCAGGCCCCCGCCCCTGGCTTGCGCTCTGCAGGGCGGGGGTACTGGTCCCAGGCTCAGAGCCACGCAGGGCAGCCCCCTGACCGTGGCCATGGCAGTCAGAGGGAGGGCAGACCCCAAGGTCTGCAGGGTTACCCTGGGTTGGGGGGAGGGGTGGGTGGCATCTTTGTGGGTTTTTATAATTCCCTTTTCTAGACATTTCCTGCCTTTTCCGTGATTTCTATGGTAGCAATGTGGGGGTGTTGGGGCGCCTGCGGGGAGAAAGGTGATATGTTTGCTTTCAGAAGGAGAGAGTGCAAGGGCCCCAGGAGCCCCTGGCTGGGCCCTTGAGCCCAGGAGCACCAGCCCGGGGTGCAAACAGAAGCCAGGCCTGCCGGTGTCCACCGGCGCAGACAGCCGGGTCCCCTAGAGCCCCGGAGAACCCCCGGGCCAGGGGCCTTCCCGAGGCCCCAGGGCCACCCAGTGGGGTGGAAAGCACTCATTGATTGACTCTTATTTACAGAGCAGCTGCCCTAAGCCAGGCTCACTTCCGGGCAGTGAGGATGGGCGGTGGGAGCAGCCAGTGTCCACGCTTATGGCACCGAGGGGGGTGTCCTAAGAGGAGAAACAGAGAAAGCCCGAAGAAATACAGAAAGGGGGGCGGGGTGTTGGCGTGGGGAGCCTGCCTCTCAAGAGGTGGGGAGGAGACAGCCCAGACCCAGACGGGAGGGGCGGGGGGTGGTCGGAGGCTGAGATGTCACTCTGGCCCCCTCCTGGCAGGACGACTTACAGGCACTTCCCTCTGGACCTCAGTTTCTCTCATCCATACGATGACCCCTGTGGTCTCAGAAATCTCGATTCAGCCCGCACCCTCCAGTCCCAAGACTTCCTTTCATCGACTCTTTTTTTTTTTTTGGTAGTGTTTTGCATTTTAACTAATTAATATTGAGATAGAGTTGACAGATCACATTCTATCAGTTTTATGTGTAGTGCGTGATTATTTAATGCTTGTATGTGTGATGAAACTATCACCACGATAAGTGAATATCCATCAGCACACAGTTAAAAACGTCTTTCTGATGATGAGAACTGCTCTTTAAATAGCTTTCTTTTTGGCTGGGCTGGGTCTCCCTTGCTGGGCAGGCTTCTCTCTAGCTGTGGAGCGCAGGCTTCTCATTGCGGCGGCTTCTCTATTGCAGAGCACCGGCTCTAGGGCTTTAGGGCTTCCATGGGTGCAGCTCCCGGGCTCCAGGACGCAGGCTCAGCAGCTGGGGCGCACCGGCGCAGTTGCTGCATGGCGTGCGGGATCTTCCCTGATCGGCGACCTCACCCGCGCCTCCTGCATTGGCAGGTGATTCTTTACCGCTGAGCCGCCAGGAGGGCCTGATGGGAACTTTGAAGCCCTACCCTTCTCTCCCTTTTTTACTGAAGTATAGCTGATCGGCCACATCGTGTTAGTTTCAGGTATACACAAAGTGATTCAATATATATGTGTGTATATATATATATATATATGCACACATAGTTTTTCAGATTCTTTTCTATTATAGATTACAAGATTCTGAACATAGCTCCCTGTGCTACACAGTAGGTCCTTCTTGTTTATCTATTTTATCTAAGCAGTGTGTATCTGTTAATCCCGGACTCCCACTGGGTCCTCCCCCAACACCCCCTCCTGGACTCTTGAAGGGAGGGTGCAGGTGACAATTGTCAGGCAGAGACCCCGGAGTTTGCACATTCGCCGGCCTTCAGTGCACGTGGGGGCAGGCAGGTGTCCAGATATGGAGCAGGGTTTCAAAGTAGGGAAGACAGAAAAGGGTGCCCGACACATTTTTGCAGCTTGTCTGCAACACCTGGCAATACCCTGTCTCAGAACCTCTGCCCTCTCCCCACATTGAGTGTGGCAGTCACTCAGTCGTGTCCAGCTCTCTGTGACCCCCTGGCCTGTAGCCTGCCAGGCTCCCTTGTCCATGGGATTCTCCAGGCAAGAACACTGGAGTGGGTAGCCATTCCCTTCTCCAGGAGATCTTTCCAACCCGGGGTTTGAACCCAGGTCTCCTGCACTGCAGGCGATTTCTTGACTGATTGAGCCACCTCATGCAGAAGTAAATGGATGTGGCCATTATCTTTGCCAAAGGCTCTGAGCTTGGAGCCCAGGCCCGGGGCTGCATCCCTGGGTCCCATGCCCTCCAGGCCACCGTGGGCTGCACTGACCCGGGCCACACTCACGGGCAGTCCCCGCTGACAGCTGGAACCACAGACGCCAGGCTGAAGCTCAGAGCTATTTCTGCAAAGGGTGACTTGGGACTTCCTCCCGGATCTCTTAAAAATAAAGGGGTTATCGTGGTCCTCAGGCTCCTTCCTCCAAGCGAGGAACCCTGACATGATTTCTGGGGGAGGCCTGGGCCCCCCGAGCCCCTCAGCCCAGCGAGGACTTATCTCTGGGCTCAGTTGGGCAGCAGGAAGGGAGAGAAGCGACCACCGAGGCCGCTCTTCCTGCCCCAGAAGCCCCTTTTGGGAGCAGCAGGGGATGTGGCCACTGACTCAGGGGCGTCAATCAGCCTTCTTCCCCGGGGCTGCGGTTGCCCACCGGACTCTGGGGGCGGGAATCAGAAATCAGGGGGGCAGAGAGATGGGGGGAAGCCTCTGGCACGTCCAGCCCAGCCTCTGCCTCTGGCACGACCCAGTCTGTGTGACCCATGCCCAGTCCCGCAAAGCTGGTGGAATGTCGGTCTCCACTACACCCCCAGCCCCTGCAGAGGCTGGGGGACCCGCTCCTGGAGGTCAGGCCACCCTGTAGGGAGAGTGAGAAGGCAGAGGCTCTGGGAAGGCAGGCGGGGCTCAGGGCAGTCCTCCTCCCCCCGCCAGGGGTCCACTTTGCAGCAGAGAGGAGCCCAGGGCCCAGCCCACCCCCTGTGGGGACTCTTCCCCACTTTGCAGTCCCCAGAGTTTTAGTCCAAATGGAAGGCAACTCCTCTCAGGGTTTTCCAAGAAAGAACCCTAAGGCTCCATTCAACAGCCTGGGCCCTGAGGGGCCGAGATACAGGAGAGGGGACACTTGGTGGACTCTGGGAGGCTGAGAGGCCACCAAACCCACGCTGGGGCAGAGAAGTCTTCCCACAGGAAACAACCATCCGAGGAGAATTTGATCTGTCTGGAGTGGAGACGGTGGCTCCAAGCCTAGGAGCAGTAGGTGCAAAGGCCCTGGGGAGACCTAAGGCTTCCATCTGTCCCAGCTCCATCCCCAACCTGCTGGGAGCCTGGGGGCCAGACAGTGCCCCACTGGGGCCACAGAAGCCAAAGTGTAGAACAAGGATGAGCTCGAGGACTCCCAGGAGCCATCCTGGGGTGCTGGGCACCCAGTCATGTTCACCCCGGCTTGCTGTTGCCAGCTATCACGGGCCCAGCCGGCCAGTCCCACCTGCGGCCAGCCTTCCTCTGGGAGGAAGGTTCAGGCCACCTGACCTGAGTGCGCATCCCCAGGGCGGCTCTGCAGAAGCCGACAATCTTAGCTGGAAACCGTCGCAGGGCAGGTCGGGGCTTCCTCCCTGACCAGCTCCCCAGCGCCCCTCAGCCCAGCCTCAGACTTATCACTGCCCTCCAGCTGCCTCGGCCCGGGCCCCCTCCAACCACCTCCCCCGGATGATTCAGCAAATCTTCCCTCCCTGGGGGGAAAAACAAGGGTGTAAAAAAAAATCACAATGTCAGATTACAAAGCCCCAACTGTAGGGCAGGCCCCTGGCAGGGAGATAAGGGTCCCACTCTGCCCTCAAAGCCCCTCTGGCAGATAAACCTTCTAAAGCAGGCTGCAGGTGTGGGGTGCTGAGGCCTGGCCCGGGGGAAGTCACCGGGCGGTGCATGCCCTCGGGTGGTGAGCTGGGCAAAGAGGAAGCGCCCGGCCACAGTAGCAGAGGAGCTAGTGTTGCCAGCCACCGCCCCCCCCCCCACCCCCGCCCTCCGGCCCCTGCCAGAAAGACAGAAAGAGCGGGGCGGAGGCCTGTGCAGAAAGTGCACCGGGAGCGTGCCCACAGATGCCCTCTGCAGCTCGGCCTGCAAACCCTCCCGGTGCAGGGCCGGCTGAGTGGGGAAGTGAGGGTGCCCGTCTTCTGGAGGCCCCCGGGTGCAAGGAGCAGCGGGGGCCACTGGAGGGCTGGGCACCTCCTCTGGGCAGGGCTGGGGCAGCCCGGAAGACCTTGCCGGGGGGCGTCCAGGCTTCCAGGTCAGAGTCGGGCCAGTCTGGAGCTCCCTCCACCCCAACTCCCCGACTCCATCTCTGGAACGTGAGAGGAGGAGGGGCTGCTGAGGCCACGGGCTTCCTGCGCCGGCAGGGGCCGGCCACCTGATGATGGGTTTAAGTTAGGGCTGGGGCGGGGCTCTGCCATCCCAGACAAGTCATTTCTCTCCGCTCTGGGCCCATCGGTAAAATGAGAGCGGTCCCAAAACCCACGGCGGGGCTGTCCCGGGGCATGAAGGTGCACCTGCCAGGCACGAGCCGCTCCAGTCTCCGAGGCTGGGGGAGTCAGCGTCTGCTTGGGAAGGCAGTGGTTAGGGGACAAACCCCTACCAGATCCTCGGCACACAAAGTCAGGGGTCTGACTACCTGACTGCCTCTCCTTCTCCACCTGGGGCAGCTTTCTGAGCTCATTTCTCTGAAAGAGTGAGGCTGGCCAGACAGAAATAGGTACAAGGGGAGGCTCCAGGCACAGGCTTGGGTGCAAGGGCCTTCCGCCTATTTAAATCCTCTGAGCTGACCTGGAGCTGGTCACGCCTCTGCCGTGACTTCAAGGAAGTCCTTGCCTCCCTCCAGGGCCTCCGTTTCCCAGCCTGCAAAAGTGAGAGAGCTGGTCAAGACGGGGACCGACCACCCCGATGTGCTGCAGATTTGCAAATACCAACAGCTCACAGGGGCCGTGTTTGGCCCAAGGTGATGAACCAGAAGCAAGAAACGCCAAGGGGTCATGGCAGCCAAAAGGGGAAGCGGCCCAAGGGTCCGCCGAGAGATGGGGGAGAGGCAGAGTGTAGTCCATCCACACCGTGGAGTCCTCGCCAGCCTGCAAGAGGAAGGCGAGTCCGACCCCACGGCAGCAGAGATGAGCCCTGAGGACCCCGTGAAATGAGCCGGACACAAAAGGACAAGAACCGTGCGCTCTCACTTCTAGAGAGACCTGGCCTGGTCAGAGAGAGAGGAGGGCAGTGGGGGCCAGGGGCTGGCGGGAAGGGACGGGGAGGCAGGGTTTGATGGAGACAGAGGAGCAGTTTTACAAGATGAGAAGAGCTCTAGGAGCGGATGGTGGCACAACAGTGTGAACGGAATTAACACCCCTGAGCCGTACACACAAGCGTGATGAAGACAGCAAACGTGCTGCATATTTTTAAAATATTTCTTGATTGATTTGTGGCGTCAGGCCTCAGTCGCTGCACGCGGGACCTCTGTTGGGGCACAGACTCTTGAGTTGCGGTGGGCTCGCTTAGCTGGGGGGTGTGGATTTAGTTGCTCCATGGCCAGTGGGATCTTAGGTCCCCAACCAGGGATCAAACACCGTGTCCCTTGCATTACAAGGCCGATTCTTAACCACTGGACCACCAGGGAAGTGCCTGGGTCATGTATATTTTAGCATTGTTAAAAAAAGAGAGAGAAGAGAAGAGAAGCAAGCCAGCGGGTCAAGTGTGGCCTTGGTGTTTGCTGAACAAAGGCTTAGGGACCCGAGCCCAGCAGCAAACAGCTCACCGTCTGGGTGGAGAGACGGGCCGGCAGTGTCCACCACCGAGGCCGAGCAGGCCGGCCCGTGCTGGAGGGGGCAGGAAGGGACCCAGGGCTGCGGGGAGAGACCGCGTCCCTCCAGGACCAAGCGGCCGAGCACCCCCCAGGCAGCTGCACCAGAATCCCAGTGTCTTCTCCTCCTCCCAGAGCGGCTCTGTCGGCCTCAGGCCTCCCGCAAAGCTGTTCCCTCTGCCTGGAAGGCGGGCCCTCAACTCTTCAGCAGGCTTCCTTTCTCCAGTCTAGTTTCAACCCACAGGCGCCCTCCGAGGAGACCTGGCCCCAAGAGATGCTCTCCTCTGACACGGGTCATGACTATCATCAAACAGCTATTTGTGCCACTGTCTAAACGCCCAGTGAAGGTCTCCACCGCCTCCCCCACACCCAGCAAATAAATGCGACGGATGGACGGGTGGTTGGGTGGGTGGGCAAACCAGCTCATGGGGCTGGCCCTCCCCATCCCAAGGGGTTGGTGAACGGTGAGGGCCCCGGCTGGGGTTGGCAGGGAGATGGGGGGTGGATGGCTGTGACTTGGAGTTCGGAACCCCTGGTCGGTCCTGCCTGAGCTGCGTGATTGTGCAGTCGTGTGAGATCTGCTTCCAGACGTCAGCGGACGGCTGCGAGACCCCAGCCCAGAGCTGCAACAGGAAGACAGCACCAGTGCCCACCCCGAGGACCAGCCCTCGGTGTGAGACCCTGCCCCCGCACGGAGCACTTCCCCAGTAAAGAGAGGCTGCTAGACACCCGTCTTTAACAACCTAGGAAGCTGAGGCAGTCGCGCAGTCGGGTCCGACTCTCTGTGACCCCTTGGACTGTGACCCACCAGGCTCCTCTGTCCATAGGATTTCCCAGACTAGAATACAGGAGTGGGTAGCCATTTCCTTCTCCCGGGGAATATTCCCGACCAGGGATTCAACCTGCGTCTCCTACATTGGCAGGCGGACTCTTCACCACTGAGCCACCTGGGAAGCCCTAAACTGGGGCATCCACTTGTCCGAAGCTTGGCTGAATTTTAATTTTAATTTTAATTCCTGCCTGGAGAATCCCGTGGACAGAGGAGCCCGGCAGCCATGGGGCTACAGTCCATTGGGTCGCAGAGAGTCGGACACGACTCAGGGACTTTCACATCACAGCCCAAAGGCTTTTTAATGGGCAGGTCAGCCCTGCCCTCAAGGTCTTGGATTCAGTCCCGGTTCCGAGGCCCCCCTCCTGCCCAGAACTCCCCACTCCCCGAGTCCTGGGCACAGAGGAGGCGTCTCTGCGCTGGGCAGAGGGCCGGGGCTCAGGAAGGGGGAGCCCCAGCGTCCAGAACCGCAGCCCCCTTCCTTCCCCGGTCCCCTCCCCGTCGCCACTCCCCCTCCTTTCTCCCCATCCCCCATCTCCCTCCCCCGCTCCTAGCCTCAGTTGGGGTCGGGGCCCTGGCAAGTGCTGAGCCCGAAACTGCTGAATTATGCGGTGGTTCGGGTCATTCAGCCTCTGCCCGCCAGGTCCTGGGCAGGGTCCCTGCCGAGTAGGGAGGGGACGGCGCCCCCTGGTGACCGCGCCCGCGGAGGTGGGGGGCGCGCAGGGGGGAGGCGGGGCGGGGGCGCAAGGGACTGACGCCCCTCGCGGGTCTGCGTGCGCTCTCTGACTGTCCCATCCGCTGCCGTAGGCGTCGGTGTGTCTTCCAGAGGTGCTGGAAAACGGTCCAGAGACCCCGCCACCAACTAGCAGTCAATGGGGTTGGGGGTTCGGGGTTGGAGGTCAACAGGTGCGGAGGCCTCTCCAAAGTGGGGAGCGGACCCCTGTTCTCAGGGATCACCCTGAGAAGATGGAGGGGGGCGGGGGTGTGCAAAGGCAGAGGCCCTGGGGTAGGGGCCTGGAGCCTCAAGGTTAAAAATTGGGGCGAGGGGTTCGGGAGCAAACGGGGTGTGATTGGGAGAGTCTGGGGAGCAGGACCCCCGGAATCTCTGTTAAAGGGTTTGGGGTCCCCGCCTCCTGTAACCCCAGCAATGAGCAGCCAAGGCGCCTTGATGGAGAAGCGCCCCCTGGCTTCTACGGGGAGGATGGCGGACACCAAGCCTGCGAAGGTGTTGAAATCGGGGACACCCGGAGGTGGGCGTGCCCAAGGGAATCCGGGCTGGAGAATGGCCTGAGCGCCCCCCGGGGTGGGCCCTGAGACCCCCAAACAGTTACAGGGGCAGAGGTCATACAGGGTTGCGGCCCCAGGGGGGAACCTTTAGTGACATCTAAGGAAATCACGGGATTCCATGCCCTTTGACCCACCAGTATCTTACAGACATCTGCCCATGTGTGAAGAGACATACAACAGTGATTCATTGCGACCTTGTATTTGCAAAAGGTTGGAAACAACCTAAGTATCCTTCAAAGAGGGCTGGTTAATCATGGTCCCACCATCCAGTGGAACACAGGGCGTCTGTTCAAAGAATGCGGAAGTGCCATGTGAACCGATATTTCCCAAGATATATTGTCCCATCAAAGAGGCGGATATGGAAGGGAGTGTGTAGTAAACCCATGTGTCATCAATTCATTTAGAGCTGACTACGTTTTGCCCCTGCGACAGACGAGATCTTAGTTCCCCGACCAGGGATCGAACCTGTGACCCTATAGAGGAAATAAGGAGTCCTAACCACCAGACCGCCAGGGAAGTCCGTAGAGTTCACTTTAAAAGATCAAGGATTCATATTACAGCCTCTCGGGAGCCAGTAGAAGCATGTTCAGCTGTGTATGAGAGGGAGAAGAGACGAACAAAACCCCTTTGTGGGCTAGTGGCTCACTTTTTAAGGGGGGGGGTGAAGAATATACAATTTTACCTTTAACTATGTAGATTATCTCTAGAGAGATAAATAAGAAACTGATAATATTAGTCACCTCCAGAGAAAAGATGAGTCCTGTGTCTGGGAAAGGAGTGGGAAGGAGGTCTTTTCACCAAAAGGCTTTGGTGTCTGAGATTTTGAACCACCTGTATTTAGCTATGCATCCTCCTGAGAGAAAAACGTAAGTGGACATGGGACACCTGTTAGGAGGCTGTCACGGTGGTCACGGTGAGAGGTGAAGTGATGGGCTGATGGATGCACTGCATTTGTTTATCCATTCATCTGTCCCAGGACATTTGGCTATTGCAAGTGACGGTGCTCTGAACCCGGGTCTACAGATAGGTCTTCGGGGCCCTGTTTTTTATTATGCTGGATGCATGCCCAGGAGTGGAATTGCTGGACCGTGTGGTCATTCTGTTTTTAACTTTGAGGAACTGCCGTACTGTTTTCCACAGGGCACATCATTTATTGTACTTCATTTATTCACCTTTGGCTGCGCTGGGTCTCCACTGCCCCGCGCGGCTCTTCCCCAGTTGCGGCGCCGGGCTCCTCATCCGGGGGCTCCTCCTGTTCAGGGCAGGGGCTCCGGGCACACGGCCTTTGCTAGTCGCGGCTCCCTGTGGCTTAGGCGCTTAGCGGCCCCGCGGCGTGGGGGATCTTCCCGGCCGAGGGGTGCAAGCCGCGGCCCCGGCAGGGGCAGGCAGATTCTTCACGACTGAGCCACCAGGCAAGCCACTCAGGGCTGCCCCATTTACCGTCCTCTACTGGGTGGAGGGACTTTCCGCAGACCAGCTTCCGGTTCTGACCGAGGCATTGCCTCTGGCCTTGGACCCTCATATCACGGCACCAGCAAATTGTCACAGAAGGTGGTAAGAGTGCATCTCATTCCAGATGGCCATCAATAACTTAGCTATCACAGAAGGGACCACATTCTCAAAAACCTAAAATCAGAAGTGCCACAAAAGCCAGCAAGTCCACTCCTGGGTATATATCCGAAAAAACCAAAAACACTAATTCAAAAAGATATATACGCCCCAATGCTCACACAATCATTTATAATTGCCAAGATAATGGAAGTAACCTAAATGTCCATCAACAGATGCATGGACAAAGAATATGTGATTAATATATTTACACACACACACACACACACACGGGAGACCTGGGTTTGATCCCTGGGTTGGGAAGATCCCCTGGAGAAGGGAAACGCTACCCACTCCAGTATTCTGGCCTGGAGAATTCCATGGACTGTATAGTCCATGGGGATGCAAAGAGTCGGACATGACTGAGCGACTTTCACTTTCTCACACACACACACACATATATATACACATACATAGAATGGAGTACTACTCAGCCATAAAAAGAATGAAATTTTGCCCATTTGCAGCAACGTGGATGAACTTGGAGGGCATTATGCTAAGTGAAATAAATCAGAGAAAGGCAAATACTGTGTGATATCACTTACATGTGGAATCAAAAAAATACAACAAACGTGACTATAACAGAAAAAGGTGCAGACTCACAGACTGAGGGGACAGACTAGTGGTCACCGTGGGGAGGGGGAGGGGGCAGTGTTGGGGGAGCATGTGAAGAGCACAGACTGCTGTGTATCAGATAAACCGCCAGGATATAGTATGCGACACAAGGAATATAGCCAATGTTATATGACAGCTATAAATGAAGTATGGCCTTTAAAAGCTGTGAATCACTATCATACACTTAAAACTTACATAATATTTTACACCAGCTATACTTCAATAACCCTGGAGGAGGAAATGGCAACCCACTCCAGTATTCTTGCCTAGAGAATCCCATGGACAAAGGAGCCTGGCAGGCTAGAGTCCATGGGGTCGCAAAGAGTCAGACATGACTGAGCACACACGTGTACTTCAATAAAATAAAATGTATAGATAGGTCATTTAGAAAAAAAAAAAAACAGAAGCGAGAGAGAGTCAGACATACAGAGAGGAGAATCCTTTGAAGACACAGACACAGAGGGAAGATGGCCCGATGACCATGGAGGCAGAGACTGGAGTGATGTCTGTACGTCCAACCAAGGAATGCCAAAGACAGCTGGCCACACCGGAGGCCAAGGGAAAGGAATGGAATGGATTACTCCACCTCCGGACCCTTCAGAGAGAGCGCGGCCCTACTGGTACCTTGATCTTGGACTTCTAGCCCCAGAACTATAGCAGAACAATTTTCTAGTATTTTAAGTCAAAACAAAATAAAATAAAAGTGACTGCAGACCAAGTATATATATTCCACTCAGTCCACGTGGAATATACTCCCAATGTGACTTCTCCTTAACCAAGCTTTTCCTAATACCAGTGACCATTTCAGTGCCTCCCAACACAAAGGAAATTGTGACCCGGGGGCAGGTTAGACGGAAAGAGACAGCAGCCTTAACCAACTGCAGTTAAAATAGCTTACCTTTTCCATTCTTATAAAGACACCTGCCCATGTGAATACAACGACCAAGCACCTCCCAAGAGCCTTAAAGAAAAGTACCTGCAATGAAGGGGGCCTGATGCTTAAATTCTGTTAGCTTCATTGAAATTTGCCTCTGCCTGGCACATTTTTGAAAATATTTAACTTGGCCATATAAACTCTGTGATCAGTCTTTGACGTTCCGCCCTGTAGGTGGATGCTTTTGAACTGTGGCGCTGAAGAAGACTCTTGGGAGTCCCTGGGACAGCAAGGAGATCAAACCAGTCCATCCTAAAGAAAATCAGTCCTGAATATTCATTGGAAGGACTGATGCTGAAGCTGAAGCCCCAATACTTTGGCCACCTGATGCAAAGCACAAGCTGGAATCAAGATTGCCGGGAGAAATATCAATAACCTCAGATATGCAGATGACATCACCCTTATGGCAGAAGGGGAAGAAGAACTAAAGAGCCTCTTGATGAAAGTGAAAGAGGAGAGTGAAAAAGTTGGCTTAAAGCTCAACATGCAGAAAACTAAGATCATGGCATCTGGTCCCATCACTTCATGGCAAATAGATGGGGCAACAGTGGAAACAGTGGCTGACTTTATTTTTCTGGGCTCCAAAATCACTACAGATGGTGATTGCAGGCATGAAATTAAAAGATGCTTACTCCTTGGAAGGAAGGTTATGACCAACCTAGACAGCATATTAAAAAGCAGAGACATTACTTTGTCAACAAAGGTCCGTCTGATCAAGGCTATGGTTTTTCCAGCGGTCATGTATGGATGTGAGAGTTGGACTATAAAGAAAGCTGAGTGCCAAAGAATTGATGCTTTTGAACTTTGGTGTTGGAGAAGACTCTTGAGAGTCCCTTGGACTGCAAGGAGATCCAACCAGTCCATCCTAGAGGAAATCCTGGGTGTTCACTGGAAGGACTGATGTTGAAGCTGAAACTCCAATACTTTGGCCACCTGATGCAAAGAACTGACTCATTGGAAAAGACCCTGATGCTGGGAAAGATTGAAGGCAGGAGGAGAAGGGGACAACAGAGGATGAGATGGTTGGATGGCGTCACCGACTCAATGGACATGGGTTTGGGTGGACCTCGGGAGTTGGTGATGGACAGGGAGGCCTGGCGTGCTGTGGTTCATGGGGTCACAAAGATTCGGACACGACTGAGCGACTGAACTGAACTGAACTGAACTGATGCAAAGAGCTGACTCATTGGAAAAGACCCTGATGCTGGGAAAGATTGTAGGCAGGAAGAGAAGGGGACGACAGAGGATGAGATGGCTGGATGGCATCACTGACTCAATGGACATGAGTTTGAGTAAACTCCGGGAGATGGTGATGGACAGGGAGGCCTGGTGTGCTGCAGTCCATGGGGTCGCAGAGTCGGACATGACTGAGCGCTTGAACAACAACGTGTAGGTACGTAGTTTAATTTTGCTTTGGAACCAGTTAACTAGGCAGACGATCGTCCTCTGGAACAGGGTGTCCCGCTTGGAAGTAAAAAGAAAACCACTCCCCACGTCCCCATCATTGACCGTCATTGGTGGCACTGTGTGGGAGCATTCTGGGACCTGTGGCCACGCCTCCCGGGGGGTCAGACCTGACGGGGAGGGTCTGACATCGCCCCCGCCCCCCCTCCCGCCCAGAGCAGGCCTCTTATTAGGCTCTGCTCCCGGTGCCCCCAGTCAGGCGGCCTTCCTCTGCGGCAACCGCTTTCTTTTAGGGTGTCATGGACGTTGAGGACCACCAGGTGGCGGTGTCTGCTCATGGGGCGCTCTGTTGCCACCTCGTGGCCGAAAGTGAGCATTACGCCTTCTCCCCAGTCCCGAGGGAGAATCCAGTTCCAGAAGGCAAGGGTTAACCCTTCACTCTGTTCTGTGGGCTGACCCAGCGGCCCAGGAAGGAATATTCATATTCTGGGGCCTAAAGGAAACATTTTTCAAAGCCTTCCTTGCTCTCGGTTGATTGCATTCTTCTTCTTGTTGTTGAGTCACTAATTCGTATCCGACTCTTTGGGACCCCATGGACTGCCACACGCCAGCCTTCCCTGTCCATCACCATCTCCCGGAGCTTGCTCAAACTCATGTCCATTGAGTGGGTGATGCCATCCAACCATCTCATCTTCTGTCCCCCTGACCTTCTCCCCTTGCCCTCAATCTTTGCCAGCATCAGGGTCTTTTCCCCAAAGTGTCATTGTTCAGTTCAGTTCAGTCCCTCAGTCGTGTCTGACTGCGACCCCATGGACTGCAGCACGCCAGGCCTCCCTGTCCATCACCAACTCCTGGAGTTTACTCAGACTCATGTCCATTGAGTCGGTGATGCCATCCAACCATCTCATCCTCTTCTCCACCCGCCTTCAATCTTTCCCAGCATCAGGGTCTTTTCAAATGAGTCAGTTCTTTGCATCAGGTGGCCAAAGTATTGGAGTTTCAGCTTCAGCATCAGTCCTTCAGGACTGATCTCCTTTAGGATGGACTGGTTGGATCTCCTTGCAGTCCAAGGGACTCTCAAGAGTCTTCTCCAACACCACAGTTCAACAGCATCAATTCGTTGGCGCTCAGCTTTCTTTATAGTCCAACTCTCACATCCATACCTGACCACTGGAAGTGTCATTGTTACCTGTTCCCAATGCTATGAGGCTTCAGGGAAAGCCCCAGCTGCTTCTTTAACAGGGTTCCAGAGCCTTCCTGGCCTCTCTCTCACCTCCCGGCCCTGCCTGCCCGCCCCACCTCTGCCTCTGACCTCCACCGTGGATCCCAGGCAGGACCACGGCCTCACCCTTAGGAAGCTGCTGCTTTGGGGGAGAAGCGATAAACAAGAGGGCTTCCCTGGTGACTCAGTGGTAAAGAATCCGCTTGCCAGTTCAAGAGATGCGAGTTCAATCCTTGATCCGGGAAGATCCCACAAGTCCGTGTGCCACAAATACTGAGCCTGTGCTCTAGAGCCCGGGAGCTGCAGCAGAAGCCCCCGCAGTGAGAAGCCCACACAGCGCAACGAGAGAGTAGCCTCCACCGACCGCAGCTAGCGAACAGCCCGCTCTGCAAGGAAGACGCAGCACAGCCGAAAAGAAACAAAATCACCCTAAAAAAGAAAAGGAGTGAAGCAGCACTGCAGGCTCTGCGAGGGGATGAGTTTGTGAGTAACAGGCTCAGAGCATGACCCCAAACGCTCCAGGCAAGGTGAACTCTGAGCTGCACCCTGAAGGATGCTGAGGAGTCAGCCAGGCGGCAGATGGAGGACGGGTGGGGGAGTCACTGGAGGCAGGTGAGGTTTCCTTCTAGAGCAATCACTTCTGCTTCCGTGAGAGAACAGATTCGCAGAGACAAAGCAGAGCGTCACTGGGTGGGGGCTAGGGGGTGGTCAGGGCCTCAGGAGCCTCCCTAAGGTGGTGGGCAGTTCATGTTTTTAATGTTTTGCTTATTTTTGGCTGTGCTGGGGCCGTCATCGTTGCAGGGGCTTTTCTCTAGTTGCCGTGTGTGGGCTTGTCTTGTGGTCATGGGTTCTCGGGCGCACAGACTTCAGTAGTCACGGCACATGGGCTCAGTAGTTGCAGCTCGAAGGCTTTGAACAAGGGCTCAGGACTTGTGGCCCACGGGCTTCGCTGCTCAGCGGCCTGTGGGATCTTCCCGGATGAGGGATCAAACCCGTGTCCCCTACGTCGGCAGGCGGATTCTTCACCACTGAGGCCCCAGGGAAGCCCTGGTTGTGGATAGCTTAGAATCAGCTTTGCAGGTTCAGAAACTCAATTCCTTCAATAGCCAAAGATATGTGTGCCATATTTAGCAAATAAAAATACACCTACCTAATTGGAATTTCAGATAAATTATGAAAAAATGGTTATGTGAGTATATATAACAATAAGTATGTATAACTTATAAGTATACTTATAAACATAAGTATGTCCCTAATATCATGTGAAATTCTAATTTAACAGTGTATCTAATGTTTTATCCATCAACTCGACTGTCAATGATAGACTTCAGGACTGACTCATGTGTATCAAACTCACAGGGGACTAATAGAAACACACCGATTTATTAATTTACAGTGGTGGAAATGGCTAAAAATAGACATCTCTTGTTCAGGCTCTCCTTTCTGACAGATTAAACCAACCGATGCTCACTGCTTGGTGAGCATGGAATGAGAGCAAAGGACATGAGAAGTTTGAAAGGACATTTTATCTCAAGGTGAAACCGTTAGGTGTCATTTCCAGGGCTCCCAAGAGCTGTGGCCCCACACGCCTTTATGTTTCAACCCAGAAAGGAATTCAGCGAGAGGCCAAGTGGTAGATAAGAAGCCACTTATTAGGACACTTGGAAGGTTTGCAAGTGGGCAGGCAAGACTGCACTGTCTCTGATACTCAGGGGGTTACACTTCTATAATCAGAGGAAGAGAGGGGAGGAGGAGGAGACCTTTTTTGTCTTTCTTGAGTAGACATGTCTCTATCATCAATTCCTCCCTCAGATACGGCAGGGCTGTTTACTCGTCCCTCCCAATATGGGCAGGCCAGGACTGTCATAGCACCTTGGAAAAATATTTTCAGGTCTCAGGACAATGAGGGTCTTTCATTTTGAGGAGTCACCTTCCCATAAGTGATTGCTTTTTATGTGCACAGAGCCTGTCTTGGGGATCATCAAGTTCATGACCCCACTGGGCATGTTGTAGGCCTTATTTCTTTTTTATTGTTTCGGGGGGGTTACTAACTTACTGAGCTCACGGGGAGGATGTAGGTCTCGTGTCACTGTTGTTTTTGTTTGTTTGGGGACATGTCTTCTGCTTCTGTTGCATGGTTTTGTTGCTAAGCAAGTTAGCTGGATTTTGTCATTAAGATGGCCAATTTGACTCTGATGCTAAGTGATTTGTTTTGCTTCATGAGCGAAGCAAGCCCATATTGCTTCAGAGTTTTCCCATTACTCTCTTGAGTGATCATTAGTCTTACTGTGGTCTCCCAAATCCCCCTGAAGTTCCCTATCTATAATTCCCTAATGGGGAATTCTGTCTCTATCAAAGGCATGGGAAAGTGGAGGATTATCCTGGCCTCACAGCATAGAACCTTCTTTGGTAAGAGAATAGGCAAGTTCCCACGGAATGAGGTAGGTCAGGGGCTGCAGTCCTCACGTCCACCCTCCTCTGGCTGGTCTGCCACATTCTCTTGGTTGATTCCTGGGTTCTCAGAGGGGCCTTCCTTTCAAAGTCTCGGAGCTCCCAGCCAATGACACATATCTCACTTTTGGATTACACATTTTTCTTTTAAAAACATATTTACATGGTATTTATTTGGCCTTCTTAAATCCATCTAGACTAAAAAGGTAGTCTTCTGACTCAGAAGTCACTTCAGAAACTTGGGGTATCCATTTCCAAGGGGCCCCGTGCTCTGATTTTTATCTCCTTTAACATCCTCAGATCCAGTTCCTTCTTTCCATCCTCACTGCCACTTCCTTGGTCCCAAGCAGCATCCCTTGCCTGGATTATACAGCCTCTCTGTTAGTTTGGGCTTCCGTGATAGCTCAGTAGGTAAAGAATCCGCTTGCAATGCAGGAGACCCCAGTTCCATTCCTGTGATGGGAAGATCTGCTGGGGAAGGGATAGGCCACCCACTTCAGTATTCTTGGGCTTCCCTTGTGGCTCAGCTGGTAAAGAATCTGCCTGCAACGCGGGAGACCTGAGTTTGATCCCCGGGTCAGGAAGATCCTCTGAAGAAGGGAAAGGCTACCCACACCAGTATTCTGGCCTGGAGAATTCCATGGACTGATCAAAAAGAGTTGGACACGACTGAGCGACTTTCACTTCGTTAGTTTACCTGAATCCACTTGTGCCTTTTCTGGTCTATTCTCTACACAACAGCCACAGTCTTTTATATGCATAAGTCAGATTCTGGTACTCCCTGCATAAAACCTAAGGGTTCTCCATCGCACTCAGAAAAAGCCAATCTGTTAGGTACGTCCTTTTCAGGATCTGTCTGGCCTATGTCTACCTCTAACCCTTCATCTCCCCACCACACACTTTTCTCCCTATAGTTTCTGTCCTCGTAATTCTCTAGAATGGCCCGTGGCCCTTGGTTCGGGGTCTTCCACACAGCTGCTCACTTAACGCTTCACAACAGGCGTTAAATAACGATTAAGAAACAGAGGACCGACGCCTGCATTCTGCCCCAGCCGGGGGTGAGTGGGGGGCATTTCCAGGTTTGCCCTGGATGCAGGCGGACGAGCACGCAAAGCGCAATTCCCGGGAGTTCCCTGGCGATCCGGTGGCGATCTTAGACTTTCGGGCTTTCACCTGAACACTGAGATCCTGAAAGGCGCGCAGAATGGTAAAAAAAAAAAATTCAAAGCACAATTCTCTCGCTCTCGCCATTTCCAGACTGAACTCCTCGTGGCCTCTGTCTTCGGAGGGCCAGCAGGAGTGGGGTAGGGGTGGGGAGTGGGGGGGTCCCAGCCCCTCAAGACACCTCTTGAGGTGAGCGTCCGGAAACCAATTCATTATTGGGACCTGCCCGCCAAAGACGACACCCCGGAAGTCCGCCTCGAACCCGCCCTAGAGCTGTCAGTGGGAGGAATTCGAGGAAGGGGCGGGGCCCCGCCTACGACTGGTTTATTAGCGAAGAGGAAACCGGAAGGAGGGGGCCGGAACCCGGCTTCTTCTCGACTCCTCATTGGCTAAAAGACCGCTGGCCCCTCGGGTTCTCATTGGTTAAAGTCTCTCTGGGCGTATCTTACACGTCCTCCGGGTCCCTCGCGGGTTGGTTGATGAAATTGGCCTCTACCCCGCCCCTCGGGTGCTTCAGCTTATTATCTTACACACAGACGTGGGGGTCTGCGCGGTCGTTTGCCGCCGAGCCTCAGCCGGGTCCTCCTCGAAGCCTTCGAGCCTCACGGAACTCAAGGATATAGACTACAAGCGAGCGGGGAGGGGACCCCGGAACAATTCCTTCGCGGAACCATTGAGACGAGGCTTCCAGGAGCGTGTGGAGGGGACGTTCCCCCTCCATCCCCCCGCCCCCCGGTGGGCCTGACTGGACTGGCAGGGATGGCGGCGGCGGCGGCAGCAGACGCTCGGCCGGGCGCCGCCATCCCAGTGGAACTGCGGCGCGAGAGGCGCATGGTGTGTGTGGAGTACCCGGGCGTGGTGCGCGACGTGTCCAAGATGCTGCAGACCCTGGGCGGCGAGGAAGGCGTCTCCCGGGTGAGGAGCGGGGAGTCCCCAGGGGAGCGCCGAGTCGTGGGACTGCGGCTGAGGGGCGAGACCACCCCGGAGGGATCTGAGGTTGCCTTGGCAACGGAGCTCCAGTCGGTTCTGGAGCGGCCAGGGGCGGGGGTCTGCTTTTGGGGCTGCCGGGCGTAGACGGATTTCCTCTAGGATCTGAGGGAACAGGGGCTTCCCTGGTGGCCCAGTGGCAAAGAATCCGCCTGCAGTGCAGGAGACGCGCCATTCGAAGATCCTGGAGAAGGAAATGGCAACCCACTCCAGTGATCTTGCCTGGAAAGTCCCATGGACAGAGGAGCCCGGCCGGCTGCAGTCCATGGGGGTCGCAAAGAGTCGGACCGACAAAGCGACACAACAACAGACCTACATGAGAAGGGGAGGAAGGATTATGTTATTAGAGTTAAAGAGTAGTAATGTATGTGTGTTAGTCCCTCAGTCATGTCCGACTCTTTGCGACCCCACGGACTGTAGCCCGCCAGCTTTCTCTTCTGTCCATGGAATTCTCCAGGCAAGAATACTGGAGTGAATTGCCATTCCCTTCTCCAGAGAACTTCCCAACTCAGGGATCGAACCCTAGTCTCCTGCAAATTTATTCTGCACCAGCTATATTTCTAGGTTCTTTACCTACATTCGCATCGCATCAGAACCCTGCCAGGTAAGGAGTGTAGTTGTCCGGATTTTACAGGAAAACTGAAAAACAGCTTGTTCAAGTTCCCCCAGGAAACAGTGGAGCTGGGATAAATTCTTTACCTCGTGCAAAGCTGTATGTCAATGACTTAAATGCACCAGGTCTTGAAGTGTCTCTATTTCAGAGAGTTCTTCCTTCATTGCCCTTACTGAAGTGGCTGCTAGCAGTTCACCCACTAATTCCAATCTTAAGTTGTGTTTTAGAGTCTGTATTGTCTGTCTTGGACCCTTGGTTCTGAGATGATCAGCTCTTGTGGGTTCTGGTCTCTCTTGATCACTCTTGTAATCTGAACATCCCTAATTGTGCCTGCTTCCAAAATATTGTTTGAATGCATGATTGAATCTTCACAACCATCTAGTGATGAACTCAGAGTTCAGTTCAGTCGATCAGTTGTGTCCGACTCTTTGTGAACCACACAGTCCCAACGCTTTGGCGCAGTCAATAAAGCAGAAGTAGATGCTTTTCTGGAACTCCCCTGTTTTTTTGATAGTCCAACAGATGTTGACAATTTGATCTCTGGTTCCTCTGTCTTTTCTAAAACCAGCTTGAACATCTGGAAGTTCATGGTTCATGTACTGTTGAAGCTTGGCTTGGAGAATTTTGAGCATTACTTTACTAGTGTGTGAGATGAGTGCAATTGTGCAGTAGTTTGAGCATTCTTTGGCATTGCCTTTCTTAGGGATTGGAATGAAAACTGACCTTTTCCAGTCCTGTAGCCCCTGCTGAGTTTGCTGGCAAATATTTGCTGGCAAATATGTCAAATTTGCTGGCATATTGAGTGCAGCACTTTATAGCATCATCTTTTAGGATTTGAAATAGCTCAACTGGAATTTCATCACCTTCACTAGCTTTGTTCGTAGTGATGCTTCCTAAGGCCCACTTGACTTCCCACTCCAGGATGTCTGGCTCTAGGTGAGTGATCACACCATCGTGATTATCTGGGTCGTGAAGATCTTTTTTGTATAGTTCTTCTGTGTATTCTTGCCACCTCTTCTTAATATCTTCTGCTTCTGTTAGGTCCATACCATTTATGTCTTTTATTGTGCCCGTCTTTGCATGAAATGTTCCCTTGATATCTTTAATTTTCTTCAAAAGGTCCTGTGCACACACTGCTATACTCAGTGCCCCCGACCCTGCAGCAGGCCACCGCCGACCCATGCCTCTGCCAGAGACTCCTGGACACTCCTGGGCAAGTCTGGGTCAGTCTCTTGTGGGGTCGCTGCTCTTTTCTCCTGGGTCCTGGTGCACACAAGTTTCTGTCTGTGCCCTCCCAGAGTCTGTTTCCCAGACCCGTGTAAGTTCTGGCAGCTCTGTGGTGGGGTAATGGCGACCTCCTCCAAGAGGGCTTATGCCACACCCAGATCTGCTGCACCCAGAGCCCCTGCCCCTGCGGCAGGCCACTGCTGACCCGGACCTCCTCAGGAGACACTCAAACGCAGTTCTGTGAGTTAGGTACCATTATTCCCATTTTTTAGGTAAAGACACAGGAAGAAAATTTGGGTCAAACAAGCCCCTACATAGTACAGTGGGAATTTAAACACATACATGCCTCCCTCTGAAGTCTGAACTCTTAATTCTGCTTCCTCATCCTTTATGAATATTGAAAAGCCTGAACGTGTCATTAGCACAGGAGGCTCGTAGAGGCCCAGTCAGTCACATCTTGTTCTTTTACCCTTACTGACTTTACTGTGGTTTTGACAGGATCCATACTCCTGCTAACCCAGGGATGTTTGTACCCAGGTACAGGGTGAGCCCTTTGGGGAAGAGACTGGTCACTCATTCATTCCATTCCTGTTTCTTGTGCACCCACTCTGTGCCAGCCCCACATCTAGGGTCATTCCTGGCACAGCAGTCTAATAGACCTATTCCCTGATGGTAGGGGCTCTTTTTAACCTCCTTTCCCTAGACGCTTCCTGAACACCTGCTAAGGGCCAGGCTGTGTCCTGGGTGTTGGGCACCAGCAGGTAGGTGACCTTGGCCTAGGGGACGTTGTTGGTGCTTTCACATGCACACAGCTGACACTTACTGTTCCCTCTTAGCCCATGTGGGACAGGCATTCCTGTATGGATGACACAGGTAGAGTGTTTACCATGGTTTAGGTGTCAGGCTAAGCACCTTACATATATGTTCATTTAGTCATCATAAGAATCTTAGGAGTAGATACTCCTATTACCATTTTAAGGAGAAGGAACCAAGGCCTGGAAAGGAGAAGTCACACGAGTCAGGGCCAAAGTGCTTGTTACTGATTTCGTCTCCTTTGGACCTGGAAACATTTGTAAATGAGGCTGAATACTTGGACCTTTTGGGGTGGGTAGTTCCTAACCCTAGACAAGTCATGCGGTTCCCACCCAGACTCTCCATGGCAGACGCAGGGGTAACAGCTCCACGAAGTGCTGCCGGAAGAATGGCGGTTCCCTGCACTGACCAGGCTTTGCTTAACTGGCAGTTATTGTCTCCAACTTTGCTGCTTTACAACCTTTTAGAAGAAAGAAGGTGTTAGTCACACAGTCGTGTCCAACTCTTTGTGACCCCATGGACTGTAACCCAGCAGACTTCTCTGTCCATGGGATGCTCCAGACAAGATGACTGGATTGGGTAGCCATGCCCTGCTCTAGGGGGTCTTCCCGACTCAGGAAGGAACCCTGGTCTCGCACACTGCAGGCAGACTCTTTACCATCTGAGCCACCAGGGAAGCTTTAGAAAGGAAGAGGCTGTCCTCATGTTCTCCACCAGATAAAAGCTGAGACCCTTGGGTTTGGAAAATGAGTCTTTTGGGAACTAAGAGCCCAGAACACAAAACAGAAGAAGCCTCCGGGGTCCCCATCGGGCCTTCACTGAGGGAGGAGCTGATCGCTCAGCCGGCCTCCACGTCACCGTCTCCTTTGGCTTCACCGCAGATCTACGCAGATGCCACCAAGAGGCTGGAGCTTTACTTCCGGCCGAAGGACCCCTACTGCCACCCCGTGTGTGCCAACCGCTTCAGCACCAACAGCCTGCTGCTCCGGATCAAGCGGAAGACCAGGCGACAGAGTGGGGCGCTGGGGCCTGAGGCTCGCCCCCGGGTCACGTACGACATAGAGAGCCTTGGAGTCATCTCCACTGTCTTCAAATTTCAAGGTAACTGCGAGATGCATTCTTCCTGCCTGGGTTATTTCCGGGCCTGTGTCCCTCGTGCCTGCGGGGGCTGCGTGGATCATCCGCCCGTGAAGGGGGCCAGGCTGTGCCCAGGCGTGAGGGTGGGGGCAGAGCATGGGCCCCGTCCAGGAGGCAGGCTGCCTTCACTCCAGCCAGCAGCTCCCTATGGACCCCGGGCTCTTGGCCACTGGAGTTCTCTGAGAAATCTCATGTTTAAAACCATTTTGTGGGGCCAAAGGAAAAGGCCCACAGGCCTCCAATTTTCAACCCCATCCCCTCCCTCGTATTTGGGGACCCTCGACTGCTGCTGGTCTTGTCTGCCATCTGAATCCTTCCCAGATCACCTCAACCCCTCAGGACCTCATGTCCTTTGACCTCTTAGCCAACTAGATGTCTCCCGCAGGGTCCTCACAGGGGTGCGGTGTGGAGTAAGGAGGGGAGTCATGCCTGCCTGAGCCTCCCTGGGTCTGCTTGTCTGACAGTGGGGGCTCTGAGTCCCTTAGGCCCCCATGGGGATTCGGGAGATGATGCTGTGTAGAGAGCTGATTCGTGTGCACGGGAAGCACTTGGCAGATAACTGACAAGTCTGGAGCGCGTCTATAGCAGCAGCTGCAGTTCTGAGATAGAAACCGAAGGAAGCGAAAGACTGAAAACGAAGAACAGAAAGTGTACAGAGACTCACGCGGGTCTCAGGAGCCCCGCACGTTGGGCGTTTTGAGCGTTCATCACTGGTGGAATGTGTCTTCACCAGAGCGGGCTGTCCTTCCCGGGACGGGGCTCTCCCCATGATGTGTTTTTCCTCTCTAACTGAGCCGGCAGTTCCCGCTCAGTGTGTGTCCCGGACCGGCAGCATCAGCCTCACCTGGGGCTCGTGAGAGGTGCGGCGTCTCAGCGCTGCACGGTGCGGCACGCACATTCCCGACCTGGACTCCATCCTCAGGGTCATGCAGCCCCCACCCCCCAAATAACGTCTCTCCAGGTGACTTGGAGCGCCCGGGGCCGAGCTCCCAGAAGCGATTCAAGGTGGGGGTGGTTTCAGTTCCTGCCACTCTTCCCCGGCAACCTCTCCTGCAAGCCCCCCTCACCACCCCCAAGCAGATGTGGGCCTTGTGTGGCAGCTGCCAGGGCCTGGGCGGTGTTAAAGGGCATCCGCCATCCATCTGCCTCCCTCCCCAGGAATGTCCGACTTCCAGTACCTGGCGGTGCACACGGAGGCGGACGGCAGGCAGATGTCCATGTACGACAAGGTGCTCATGCTCAAGCCCCAGAAGGAGAGCTTCTTCCACCAGGACCTGCCGCTCTACATCCCCCCGCCCATCTTCTCCAGGCTGGACACGCCGGTGGACTACTACTACCGTCCAGAGACGCAGCACCGGTGAGTGCCTCCCTTGGCCGCTGCTGTGCAGCATCGGGATTCAGGGCGAAGGCCCTGTGCTCAGAGGGCTGGACGCTGCCACTCACAGGCCCGGGGGCCAGGGCAGCCGGCTTTGCTCAGTCCCATGGCCCCAGGGCCTCTAACAGCAGAGCAGCTGGTGACCAAAGGAGTCAGGAACCTGCCCTGGTCCCTGCGTCTCACCCAGAGGCCTTGCTTAGGGCTGTCCCCACACCATGGAATGTCAGTCAAGGTGTCGCCCCAGGACTGGAG
This sequence comes from Odocoileus virginianus, assembly GCF_023699985.2. Taxonomy (NCBI): domain Eukaryota; kingdom Metazoa; phylum Chordata; class Mammalia; order Artiodactyla; family Cervidae; genus Odocoileus; species Odocoileus virginianus. The sequence continues at coordinate 98,164,325 of NC_069675.1, forward strand.
GGCCCATCACCAAAGGTGTGTACCTGAGAGTAGGGAGAGACAGACTCCTCCTACCCGGGAGCACCAAGAACGAGGTGGGTTGACTTTTTTGGAGAGCGATCTGGCAGAATTTATTACAGTCTTGTTTTATTTTAAGTTTGGCCATACCACGTGGCTTAGGGGATCTTAGTTCCCTGACCAGGGATAGAACCCGTGTTCCCTGTAGTAGAAGCACGTAGTTCTCACCACTGGACCACCAGGGAATTTCCCTGCTGTGGTGTTAAATGTTCTTTCCAGTCGACAAAGTGGTTCCTCCTGTAGGAATTTATCCCATAGTGATTCCCACCTCGGTGCTCGAAGATAATACACTGATGAGAGCGTTTCCTGGCTGGTTGTGGGCAGGAAGCTGGGAGAACCTGGTGTGGTGGGAGAGCCCGGGCCGGCAGGGCCTGTGTTCAGGTCCTGGGCCTGTGATCCCACAAGAGCCCCAACCTCCTGCTCCCGCCTCGCCGCCTGATAGCAATAGTAATAGTCCCTGCGTCTCTGCATCATTAGAGAGCTGCATGACGGAAGCTCTTGGGAATACTCAGAACAGTGAGTGCCGGCAGAGTGTGAGACAGCGGATAAGCGGCTGGCGACCAGTCCATGAATAGGGGCCATGTAGTTAATTAAATGACGGCCTGTCTGTGCCAGGGAAGACCACGCTGCCTTGACCAGAGCTGGCTCCGTGGGCTGATGTGGCTTGTGTCCCGAGAACCGCGCCAGAGCAGACTGCATGCCATAAAAACAAACTGAGTTTGAGAACAGAAGCCTGGGAGAACCGGGAAGGTGGGGCCAGGCAGTCATCTCTGGAGGGGCAGGCAGACGAGCACCTTCTCCCTCATCAAGGATTTCCAGCAACGAGCACTGCCCGCCTGGCGGGGCCCAGGCCTCCCCATGGAGCCAGGTTCGGAGGGAACACGACAGGCGGCTCTGTAGGGGCCCAGCTGGGGAGCGGCGGACCACGTGGGGTGAATGAGTGGGCAGCGGGGGCCAGTGGGCAGGCGTGTGTCTTAAAGGGGACAGGTGGGGAGTGGGCTGTTGTGGACCGTGAGTGGGGCATAGGGAGGACTCCTGGGGGCCGTGACCTCTGAAACAGCGGGCAGGTGAAGATCCGGGGAGGGAGGGCATGCCAGACCCGGGTGCTGCTGCTGGCTGCTGCAGAGGACTGGTCTAGGGGTGTTGTCCCCGAAGCCGAGAGACTGGTGGCTGAGGGTCCCGCAGACCCCGCGGAGGAGCTTAGATTCTGCCCTGAAGAGAAAGAGGAATGGTTCTCTTCCTTTAAAAAGTGCATTCTGTGGAGTTCCAAAAGGAGAGGGGCGGTGTCTGGACCCCCCACCCACATCACCAGCTTCAGCCATTAGCAGCCTTCCGCTGCTGGCTTCCTCTCCTCCTCCGCCACCCTGGCATCACAGCGCGTCCTCCAGAAACAAGTCGGTATGCGTCTCTGACGGGAAGGACTAAGGTAGCCACAGCACCGTCCGCAGAACGAGCGAGCGTAACAGCGTCCTCAGCGCCATCCCAGCCCAGGCCTCTCTGCTGCCCCGTTGTCTCCAAGGTGACTCGAGAGCCAGGCAAGGGTTGCCGTCTCTCAGGCCTGTTGAGTCCCTTATCCCACCCCACTGGCTGGTGGCATTCTAGTCACTTCTCTGTCCCCTGGGGCCAGCAGACAGCCGTCCCCCCGCCTCTGGAAGGGGGACTGGGGTGGAAAGCCAGCTGCCCCGGGACCCACGGGCCCTGTTTTTCTCCTGTGTGTTTTATCGATTTTCGGGCACATGGAAAGAGTCTGCCTTTTCTCCCAGGGCTGCTATCGCTTCTTCTGCTCTGCTGACCTTCCTGGGTGCCGAGGACTGGCCGAGGAGGCCTGGCGTCCGCCTCACTGGCCTGCCCTGGTCCAGGGAGGTTCACCTTCCTAGATGGCCTGTGGACTCCTGACGGGGTCCCTCCTCCTTGAGGCAGTTGAGGTGGGGGGAGCCAGCAGAGACAGCCAGGCTGGGGGGGGCTGGTTCTCCTTGCAGTTGCTGTCTGGCCCAGGGGGGCCGCCAGGGGTTTTCCTGCTCAGGTGTCTGGGACTTCAGGGAGGTGTCTTTGAAAACTGTACAACGTTTGGGGGGTTTCTGATGGAGTCACGCTTTTGGAAAAAGGCACAGGTTTGATCCCATCTTTGTAATTCTATTTCCCGATGTGAAAAGTCACTTTGTTGTTCTTTGTAAATATGCAGATGATGTGTACTCATGGAAAACTAAGGTGAAATGGAAAGAGATTTAAAAGGGAATAATCCCCTGTGTGACATCCAGGATGCTTTAAAAAGCACTTCAGAACGACTCAGTGGGTTGGGGTGGGGTCTGGGTGGTGTGGAAGTGGCCATGTGATGGCAGTTGTGGGAGACGACGGGGGACATCTGGGGGTCCCTGGGGCTGCTCCTCTGCTTTAGCGAGGCCATGCGCTCCGACCTCCACCACAGAGGCAGGCGCTCGGAGCTTCCTGGGAGGTGTTGGCCCTGTGTGTTCCGTGCTCATAAAGGCAGGCCCAGCACAGTCACTGGTGACAGAGTGCTTTTTTCTTTTTTAATTTGTTTGTTTCCAGTTGAAGGATAACTGCCTTACAATATTGTATTGTTTTCTGCTGTAGAAGCAGAGTCCTTTTTAAACACTTGTTTTTACTCTTGGCCATACCACGTGGTTTGCGGGATCTTAGTTCCTGAGCAGAGAGGGAACCTGTGTCCCCGCAGTGGAAGGAGAGTCCTGTTAGCCTCTGTGCTCTGTGACAAGACCGTTCGGCAGTATCCGTCCTCCCTTCACTGCAGTATCGTTGAGATGCTTCCAAGTCAGGGACTCAGGCTCCATCGCAGGCGGCCGGACAGCAGTCGGTGCCACTGCCACCCACCCCTGCATCTCCCTGCCCAGCCTCCCTGGGCTGGAATCCCAGCTCTGTCTCCTTGAGCCCTGGCCCAAGCAGGTCTCCAACCCCCATGGCCTCAGGGACTTGTGGAAGTTGGGTCCTTCGTTATGGGAAGATGGAAGGACTGTTTCGAGGGTTAGATGAGCAAGCTGTGACGTCAGTAAGCCCAGCCGACAGAGGATCTGTGGTTCCTGTGTGGCCACACCTCCGCTGACTCCCCGCTCCCTGCCTGACGGACGCTGGGCTGCTCCCAGCTTCTCGCTGGCTGGACGGTGCCGTGACAACTCGATGCGGGTGTGAGATCACCAGCCTCTGGGACTTGAGGCCCAGCTTCAGAGCCTCCCTAAGCTCTCAGACTTGCTGCCTCTTCTCCCCTGGCTGGCACTGAGGTCCTTCTCTCGCCCAGGTTCCAATGGAAGCACTCAGACGTGGGCCACCAGTGTCCAGCCAGGCCCACGCCTGGTGCTCCTGCCCTCACCCCTCTCTCTGCCCCTAGGGAAGGCTACAACAATCCCGCCATCTCGGGCGAGAACCTGATTGGCCTGAGCAGGGCCCGGCGCCCCCACAACGCCATCTTTGTCAACTTTGAGGGTGACGAGGTGCCCGAGCGGCCGATGGAGGCCGCGGTCCAGACGTGGAAGAAGGTCTGCACCAACCCCGTGGACCACAGAGTGGAGGAGGAGCTGAGGAAGGTGCGCCCGTCCCCCAGACTGCCCGTTTACCTGAGGCCCCCTCGGCTGCCCCGTTTACCCACGGGGCCCCATGCTGGTCTCAGACTTGCTCATTAACTCGCCGGAACTGTTACCTCCAGATGCCACATCTAAAGCTCTGCCCGTGTATACCCTGCCTTCCCAAGGCTGAAAGTGTTCTTCAGCCTCCTCCGAGGTCCTCTGGGGGTCAGCGTGGTCCAGGCGTGACTGCAACCTGGAGCTCCGGGGTTCCAGAAACTTCCTTCCTCCAGTCATTGGCCCGGGCACATCAGCTGGGGCACCTGCTGCGTGCCAGGCCTGGCCCTTCCTCCGCATTAGAGTCGGCTGGCTGGGCGGCCCCAGGAGGAGGCAGCCTTCCACCTGGCCCAAGTCACTGGGTCAGGGGACGTCGGGCCACTCTCTGAGCGCCCCCCCGTCCTCTGCATGCAGCCCAGCCTCCTTGTGGCTCGGGGCCACTCCTGCCCTGGCCTGTCCCCCTCACGGCCCTGCTCGGGCACCTTTGGTCCTCTGCCTCCCGTTACCCTTTGAGCTGCAAAAGGACAGGGACGGTGCCCCGCGTGGTCCTTCCAGGACACCCTGGCCCAGCTGCCCTGGACACCAGCTGGGTGCACAGGCCACTCCTGAGGGAGGGACCAGCCAGCGCACAGCGGCTCTTGGAGGTGGCTCCCTGCCAGCTGCCCCTCTGGGGCCAGACCCTGTGGGGGCCCTGGGGCCGGTGGGCAAGCTGCCTATCCTCCTCTCAGCCTCGGCTTTGACCCTCCAGCTGTTTGACATCCGTCCCATCTGGTCACGCAACGCCCTCAAGGCCAACATCAGCGTCCACCCTGACAAGCTCAAGATCTTGTTGCCCTTCGTGGCCTATTACATGGTAAGGGTCCGCCCGCCGCCTCCTGGGTTCCTGCCAGGGTCGTCTTGATCCTGGCATGCACTGGGCGGCTCGTTACCGCCCCTGCAGAGGCCCTCCCCGGTCACACGTCGGCCACATTGGGGTGACTGTGGGATTCAAGACTGATCACGTAACTTGCAAGTAAAGGGATTGTGTGTTTTTTAATGGCCTTGAGCTGAGAGCTTTCCAGGACCAGGGGCTGGGGTGCTGTGCGCACAGCCTCCTTTCTTCTCTGCAGGCGCGGCAGCAGGGGTGTTGCTCTGGTGAGGATGGTTGGCTTGGCCTGGGGGCTTGACGTGCCAGCGTCCCGCAGCCAGCATGTGGCAGAGCTCCCAGGGCCCCTGGCCACAGTGCTGCCTGCATTCACCGTTTCTCCCAGGTCGAGTGGCCTTCACTGCACAGCAGATGTACCTTGGACTGAGTCCAAGAGGGCACAGAGATGGGGGTGTCGTTGTCGAGATTCCCCAAGGGGCTACGAGGAGGCGCTCCTGCCGGCCAGGGGTTGAACGTGGGGCCCTGGAGGGGCAGACAAGCAATGTGACTGTGATGGCAGGTGGGGTGGGGGGCGCGGGGGTGGGTGGCACCAGACGGGCTCGTCCTTCCTCGGCCTAGACCCAGCCTCACGAAGCTGCCTCTCAGCCTCGGCTCTCTGGACAGAGGACCATCAGAGCTCTGTGGGCCAGAGCCTCCCTCCGTCAGCATAGTTGTGACGGTTCTCAAGCTCTTCCTTTGTGCCAGGCACTGTGCCAAGGGTGCCAGGGCCTCCGTCTCCTGTGTTGTTGCTGTCCAGTCGCTCAGGCGTGTCCAACTGGTGCAGCCCCACAGACCGCAGCGTGCCAGGCTTCCCTGTCCTTCATCTCCTTCATGAGTTTGCTCAAACTCATGTTCCTGAGTTGGTGATGCCATCCAACCATCTCACCCTCTGTCTTCTCCTTCTCCTGCCCTCAGTCTTTCCCAGCATCAGGGTCTTTTCCAGTGAGTCGGCTTTTCTCATCAGGTAACCAAAGTATTGGAGCTTCAGCTTTAACACTCCTTTAATCCTCCCAGAAATGCCCTCTGACAGGAAGACCGAGGTTTGGCGGGTCGAGTGACCCACCCCAGGTGACAGAGCCACACGTGCGCGCCTGGGGGGCAAGGGCAGCAGAGCCCCCCCTGGGCGGCCCCCGGGCCTGCATCTCGGGGGGCCGGGATCGGCCGGACCTCACCTCACACCCCACCCTTTTTGTCTCCAGATAACAGGCCCCTGGAGAAGCCTGTGGATTCGATTTGGATTTGACCCCCGAAAACGCCCAGAGGCCAAGATTTATCAAGTGCTTGACTTCCGAATCCGATGTGGAATGAAATACGGTAAACAGTCACTAAAACCTTTGCTTTCCTTTTCCCTTCCTAGCTTTGCGTTTGCAGCGTTCTCTTGGGTGATGAGAATAGGTCCGCACGGAGAGAAGCGCCTTCCGCCCTCGGCAGGCTTGTTGGAGGCGGGCTAGCGCAGGCCCACGGCCCCGAGCTCCCGTCCTGGCCCCGTGGTGCCACTAGTGGTCCTTCTGTTCTTCCACAGTTACTTGCGGCTCCTGCCGTGCAGGCCAGGCGTCCGGTCAGTGTCCGTCCCCCGCCTGCGGTGAGTCCCCCGCACACAAAGCACCGAGACACGGCGGCTCCTGTCTCTCCAGCTTGGGGGCCGCTGTGCCTCTCTCAGGAGCCGCCCTGGGAGCCCCGGTGCACCTGTGGTGCGGGCCGCGCTGTCAGGGGCTCTGCACCCCCTAGCCTGACGCGCCCGCCCTCTCCGGCAGGTTACGCCCCCAGCGACATGCCCGTCAAGGCCAAGCGCAGCACCTACAACTACAGCCTCCCCATCACCGTCAAAAAGACCAGTAAGGGCCTCGGGCTCCCTTGCAGAGCAGGCGCCGGGAAAGAGGGGCATCCAGACTGCGGGAGGGGCAGGGGCCTCCCAAAAGTTCACTCTAGGGCCCTGCTGGCCAGCGCGCCCCAGAGTGGGAGGGGGCGGTCGGGGGGCGGGAGAAATACCCCCCTGTATTCCAGACCCCTGCCGTGGTCCCCTCGCAGCCAGCCAGCTCGTCACCATGCATGACCTGAAGCAAGGCCTGGGCCCCTCAGGGTCGGCCAGTGCACAGAAGTCGAGTCCCAACAAGTACAAGCTCAAGGTGGGTGTCGGCAGCCTGCCTGCCTGGGCGAGAGTGAGGGCTGGGTGGCGCGCCGGCCCCTCCCCTGGGCAGGCCAGGCTCTGCTGCCCACGCTGAGCCTCGCCTGTGACGCGGGGAGGCTCTGACGGAGGCTGCCCGGTCCTTCCGGTCCCTTCACCCAACTCCCACCTCCCAGCACAGCCTCCAAACACAACTCAGGATGCGAGTCCCCGGGGGCGGGGGTGTTGACCACCGGGGCACATCCGTCTCAGGGAGGGTCCTCAGACACCAGCAGCTGCATGCACTGCCCTCTGAATCGGGCCCTGAGGCCCCTGTGACCCCCCGGGAAGGGAGAGACGGAGGGCTGTGAGCCCAGAGCCACAGCAGACCACCTGCACCCAGCCGTGGGCTGGACGAGGGCCGCCCTCCCAGGCTCGGGCCTCCTTAGCACAGCCACCCAGCAGGCGCAGTGACGTCCCAAGGCCTGATGTGAGCTGCTCCAGGCCTGGGGAGGAGTCCCCAGCCACAGAGGGCTGGGGCCAGCTATCTGCCGCAGCGTCCGTCTCTCTGCTCAGGGAGGGAGGCCGCATCCTCACCCGAGCAGCCATTCGCCTTCGGGGGCCTCATTTTAGGCCGCAGTCCCCACCTCTGGAACTGGTCTGCAGCTCTTCCTAAGATGACCAGTTAGGAGAAGTGAGGAGGCCTCCCTTCAGAGAAGCGCCGAGGCAGAGCCCAGCCCTAGTGGGGCCTCCCCACCAGACGAGCCTGGTGGTCCTGGGGGCGGCTCGAGGGTCCTGGGGTCCTGGCTGCTTCCACCCCGTCCGTGCTGGGGGGTCACAGCTCATGTCCTCCCGGCCTCTGGCCCGTCCGCCCACCTGAATCCAGAGAGGAGAGCCAAGGCTGCCAGTTCTCGGGGCCGGCACAGGCCGCTGCCCTGGGAGAGGGCCCGGGGAGCCGCCCACTGTGGGGTCTCCAGCGCCGCCCTCCCCCGGGACGCTCCCCTGACCTCCCGGCTCGTCTCGGGCCTCCTTTCCAGGACTCGGTCTACATCTTCCAGGAGGGGGCCTTGCCGCCGTACCGACAGATGTTCTACCAGTTCTGTGACCTGAACGTGGAGGAGTACGTACCTGCGGGGCACCGAGGCGGGGACCAGGGGGCTCGGGCGCAGAGCAGAAAACCTCAGGGACCAAAGGGTGTCCTGCCTTTCTTCCCTTTCACGTCCGCCATGACCCCTCGGGATGGCAAGCCCTGGGGAGCGAGTGCTGCCGGCTCTCCTCTGGCCGGGCTCACGTGGCACACAGCAGCGGCTTTCTGGGGGCCCCATGGGCCACCCTGCCCCTAGCAGCCAGCCATCCCAGGCACAGAGCGTGGCACTGGACTGGGGTCTTTGTCTTCCTCCTGTGTGGCCCGCACGGGGGTTCCTGACATGATTCCCAGTCCCCAGAGCTGACAGAACCCCAGACTCGTTTAACCCAGCTGTTCGCAGTGATGTTTAGAAAGCTGGGGGAGGGGTGCTGGGCTGGAGGGGCAGCTTACCCCAGGTTGGAGTCCAGAGCGGCTTTCAAGGGTACCCTTTGTGACCACGCTTGTCCACGGGACAGCGCTGAGTGCTGTTTTTTTGAGCACAACGCCAGCTCTGTCGAAACCGCTTACTGGCACCTGTGATCAGAGACCCTCCCACCCCCACCCAGAACTTTGAACAGAGACCCACACTCTGGACCTTTGAGCAGAGACCCCTCTCACCTTTGAGCAGAGACGCCCTCTGACCTTTGAGCAGAGATCCCCCCCCAGCCTTTGAGCAGAGACCCCCCCACCTTTGAGCAAAGACGCCCCCCGACCTTTGAGCAGAGACGCCCCCCGACCTTTGAGCAGAGACCCCTCCCACCTTTGAGCAGAGACGCCCCCCGACCTTTGAGCAGAGACGCCCCCCGACCTTTGAGCAGAGACGCCCCCCGACCTTTGAGCAGAGACCCCCCCCCCACCTTTGAGCAGAGACCCCCCCCACCTTTGAGCAGAGACGCCCCCCAACCTTTGAGCAGAGACGCCCCCCGACCCTTGTCCCCGACACCCAGGCTGCAGAGAATCATTCACCGCAACGACGGGGCGGAGAGCTCGTGCACCGAGCGCGATGGCTGGTGCCTCCCCAAGACCACGGACGAGCTGAGGGATACCATGTCCCTCATGATCCGGCAGACCATCCGCTCCAAGAGGCCTGGTGAGAGCCACTCGCCCCGTGTGCGTGGGCCTCCCCGGGGCTGGAGCAGGCATCCCTCAAGGACCTGCTCCCCAGGAAACCTTACCCGGTGGGAGCCAGGAGCCAGCACCCCACCCCACCCCTGGCAGCCCCCTGAGGCGCTCAGCCGTGGGGGTCCAGGCAGGAACCGGGCCCAGAAGACTGGGGCTGGGGCTGCCCTCGGGGCCGCCACTTCACGCCTGGACATCACCCTGTGTCCTGCAGCCACATGTGGGCAGGTCGCTCCTGTCTCTCCTGGGGGCGGGGGCCGTGTCGCTGTGTGCTGCCCGCCCTCCCCTGGGCGTGGGGAGGGAGCGAGCCCTGTGCTGGCCCACGGCTCTGATGGAGCTGGGGGAGAGTAAGGGAAAGGACCCTCTCTGGGGCTCCTTCCAGGCTCGGGGTGGGGGCGTCCCAGGCCACCGACCCCCACAGAGCTGACAGGAGCCGGGGCGCTCAGCCTCCCCCAGGACGCCAGCCCCTCTGAGCGTCCAGTCGAGGAAAGCCAGCCTGGGCCCACTCCTGCGGGGTCCCCTGGACTCCCGAGCTGCCTGGGGCTGCTCCGGGAAGGTTCCTAAGGCCCTGGGCATCCGTGTTGCTCTGAGGTGCTGGTTAATCGAGTCCGGGCCCACCAGCCACCGTACTTCCCGGAACAGCTTCAGAGCTGGAGCCCCAGCCCCTGAATTTGTAGACAGGCCCCCGGGGCTGAGACCAGGGACGGCCAGTGTGGGGGCCGCCCGGGGCCAGCATCGGGACACACCTGGCCTGCTCTCTGGGCCTAGCCCTCTTCTCCAGCCCGACCAAAGCGGACAGTGGGAAGGAGCAGCTGACCGGCGAGTCCGGGGAAGACGAGGAGGAGGACGAGGAGGAGGAGGAGGAGGAGTTCAAGCCGTCCGACGGGAGCGAGAACGAGATGGAGACGGAGATCCTGGACTACGTGTGACGCGGCCGGGCCCCGCCCAGGCCCGCTGAGGGCCGGCACGCGGCAGGGACCCCAGCGCCGCCTGCAGCAGCCAGCACGGCCCTAGGCGGCCCGTCCGAGGAGGGCAGCGGGGTGCGCTGCCCCTGGCCCCGAGTACCTGCGCCCGGCCTCACCAGCCCGGCGCCCAGCCCTGGCCCTGGCTGAAGCCAGCGGGACCTGAGGTGGGGACGGTGCGGCTGGGGAGGGGCCGGCCCGGCTGCAGCTCAGACTGGAGGTGAGGGTGGGGCAGGGACCCTGGTCCAGATCACGGTGGCGAAGACTGTCCTTAGGTTTAGACCCCATCCGTTGGGGTGACCTGGCAAAGGGCAGGCCCAGCTGGAACTGCCCTCATTAAAGACGTTTCCCCAAGGAGTCTGGGTGTCTCTGTTCGGGTGTCAGAACCCGAGAAGGGTTTTCTCTGGCCTCGGGGCTTGGGCTCCAGCCGGACATCATTTGTCCCTTCAGTTGCTCGTCAGTGACCCGATGCTGGTGATCCTGGGATGGCTGAGAACAACAGGCCAGGCGCCCCTCGGCGGGTGGGCCAGGCGAGAGCCGCCTCGGAGGGTGCTCCAGCCACGTGCTCACCCCTTCATGTTCCACAAGGACGTGTTGCAGAGGGGTTCCTGGGGACGACACCGTCGTCTCAACACTGCCTGGTGAGAAACCAGAGGGCAAGCAGGTCCCTGGGTGGGGCCGAACCTACACTCCTGGGGCGCACACCCCACACGCTGCCCCAGCCAGAGGGGAGCCCGTCAGCCCGCCTCAGCCAGAAGGCCAGAAGCAGCTGTTCCGAAGGGCAGGCCGGGCCGTGCCCCATGCCTCACCTCTGCAAGGCTTTCCCTCAGGCCGCCGGTCCCAGCTGGCGGGTCTCAGCTGGGACTCGTCCCACCTCTCCTGAGCCATGCTGCTAAGCTCAGACCTCAGTGGAGAGGGTCTGGGTTCTGGCTTCCCACCCGGAAACTGCCTCAGTTCCTGTGCAGAGCTGAGAAAGGCATGCCTGAGGCAGGCAAGCACCCTGCCTCTGCAGCTCAGCACCACGGTTCCCAGAGCCTGCCTACCGTGTGCCAGCCTGAGTGGCCTTGCCAGGTCCTCGACAAGCATTCAGCGATTCTCAGCTTAGAAGCATACACGCCTGCACCACCACCACCACCCCCTTTAAAGAAGCGTATTGTTTATGGAAAAGAGCAAATATACACGAAAATACTGCATATTGTATAAAAAGTCCCATTTACCTTCTACCAAACCTGTTGCATCTACTCCTGATTTAAAAAACCCCGTACTTGCTAATTAGTTTAGCTGTGCCGTGTCTTTTTTGTGGCACGTGGCTTCTTTCGGTTGCAGCATGCAGGATATTTAGTGGTGGCATGCGGGGTCTGGCTTTCTGACCAGGGGTTGAACCCTGGGCTCCCTGCATCGGGAGCATGGAATCAGCCACTGGACCACCAGGGAAATCCCTGTCCGTGTTTCTGTTCTATTTCGTAATTGTGTTTTGCTGGAACTGTTTTAAGGAAATCCGGTACTTCAGTGTATGTTTCTAACACATCAAGGCTTTTGTTTTAAAAACACAGTGATGCTGTCATCACACCTCACAAATTAACGGCAATTCAGCTTCAGACGTGCCCGTGCAGTTGGGAGGTTCCAGCGTCTGCTGGGCCCCTTCAGAGACACGAGCACTGACTGACCTGCAGTTTGGGTTGAGGTCACCCTCGTCCCCCGGCCTCATTTCTGGCCCTGGTGATGACCAGAGGGACGTTTTTAGCTTTGCGATGGTTTGTTTCAATCAATCGCAGTCTTGCTTTTTGCTGCCCAGCTCGTCTCATCTCTGCCCTGAGAACAGCCCCAGGCTGGCTGCTGTGTCCTTCGACATACCATCTGGTCTTCCCAGCCTTCTTGCTTCTGGGCACCGTGATGGCCCAGGCTCCTCCACCTCACTTCCGGTCTTAGACCCAGCCCACCGTTTGCTCTCGGGTGCCCCCCCTTCCTTGGTTTCTACTGCCACTGAACTTCCTCGAGCACAGGCTTCCTCTCCCCCATATTCAGAGTCACTTCCTTTAGAGCAGATTCTTAGAACTGGAGGGGCTGGACAAAGGTGTGAGCCAACAAGTGCATCTTCCTGTCACTGCCGGCATCCCTCAAACCTGCAGCCCGGCCCGGCCTACACTGTTCCTTCTTCCCAGCATCCTAACTCCTGGCTCCCACCTGCAGCCACCCACCCTCCCACATTTCTCCAGCCTCTCCACTCACTCTGCATCACAGAAGATCTGGGCGCTGGAAATGAGAGGCAGACAGGCAGTTTGACCAACTGTGTTTCTGCAGGTCTCTGTGGGTCTTGGCCACAGGCTGGTGGCCCCGGGGTCTTTGTTTGGGCCCCCTGTGGCTGGAAAGGCTGGCCCTCCCTTTCCTTGGGGAAAACCTCCAGGCTGGACTGGAGTCTCGTCCCCGCCTGCCAGCACTGTGCTGCTGAAAGCCGGGTGACGACCTGGTGCTGCTTCAGTCCCCACCCCCGCCTCACACCAGTACAGACACCCAGAGCACCCTGGGACCAGCGAGGGGCCACACCAGCCGCCCGGTAGCCCATGGCCAGCTCTGTCCCAGAAGTCAGGCCCAAACCCTGTAAACGGCCTCTGCTGAACTGCAGTCAGGGCACGGGGACAAAGCGAGCCCATTTCCCCGAGGGCAAAAGCAAGTCCTCTGTCGGCACTGCGCGCCCAGCCAAGCTCCAATCCTTGAGCCCCTGCCCTCCCCGCCGCCCTGCCATCTGCCTAGGCTCCCAGGTAGGCACAGGTGCCCTGTGGGGCCAGGTCACGCGGGAGCAGCGGACCCTGGGAAAGACGGACCATCCCTGCACGTGTGTGCATGTGGTGTGTGTGTCTGCATGTGACCTTGGCCCCGCCCGAGCCCCGCTGGAAACAGCAGCTGTCCCCTGGCCCCAGGTACGCCACCTGGAGTGCGGCCAGCCTGGAGGAAGGACCAATGACAGGAGGGGAAGGGTCCGTCCGCAGGCAGCTCTGGGCTGGCTCCAGCCCCGTAAATACCCGCAGGTTCCGAGGGCAGGTGTCACAGAGGCAGCCGCACACCATGGGGCGCTGGGAGCTGCTCGTCTTGGGCCTCGCCTGCTGCTTGGCAGTAGCAAGTGCGGCGAAGGTAAGCGAGAGCCCAGCCAAGGGGTCGGCCAGGGGAGGGAGCCCCCTCTCACCTCCACTAAGCCGACCTGGAACCTGGGGACAGGGCCCAGCAGGGGGAAGACAGAGAGTCACTGGCAGAACCCGACCACCATTGTTAACAGCATCTCCCGGGCACTTATTCTGCATTTCTGGCAGGATGACTCAGGATGCCAAATACAGAATATCCAATTCAACTGGAATTTCACATAAACCATGAGTCAATTTTGGTGTGTTTCACCCAATGATTAGGACATAGACTTAAAAATATATATATCATTGTTTATTTGAAATTCAAGTGTAACTGGTCAAACTTGCCGAGTCAGCCACCTGACCCACAACCCCCCACTGGCTCCATCGTCTCTCTAGAGACATCAACGTGGTCCCCTTTTCCAAAAAGGGGTGATGGGGGCCCAGAGCAGGCAAGCGATTTGCCTAGCATCACACAGCCACTGTAGGCAAGCAGGAATCTGGAACCCGCATTAGTCCAACCCTGGAGTCTGTCTCCGGTGTAACCTCCATCTCCTGCTCCTCCAGCACCTGCTTGCCACAGCTTCTCTGCCCAGACACAAGTCAGGAGGCCCAGCCAACCCTCCCAGGGGGTTGCTGCCCTCCATCACTGACCTGCGGGTGTGAGCACCCAGGCAGGGAGACACTTCCAGGACGGAGCCAACGGCCACCTGTAGATGGTGTGGGTGCTCTGGCAGGGCTCTGGTCAGGGGCCCCAGCACCCCACCAGGCTGGTCCCTCCACCGCTCAGCCTGCTCTTCGGACCCCTGCTGCCTAGAGCTTCAGGCTCTGGTCCTGGGTGCCTTTTGCCACTCTCCTTCTTCCGGGGGGTTCTTTCCTGGGGGCTGAGGGGGCCCTGGTTTCCTCTGCGCTGTACCAGCAGCCAGCGACACCCCTCCCCACGCTGCCGCCACGGCCAGGGTCCCCAGGCCCTGTCCAGCATGCGGGGCCTTCAGGCCGGCCTCGGTCACACAGAGCTGTCGACCCCTAGCCCCCCACTGTCCTCTCTCAGCAGCCAGGGAGGCTGTTCAGGAAACATGCCTGGAGCATGGAGGGATGGGAGAGGCAGGGGCCCAGCTCCCAGCTCCTTCCTCCGCAGTTGCAGCCGGCCTGGAACTTTGCTCCCCTTGCCCCAGTGAGGCAGGGGCCCCTCCCAGCCCAGACTTAGATCAGAGGGCGGCTGGGATCCGTCCGGGTCTGGGGTGTGGGGCTGGCCTGCGCTCGCCCACCTGGAACCTAGCTCAGGTGAGATCCAGGAAGCCCAGACCTGTGCCCCCCACTCCCAGATCAGGGGGCAAAGCCCTGGGAGAGAAGGGCCCTGCTCTGCGGTCAGACAGGAGCTGCCCAGCAGTGACTCCAAATGGGAAAGCCTCAGCTTCCTCCAGGAAAAGTGGATTGATGGGCGCCAGCCCCCAGGACGCCGGTGCGGGCTGGATGCATCGGCCCATCTGGCACCAGCTCAGTAGGAGTTCTGGCAACCTTGGGGAGGAGGCAGGGGTCTTCCCTGGCTTGGCGCATAGGGGCTGTGAGGATTTGAGGGGGTTCAGTCGAGGGGGAGATGGGGGCAGCAGGAAGAAGGGCCTGCTGATCAGGGAGCTTACTGCTGGTCATGAACCATTCGGCGGCCCTGGGGCGCCAACCACTGCCGGCAGCTGGACAAGCCAACAGGCCATGAGGGGGATAGTGTTGTCACCATCTTACAGGCGGGTAAACTGAGGCTCAAGGTCACGGGCAGCCATGGTGAGAAGCCAAATCTCCACCCCACCTGTCCTGGCCTTCTTGGAATGCTTCCCTGAGTGGGGACACATGGCTTGAACCAGCCTCCTCTGAGATTCAGGGAGCAGAACACCCCGGGGGTAGGGGTGGGGTGGGGTGGGGAGTGAACCAGCTCTTCCAACGATGTGAGCAGGTGGCAGGGGTCTCGGTCCCCAGATGCAGGTGGGCCCTTCCTTGAAGCTGTCTTGGGGGAACCTCTGGGAAGCCGGAGCCTGCAGGGGGGCTATCCTCCTCCGGGGGCCCACTAGCCAGAGCCCCCCTGAACTCTCCCCTCCCTGGCCAGCTGGGCTCCGTGTACACGGAAGGCGGCTTCGTGGAGGGCGTCAACAAGAAGCTGAGCCTCTTTGGCGACTCTGTCGACATCTTCAAGGGCATCCCCTTCGCCGCCGCCCCCAAGGCCCTGGAGAAGCCTGAGCGACACCCCGGCTGGCAAGGTGGGAGCAGGCAAGGGCGGGCCGGGTCCCGAGGCTGGGGGGCCCACTCTCACGCCAGCCCCTCCGGCCGCCCGCAGGGACCCTGAAGGCCAAGGACTTCAAGAAACGGTGCCTGCAGGCCACCCTCACCCAGGACAGCACCTACGGAAATGAGGACTGCCTCTACCTTAACATCTGGGTCCCCCAGGGCAGGAAGGAAGGTTCGTTCCTCCCCCCCACACGCCCTCCAGCTCCCCAGGCAACCAGAGGCCTGGGTCCGGCCCCTGGGTCATGTCTGGGGGCTCCAGAGCTGAAATTCCTGACATCAGCACAGATCAGATGGGGTCGGGGGGATGGGGAGGACATGGGAGGGGTGTGGGGGTGTCGGAGGGGTGTATCTGGCATCATGGAGTCTGCTCCCCTCCCCCTCAGTCTCCCACAACCTGCCCGTCATGATCTGGATCTACGGAGGTGCCTTCCTCATGGGGTCTGGCCACGGGGCCAACTTTCTCAGCAACTACCTCTACGATGGGGAGGAGATCGCCACGCGGGGCAACGTCATCGTGGTCACTTTCAACTACCGCGTCGGGCCTCTGGGCTTTCTCAGCACTGGGGACGCCAACCTGCCAGGTCTGCCGGACAGCGGGCGGGGGGAGCCAGTGCGCCCAGGCCCTGAGCTCTGAGCCCAGAGGGGACGCCCCTCAGCATCCTTCGTCCCCAGATAACTCCCCACAGCCCCCTAGAAAGGGCCCTGCCTCCCATCTGCTAAATGAGGTGGGCTGGAGCTGGACTGTGAGACACAGGAGCCGCTTGGCAACTGAAGCGAAAGAGAAGAGGCCGCCGGCCAGCTGGCCAGACCCCGAGAGACGTGGGGGTGGGAGCCACTGGGAGACAGGAGGTGGCACAGCCAGGCGGCACCTCGGGGCGGGGAGGCAACACAGAAGTCCCCGGACGGGCTGGAGGGACTCTGGCCGGACGGAAAAGAGCTGAGCCCTGGGCCTCCAGCTCCCCTTCCCCAGCCTGAGACCCACCCCTCCCCCAGCACCCGCCCAACCAGCCTCCTGGGGACACACCACGCACCACCCTGGGGCTGGACAGGGTCTCCACGCCGTCGGGGATGATCTCATCCCACCCACACGGACTGTGCGCCTAGTGTGGGCCAGGCCCCTGGCATCCAGGTGAAGCACCCTGATGAAGCTCCCCACCCTCGCCCCGCCCGCAGGTAACTACGGCCTTTGGGATCAGCACATGGCCATTGCCTGGGTGAAGAGGAACATTGCGGCCTTCGGAGGGGACCCTGACAACATCACCCTCTTTGGGGAGTCGGCTGGAGGCGCCAGCGTCTCTCTGCAGGTCTGGGGGCCCCTAAAAGGGTTGCTGTCCTCAAAGGAGTGGGACGGAGTCGATGGCGACGGGGAGAAGCAAGGCTGATGGGCGCTGCCGTGGGGGTGTCCCTGGCCGAGCCCTGCAGACAGGTGGGTGCGGGAGGTGACAGGACCTCTCTGTATTGCAGACCCTCTCTCCCCACAACAAGGGCCTCATCAAGCGAGCCATCAGCCAGAGTGGCGTGGGTCTGTGCCCCTGGGCTATCCAGGAGAACCCCCTCTTCTGGGCCAAAAAGGTAAGGGGGCGCCGTTGGGGAGGGGCTTCCCTCCTTCCCACTCTCCTCTGGACCCTGTGCCCAGCGCCCTGAGCATGCACTCTCTCTCCCCAACCCCAGATCGCAGAGAAGGTGGGCTGCCCTGTGGATGACACCAGCAGGATGGCCAAGTGTCTGAAGCTCACCGACCCCCGTGCCCTGACGCTGGCCTATAAGCTGCCCCTGGGAACCACGGAATGTGAGTAGGGGCTGCTGGGGGCTGGGGACCCGGGGGCGCCCCCCTGGGTGCCGGATCTCATTCCGGCTCTGTCGCCAGCTCGCCGGCGTCCCCCCCATCTCGTTGCCACCACCGCCCTGGCAGGCCTCTGGGGGGAGGAGTCTTTCCTCTTGTCTTTGGTGGGTCATGACCCCTTGGACAACAGTTTGGGCCCCATCCCCAACCATGTATGTACACATAGGCGGTCAGTCATTCGTACACGATTTTCAGCAGATTTATGGACCCCAGATCAAGAGAGCCTCTGCACTAGAGAAGGACTCATTCTTTCCTCCACTCATGAATTCAGCAAACATCTCCTGAACACTTGCTGTAGCATTTCCCTTCCAGTTCTGCTACTCTGCACCCCAGGAAGGCCGGGGGGGGCCCAGCAGCAAAATCCTGAAAGCGTCAATCTCATCAACCCAGGAAGCAATCATTCTCTCTTAATCCCTTTAAGGCAAAGTGCAGTGGAACCCACTGTTTGCATCTGGACCTAATGTGAAGTAAACCATAAGTGCTACGTAAACATCCTGGCCCAAGATGCAGACCAATTTCATATCTGATGGTTCCCCATCTGGGGAGTCAAGCAACTGCAGATCGAAAACTTTAAAAAGAAATTCCAGGAAGTTCCAAAAAGCAAAACTTGAATTGGCTCCCCGCCCCTTCCCCCGCCCCCCTCCCCACCACAGGGCTTTTCTGATAGTTCCGTAAAGAATCCGCCTGCAATGCAGGAGACCCTGGTTCAATTCCTGGGTCAGGAAGATCTGATGGAGAAGGGATAGACTACCCACTCCAGGATTCTAGGGCTTCCCTGGTGGCTCAGCTGGTAAAGAATCTGCCTGCAATGCGGGAGGCCTGGATTCAGTCCCCGGGTGGGGAAGATCCCCTGGAGAAGAGAATGGCTAGCCACTCCAGTACTCTGGCCTGGAGAATTCCATGGGAGTCAGACACGCAAAAAGTCGGACACGACTGAACAACATTCACTTTCACTCCCACCCCCTCCCGCAACTATTTACATAATGTTTGCATAGCATTTACAATTATTTACATAGTGTTTACTTTGCATTAGGTATTAAAAGTCATCTAGAAATGATTTAAAGTATATGGGAGGATGGGGGTTTCCCAGGTAGCTCAGTGGTAAAGAATCTGTATTCCAATGCAGGAGATGGGGGTTTGATCCCTGGGTTGGGAAGATCCCCTGGAGAAGGAAATAGCAACCCACTCCAGTATTCCTGCCAGGATAATCCCATGGACAGAGGCGCCACACACACATACATATACAGGGAGATGTTGGTAGATTGTATGCAAATAGTGTACCATTTTATATAAGAGACTTGAGCACTTGGATATTGGTGTCCTGGTAACAATACTCATGGATTTGCAGAAATGCGACTGTATTTTCTTTTGAGCTGCATTGGAGGGAAAGCGGGCCAGGCCTAACGGGGGCAGGGCATATGGTCCTTTTGGGGCCACTTCAGGGGTCTCGCACCACTTCTGGCTTACACATTGGAACCCACCGCTGAGAGGGGGCACGTCTTTCTCCAACATCCCCTCCAGGATTTCCAGACTTTCCTCCTCCTTGATTTGAGAGGGCAAGCAAACAGGGACAGGAGGAGGGCATCAGGTTGCAGTGAGAGGACAGGGCTGGTGCCTGGACCAGTGGTTTTCGTCCTGGGTGATTCTGCGCCCGGGGAACACGTGGCAGAGCCTGCTGGTGGCTGCAGCTGGGGAGGTCAGGGAGGCTGCTAACACTCTACACTGCTCAGGACGGCACCCCCACGACATGGAATGAAGGGGTCGGAAGGTCAATAATGCTGAAGCCGCGGTACCCCGGTCTCCATCCAAGGAGGTGCAGCTCCTTGGTGGCCTCCGGATGGAGTCAGTTCCTGCCCCCAAGGTCTGGGGGAGGGGCAGATGGGCACCGGAAGGTTTGAGAACCTGCTGCTGTTCGCCCCCAGACCCCAAGCTGCACTATCTATCCTTCGTCCCCGTCATCGATGGAGACTTCATTCCCGATGACCCCATCAACCTGTACGCCAATGCCGCGGACATCGACTACATAGCAGGCACCAACGACATGGACGGCCACCTCTTCGTTGGGCTCGACGTGCCAGCCATCAACAGCAACACACGGGACGTCACGGAGTAAGCAGGGGAAGTGGAGGGGGTGTGGAGGGGGTGGTGTCAGCCGAATGAGGGAGTCGGCACCGTGATGGTTGTGAGGGGCTGCCCGTGGCCGTCTGCTGCATTGGTGTTACTGGTGCTCAGTTGCTTGGTCATGTCTGACTCTGCAACCCCATGGACTGCTGCACACCAGGCCTCCCTGTCCTTCACCATCTCCTGGAGCTTGCTCAAACTCCTGTCCATCGAGTCGGTGATGCCATCCAACCATCTCATCCTCGGTCATCCCCTTCTCCTCCCGCCTTCAATCTTTCCCAGCATCAGGGTCTTTTCCAATGAGTCGGCTCTTCACATCAGGTGGCCAAAGTACTGGAGCTTCAGCTTCAGCATCAGTCCTTCCAGTGAATGGTCAGGGTTGATTTCCTTGAGGACTGACTGGTTCGATCTTGCAGTCACAGGGTGGCAGATACCCTCCTGTGGGCACAGGGTGGAGGGTCCAGTGCCCGTTTGGTGTCTGCAGGGAGGACTTCTATAAGCTGGTCAGCGGACTCACTGTCACCAAGGGACTCAGAGGTGCCAATGCCACGTACGAGGCGTACACCGAGCCCTGGGCCCAGGACTCGTCCCAGGAGACCAGGAAGAAGACCATGGTGGACCTGGAGACCGACATCCTCTTCCTGATGCCCACAAAGATGGCCGTGGCCCAGCACAAGAGCAACGCCAAGTGAGGAGGGTGGGCGGGGGTGACCCACCAGGGATCCCAAACACCTTCCTGGTGAGGCCTCGTGGCGAGCAGCTCCCAGGTGTCCAGAGGCCTGGGAAAGCCAGGCTCGGTTCCCGCTTGTACCTGCGCTGTCTGCCAGGCCTGAGAGGGCCCCCTCCTCCAAGCCTTGGATCGGGGGCTTCACCGAACCCTCCTGTGACTCCCGGTCCAGGTCAGGCCTGCATGCTACACCCCTCGGCCCTCCCCATCAGAAAGTCCTTGAGTCAGCCTTCCATCCATAAGCTGTCTGGAAGGCGGGGCCACTGGGTGATGTTCTCTGCGGTGGGTTTCAAATTTGACAACTTTCAGAACAAGCCTGCGGCCACTTTTAAACCCTCCATGTGATAATAGCCAACGAAAATGAAAAATTAGCTAGGGGTGCTTAAAAAGTAGGAAGATAAAATTTCACCTAGAACCCAGGTGGCACAGTGGTAAAGAATCCGCCTGCCAATACGGGAGACACACGTTCCATCCCTGGGTCGGGAAGATCTCCGGGAGGAGGGAATGGCAACCCTCTCCAGCAGTCTTGCCTGGAGAATCCCCAAGGACAGAGGAGTCCATGGGGTCGCAGGGTCAGACATGACTGAGCACACACACACAGAAATCTAGGATGAAAACTCGGCGATAAATTTGGCTCAGAGCTTCCTATCACTCAAGGCCGAAAGGAGACAGCTGAGGGCACACACTACCTTGTCCCATCAAATCAAGAATACAGATTCATGTGCAGAGAAAAGCGGTCTTTCTTTATACTGAATTATGAAGGAAGATGCCTCTATACAGTTGGTGCAGACCAAGTGTGAATGCACTTGAAACTGTAGAATCCATGAAGTCAAAGGTTTGGCCGCAGTTTTTCTTCTCCCGGGTGAAAAGATCCAGATCCTTCCCTCCCTTTTTTTTAAATTTTATTTATTTATGTATTTATTTTGGACTTACTGCATAGTTTGCGGGATTCAGTTCCCCAATCAGGTATTGAGCCTGTGCCCTTGGGAGTGAAAGTGCTGATTCCTAATCACTGGGCTGCCAGGGACTTCCCCTTCCTGAGTCTTGTGGGAATTGTCCAGGCCGTTCCCTACTCCCCCATGGTCTTCCCCTGGGGCCCATGTCCAGGGTGGGTGGCCCCAGGTGGGCACGCTGCCAGCCTGGGCGGTCTCCCCTCCCTCCTCAGGAGTGCCAACACGTACACCTACCTGTTCTCCCAGCCGTCTCGGATGCCCCTAGTCTACCCCAAGTGGATGGGGGCTGACCATGCCGATGACCTCCAGTATGTCTTCGGGAAGCCCTTCGCCACCCCCCTGGGCTACCGGGCCCAAGACAGGACTGTCTCCAAGGCCATGATCGCCTACTGGACCAACTTTGCCAGAACTGGGTAAGGCAGAGGTGGGGACAGCCTCTGTCCACATCACCCTGCAGGCTGGGGGTTCAGTCCCTGTTCCCTTAAACACTTACCCTCCCTGAGCCCGGGGCACCCCATCCGTGTGAGGCCAAGGGCTCCTGGCTGGCCCCCAGGATGTTCACGTGCCCAGCCAGCACCCGGGAGACGGGCATGGCTGCCCACCCTGGGGCAGAGGGTGGAAGGTGGCCCAGGTGCGTGGGGGTGGGGCTCCCCAGCCTCCTGTGGGCCCTGGCCCCACCCAGCCACCCAGCCTTTTCTCTCACTCTGCAGGGACCCTAACACGGGCCACTCATCGGTGCCCACAAACTGGGATCCCTACACCCTGGAAGACGGCAACTACTTGGAGATCAACAAGCAGATGGATAGCAACTCTATGAAGCTGCACTTGAGGACCAACTATCTGCAGTTCTGGACCCAGACCTACCAGGCCCTGCCCACGGTGACTGGAGAGGGGGACAGCCTGGTGCCTCCCGTGGACAACTCTGAGGCCAGCCCTGTGCCCCCTGCAGACAACTCCAAGGCCACCACCGAACCCTCCGCGGGTGACTCTGAGGTGGCTCAGATGCCTGTCGTCATTGGCTTCTAAAGTCCTTGGCCTCCAGAGGCCACAGGGTGAGACCCCAGCCCCCACCTTCCCTCCCAAGTGCCTCCTGAATAAAGCCTCAACCATCTCTGTCTGGCGTTTCTTTTTGCTCCCAAGACTCAGCGGGGGGAAAAGGGGGTCTTCAGTTATCACAAGCCCCAGGCACCCAGCCCAAGGAATTGCCCCCATCCGTCAGCCCTCGAGCCCAGGAAGCCAACAGGACCATCCTCTTTAAAGAGGAGGAAACAGGTCTATAGAAGTGAAGTGTCAGGCCAGGACTGGGACTCAGGTGTGGACCCCGCCCATGAAAGGCTGCCGGGTCCTGGGCACTGGGCTCTGCTCCCGAGGCTGGGTGGGCCTGCAGCCAAGAGAAAAACTGGGTTCCGCAGGGGGCGGCTGCCTCTGGCGCAAGGTCCTCTGGGGCGTGGGGAGAGACCACGGTGTTCTAACTGCAGTCTGGGGGAGAGAATCGGATTCTGCCTCCAGGCGGCTCCACGTCCGTGAGGACAGAGCATCGCGTTGGAAGGACAGGAGCAGAGGGGGCAAGAGGGACGCGTGGGGCTGTGCCCCGTCGGGGGGGGGTGAGAGGCCGAGGGCAGAGTCAGGGTCGTCTCTGCCACTGGGAATCCACTGGGCATGTGCCCGAGGACATCAGAGCAGGAGTCAAACCCAGAGACTTCAAAGGCAGTGCTTGCAACCAGGCCGGGGGCTCCCTCTCTCCCCTCCCCTCGACATCCTGTGGTCACTGTGGGGTGGGGGTGAGGCACCAGCGATGCCAGGGTCCTGGGTGGGCGCGTGGGGCAGCAGCACCGGCTGCCAGCCCCAGGCTCTCTCCCTGGAGAGTCCTGCCCCCGAGGCCGCAGGTGTGAGACCTCGCAGCAAGGCCACAGAAGCAGAGCCCAGGACCAAGACCGCCGCCGAAGCCGACTGAGCCCCTTCGTAACTTGCCAAAGGCCCCTGATGGTCACTAACAAGCTTCTTCCTGACTCCCCCTTAGGCAAAGGTGCCCACTCCGGTAAGCGCCCTTTAGCACCCCAACCAATCACCTAATGCCAACCTTTTGGCAGGAATTTTATCTCGAGGCTCTAAGAATTGTCTGTTAGCTCAGGAAAACTGTCGACTCTTCCCTGATCTGTCAGGACGTCACTGTGCTCACTTGATCTCTGCTCCTTGTTTTCAGTAAGTCCACTCCCTTCTGAAATGCTCCGTGTCTGGAAATTCTTTTCCAACCCGCCCTCAGACCACCTCAACACTCGCCAGCCACAGCGTTGGGCTGAGCCTGGACTGGGCCCCAGGCAGCAGAGCTGAACAAGGGGCAAACCCGGCCCCCCCGAGGAGCAGACCAGCCTGGCCCGTGACCACTTTGTCTGCACTGGGCTTCCTGGTCAGTCCAGGGCTCTCAGCTATGAAAGACTGAGATGCCCCCAGTGTGGACTCTCCTGGGGGCCATCCCTGCTCTCGGCTGATGGAGACAAGCATGCCATCTATCCGCCTCTGTCACATAAACACTCACATGACCTCGCGAAGTGTTTCCACCTGCAGGGTCTGTTCTCAGGAGCCTCCTCGGGGCCTGGACCATCCTGCGACATGGCACTTCCCTCCCTCGCTGGGGGACAGCTCAGCTGTGCCTGTCATGCAGGAAATCACATCCCCGGAGGGCTGGGCCACGTCAGGATGTGCTCAGACCCTGCGCTGCACAGACAGGGCCAGGCAGAAGTGACACTGCTGGGTGACACTTGGAGCCGCGGCGACGCCTCGTAATTCGTCGGGCTGCTGCCTCTCCAGGCTTTCTGCAGGGCGTGAAGCAGAAAACACTTACCGAGCTGCAGGCTAGAGGCCTGTCCAGGGTCCTGGAGTCTCCCTGCTGGGTCAAGAGGTGGCCCTTTAGCTCCTATTAGGGTGCAGCCAGGAGGGGACACCTGGGGGAGTGCTGGTCAGAGTCCGTTCAGCACCCTGATTAGACGTGGTGCTTCAGTATTCATGGGCAAGGCTGTGCCCAAGCGTGCCTGTGGGTTGGGAGTCTTGGGGGCGTCCCCTGCCCCCCATGCCTCATCTTTCAGCCTCCCCCACAGAAAAGGGTCAAGCCTCCCATCTGCCTGTGACATAACCACAACATAGACTTGGACAAAGAACGCGGCCCTCCAAGGGTTCCAGTCCAGCTGCCCTTCAGGATAAAGTTGGTACCAACACGATTGCATTTGTAAACTGGTGACTGTGCGAGACGGTGGACCTCTGAACACACAGTCTCTGACTCTGTCTAAGCCAGAGAAGGGCAGCATAGGGGTCCTTCACTGGCAGGGATGAGCCCCCTTATCCTGACGAACCAGCATTCACCCGGGATTCGTCAGACATCAGCCTTGATGAGTGGCCCCCGCGTGCCTGACATGGAGAGGCACGTGGCCTCCTAGCGAGCTCCTAGGTGAAAACAATTGTATAAAGAGTTGTCAAGGACATAACGCACACCTATGGCTAATTCATGGTGATGTATAGCAGAAATCAAAGCAATATTGTAAAGCAATTATCCTTCAATTAAAAATAAATAAAAAATTTTTTAAAGTTGCAGAAACCCTAGAGTTGCTGGAAATCCCAGCTCACAAGGAGCCGAAATGCTTAAGGAATGAGGCCCAGCTGTGGCTTTAAGAGCTGCATCACAAACACTTGCCCCAGACATGAAATGAGCAGGAAAAGGAATCCTGAGGTGAGAGACAAGGATTCCAGGAGGTCAAGGGTCAATCATGGGGCCCCAGAGCGGGGTGCATGCAGATCTCCTCCTGTCTATAGTCCCCTGGCTGATAATCGCCCCGCCCGGGCCTGCTTCCTCTCACTTTTTGATCTGTTTACAATTTCTCTCCACTTAGTGTTGATGGAATTCCAGACTCTGACCTTGAAATCTACAAGTGGTTTCAGTTGTGGTTCAGTCACCAAGTCGTGCCGACTCTTTGCAACCCCACGGACTGCAGCACGCTAGGCTTCCCTGTCCTTCACCATCTCCCGGAGCTTGCCCAAACTCATGTCCATTGAGTCAGTGATGCCGTCCACCATCTACCAGTGGTAGACTGGTGGTCAAAAGAAACTCCAATGAGATAAGCAGAAAATGTTCCGTCTTCCTCCAAAGCTGTATAAAAGCAGCTTTCGAGGAAGTTTTCTAAATTTTTAATTGGGATATATATATAACATAAAATGCTAATTTTATAAACATTTATTGAAATATTAATTAGATATTAAATCAATATTTTATTTTTAAAAGGATGATTCAGTGCCACTAATTCTTCTTATACTGTTGAGCAACCATCACCCCAAACAGAAACTTTATGCTCATTAAGCATTAACTCCCCATCTTCCCTCTGCCCGTAGCCTTGGTAATCTATTCTTGTTTCTGTTCCAATCACTTTGCTTATTCCAGACATTTCTTACAAACGGAACCTGTGCTTTCAAGGCCCGTCCATGTTGCAGCACGAATCAGAACGCCATTCCCTTTCACGCTGAGTAATAGTACCGTGCAAATGGTTGGCATACAATTGTGCATGGCATTCTTGTTTCAAATCTTTCTTCTTTAAAAAGGTATTTATTGTTTTCGGCTGTGCTGGGCCTCCTGTTGCTGCACGGGGGCTGTCTCTAGCTGCAGAGAGAGCAGGGGCCACTCTCCAGCTGCGGTGCGCCGGCGTCTTCTCTTGTTGCGGAGCACAGGCTCCAGGCACGCGGGCTTCAGCAGCTGCGGCCTGTGCGCCCTGGAGCTCAGGCTCACTAGTTGTGGAGCACAAAAACTTAAGTTACCCCGTGCGTGGCACGTGGGATCTTCCTGGACCAAGGATCGAACCCGTGCCCCCTGCATTGGCAGGCAGATTCTTAACCACTGGACTGCCAGGCAAGTTCTAGTATTCTCTTATAATCCTTCTTCCTGTAAAATCGGTAATGATGGTCCCACTTTCATTTTTGAGTTATCTGAACACCAATTTTGTTAATTTTTTCCCCAAAGAGTCAAGGTTTGGTTTTGTTGACTTTCCTCTATTTCCCTGCACTCTGTTTTGTTTCTCTCCACTGTCATCTTCATCATTTTCGTCCTTCAGTTATCTTGGAATTTAGTTTGCTCTTTTTCTAATTCTTTAAGTGTACAGTCAGGTTACTGATTTGAAGTCTTATTTTTTAATGTAGGCGTGGAAAGCTGTAAAATTCCCTCTTTGCACTACTTTTTCTGTATCCCATAAGTTTTGTATGCTTTGCTCTTGTTTTCATTTGTCTCAAGGCAATTTTCTTTTTTAAAAAATATTTGTTTCTTTGCCTGCGCCAGGTCCTAGCTGCAGCCCTCGGAATCTTTGACCTTCCCTTGAGACGTGTGGGAGCTGACTCCCTGGCCAGGGGTCAAACCTGGATCCCTTCATTGGGAGCGTGGAGTCTTAACCACTGAACCACCAGGAGTCCCTGAGTTTGCATTTTAAGTCATATAGGGAAAAAAGGTACAAACGAAAGTCAACAATAAAGGCTTTCAGAATCACCACTTCGTTACTTCTCCTAGTGTTCTTTACTTTTTCACATGGCTTTGAGTTACTGTCTAGGGCTTTTTCATTTGGCCTAAAGGGCTCCCTTTAGAATTTCTTGCAGGCAGGACTATTCATAACAAACTTTGCTTATCTGGCAACATCTTGATTTCCTTTCATCCTTAATGGATAGTTTACTGGATATAGAATTCTTTTTCTTTCAACATTTGAAATATGTTATTTCACTGCCACCTGGTTGCCATGGTTTCTGATGAAAAAAGTCAGCTGTTAATCTTACTGGGGACAGTCCTTCCACAGGACTGCTTCTTTCTTGCTGCTTTCAAGATCTCCTCTTTGTCTTTCAACAACTGTATAGTAACGCGCTTTGCGTGGCTCTCTTGAGTTTATCTTGCTTGGAGTTCATTGAGCTTCTTAATGCGTAGATTTATGTCTTTTATTAAATTTGAGATGTTTTCAGCCATTATTTCTTCAAATAATCTCTTTTTCTGGGACTCTCACTACGCACATGTTGTTACATTTGATGGTGTTGCCAAAGTCCCTCTGAGTCTGTTCAATTTTCTTCCTTCTTTCCCCTTTCTGCTCCTCAGACAGAATAATTTCAATTGCTGTTAACACATTACTGACCAGGGGATTTTTGCTGAAATGAACACTGTGGCCGGCAGTTTGTCATGTAAGTGCATATTGAAATGTCTCTGGTCAATAACGTTCAGGTAACAAAAAATAGATTAATACTTCTCTGGTCAATGAGTTGTTAACTTCAAGTTCACGGATTCTTCTGCCTGCTCAAATCTGCCAGGGAACCCCTCTAGTGAGATTTTCACTTCAGTTACTGTACTTTTCAGCGCCAGAATCTCCATCTGGTTTCTTTTTGGAATTTCTACCTTTTATTAAAATTTTATGTATTTAACTGCTGGCTGCGCTGGGCCCCCGCTGCTTGCTCGGGCTGCCCTCCAGTTGTGGCGAGCGGGGGCTCCCGTCCGCTGTGGGCCCGGGGTACCCATCGCGGCGGCTGCTCTAGTCGCCGAGCGCAGACTCTAGGTGTGTGGGTTTCGGCAGCTGCAGCACTGGGGCCCCGTGGTTTCTGCACACGGGCGCCGCGGTTGCGACTTGTGGGCTCCAGAGCGTGGACTCAGCAGCTGGGGCACATGAACTTAGTTGCTCCACAGCATGAGGGATCTTCCTGGGTCAGGGGTCAGGGGTCAGACCCGTGTCCCCTGCATTGGCAGGCGGACTCTTAGCCACTGTACCACCAGGGAAGTCCCTATCATTTCTACTTTTTACTAAATCCCTACATATTCTTACATTGTCCTCTTGATTTCCTTTAGTTTCTTGTCCATGGTTTCTTTCAGCTGAGCATATTTAAGACAGTTCACTTGATGTCTTTGATTATTTTAATATCTGAGCTGCCTCAGGTATAGTTACTGTCAAATTCCTTTTTTCCTGTGAACAAGCCCTGTTTTTGGTTTCTTGATACGGTCTGTGATCTGTTGAGAACTGGATGTGGAGTATTATAATATGGCAGCTCTGGAAATCAGATTCTCCCCCTCCTCGGGATTTGCATTTGTTGCCTGGGGGCCGCTGTTTTCCATTTCTGTGGTCACTTTCCCAAACCGTTTCTGCGAGACCTGTATTCCCTGCTGTGTGTGTCGTCACTGCATCCTCCGCCCCTCGTCTCGGGTCGGGGGTGTGACCTGGCGCAGAGGTCCGTAACAGCTCAAGTCCAGCAGCATCACCCTTCTTCAAGCGCTCTCCGGGGTGTCATGTCTGATGACATGGCTGAGTCCCAGAAGTGCTGACTCTGATAGCTTCCTCCCCCAGCCTAATCGCTGTTTCCGTGGAGAGACTGTCCCTCATGCCGTCACTTTCTGTGGTGCTTAGCTGCGTCTGACTCTTCGCAACCCTGTGGACTGCGGCCCTCCGGGTTCCTCTGTCCGTAGGATTCTTTCAGGGAAGAGCACCGGAGTGGGTTGTCACTTGCTGCACCTGGGGATCCTCCCAAGCCAGGGATTGAACCTGCATCTCCTACGGTTCCTATACTGCAGGCAGATTCTTTACCTTCCGAGTCATCAAAATGCTATTTTTAAACACACTGGAATTTCATAGGTTGTTGCTATGCCATGTGAAAGCACTCCCAAATTCAAATACCAGGGATTCTGAGGAGCTGTCTCAGCGTGTGGCCCAGTTTAATGGTACTGAAGTGAATATACCGTCTGTGAAAGGTGAACGTCTCTGTTTCCTAAAGTGAGCCTGAGAAGGCTGGCTGGCCCTTCTTGCTTTTCCTGCACAAAATAAACCAATAGCCCTGCCAGATTTCCTATCTGAACACAGAATGTGAGAGCCTGTGTCTCATTTAAATGAGCACAGGCCCTGAAAAGAACAAATTTACCACAACTCTCAGGCTATAGTAGAAACAGGATTTTAATAGAAGATTCAAGTCTAGCATTTGCTATTTACAACAAATAAATATTGCCCCTCCCCAACTGGTAAACATTTTTTTTCACCTTTTATACAAATATTCAGTCCCCCTCCCCTCCCCCCAGTTCCTCCTTCTCCCACTAACCCCTGTCTCGTGGGGTCTCGTTAAGCCCAGGATGCAGCGGCGAACAGTACTTGCAGGGTCAGGAGATCCGCTATCAGTGGGACTCGCCCGAGACCATCCTCACTCACCAGTTAGAGAGTCTGGTCCGTGAAGGGGGTCTCTCTCTCTCTCTCTCCTCTCCCGGGGGAGGGCTGGAGTGGGCAGTGGGTGAGACTCCCTCACCTTCGGTTGGCCCTGATGATGGAATCTTTGGTGCAGCCTGAGACAAGGCCAGAGTGGTGGGAGGAGAGAACTGCAGTGGTGAGACCCGGTGGAGAAGTGGGTGCCCTGGGGGTGCCCACGGGCACAGGTGGCAGTGGTCCACACCTGGGAGGGTGTGCGGGAGGTGTACGGGGGGCCCGGGCCCGGCAGCAGGCAGGGCTCCGCGCCCACTGGCCGCGCTCCTTGGCAAAGGTTCAGCTAGTCCTCTGGTTCCAGACAGCAGAAGGCACCTAAGGCAGCGAGTGGTCCACGGGAGGCCAGGTCAGCCCATCGGCAGGCAGGCGTCAATCCCGGCAACAGGGGAGGTTTGGGGTGAAACGAGTCTGGAGGTGGCCTGGGCTGGGTGGGTTGGGCAGATGTGTCCCGCCTGGCCTGGCTCACCGTAGTCTTTAAGTGCTTAGTTGCCTGGCTAGCCAGACCCTGGAAAGGGTGGCTCTGTGGCTGGCAGCTAAGGGAAGATGCCCTTGGCAATCTTGAGTCCCTTCTGCTTCATGCGGGGGAGGGTCGAGCTGGCTCCATGCCTGACCTTTGTCCCCTTGGTGAAGGTCCGTTTCTTTAGGACAAAGTCATAGTTGGCGGTAGAGTTCATGGCGTAGAACACGTTGGCGTTGTCAGGGATCTTCAGCTCTGGTCGGGGAGGGGCAGAGGGTCAGCTGGGCTTACGGGAACCCCACAGCGCACCGCACCACTGGAGAGCCCCCCCAGGGCAGGCTTGATCCAGAGACAGGAGGCGCCCCCAAGCAACTCCAGGGCCACCAAGGGCCCCTCTTAACGACACCTGCCTGAGATGTTTTACTGAGGCATTGATGGAAACCAACGACTCTTGTTTAAAGATGGGCTCTGACTCCAGAAAGCCCCACCTCAGTCTGTAGCTGGCAAAGGGTCGCCCCGTCCTGTCCCCTACTGCCTCCACTGAACAGGATTCTCCAGGTGGAGTAAGTTTTCCAGAGCCCAGACCACCTCCCCTGAATCCCACCCAACTTAGGACAAGGGCTCTGGGGTTCTGTGAAGGGCAGGCTTTGCCCCTGGCCCAGCGCAGGGTTTCAGGGAGGCCTCCATGTCCCCTGGGCCCCAGAGCCCCAGCAGGCAGCTGCTCTTGGCTCTGCTTCCCGCCCCCTCCTCTGCCTTGAGCCAGCTATTCCCCACAGCTGGGCTGGAATGTGTGCTCTGGGCTCCACTGTGTAGCTCTTACTCTGGTCCTCAACCTGGCTAGGCCCGTCTTCCTTTTCTGTAAGAAGGGCGAGTCCCACCCACCCTGTTCACCTCACCTAAAACGGGGCAAGAAGGTGAGAGAGGAATTAGCAAATAACTTCCAGGGACTGCGGCTCAGATGGTAAAGAATCTGCCTGTAGTGCAGGAGACCCAGATTCAATCCCTCAGTCAGGAAGATCCCCTGGAGAAGGGAAAGGCTACCCACTCCAGCATTCTTGCCTGGAGAATTCCATGGACAGAGAAGCCTGGTGGGCTACAGTCCACGGGGTCACAGAGAGTCAGACACGACTGAGCAACTAATAACACTTTCTAGGGACTGTGGGGGTCATTGCTAACTGTCTGGGTGACGGCTGTGTGTGGGCGATCAGCTCATGGGAAAGATGCTAAGAGTGATGATAATATTTGCAGTTCTGGTGTGTTGATGGCACACATACATACATGAGCATGTAATCCATATAAACATGGATCAGCTCACTGCCTATTCCATCTCCATGTCAGGACGGGAAAACAGGCACAAAAGCTTCAGTTAGTCGCCTGAGGGCTCCAAGCCGATGCTGCCTGGCTCCAAGTCTGCTTGTTTGCGATCCTTTCCCCGTCCCCCTTTCTACCCGGAGTCTTTGAGCTCCGCATCTGCTACAGGCTCAAATTTGTGTTCTCTCTAAATTCCCCGGAATCCCAACTTCCAAGGTCATGGGATTGGAAGGCGGGGGCTTTGGGAGGCCATGAGGTCATGAGGGTGGAGCCCCATGAAGGAGGACGTTTGCTCTTATAAAAGAGACCCCCAGAGAGCTCCCTACCCCCTTTCACTGTGACAGGACACCAGGAACCCAGAAGAGGGCCTTCACCAGAACCTGACCACGCTGGCATGCTGACCCAGGACTCAGAAGCCACCAGCGGGGGTATGTTGTTACGGCAGCCAGAACAGGCTTAGACAGGGTCACATGTGCGTGGACTTTACAGAGTTGAGGCTCTGGTCCCGGCCAGCATGGTTCTCTTGGAAGGACACATTTGCCATCTTAGCCAGAAAATGCCTCTTCGAACAGCCTGTGGGCTCAGCCATCTGGCTGCCTGGCCCCAGGAGAAAAGCCTTTTTTTCTCTCTCTCCCTGAACAATGCCCGCGCTGATCGGGGTTTCCCACTGAGGTTCGTGGCCAGGAAGGGGCAGGAGACAGGGCCCAGCGGCCAGCAGGGGCCATGAGGAGACCCTAGGCAGGTCAGTGTCCGGACGAACCCACTTCTCCCCTGCCCCAGCGCCCACCCGCCTGGCCCTGACTCACTCCGATCATCTGAAATAACCTGCACCAGCTCATAGTCCTCGGGTTCGTCCTCATCCAGGTTGTGTTTGTCCATGGCCTTGCGGATTACAGCCGGAGCCTTGTCTTGGCTGGTCACCTGGATGGGGCAGGGGATGGGCCGTCAGGGCAGGGGTCTGGGGTGGGTCCTCAGAGCTGTCTCAGCGCAGTGCACACGGCACAGCCTTTGGCAGGGTGCTGGGTCCATGCGGGTCACACCAGCTTTTCCTGCTCCTCTGGGGAGGCCTCCATGCAATGACAAGGGGTCTTTCCCAATCACTCTTGCCCTCTTTCCTGAAAGCCTGCCCCCACCTGCCACACCACCAAGGAAAACCGCCTGCCCCTGGGGGGGCTGCTCCCCTCAACCCTGCCCACCCAGGTCAATGGTATCCACGTGGCCTGGGTGCAGACAGCATCTAGTCCCGCCCTGGAGGGGAGACAGGGGGAGCTGGCTGGGTGCCCAGTGGCCGCCTCCATGCCAGGCCTGCGCGGCCTGGAGGCTGTAGCGGTGGACAGTGTGGACCCCTGCTGCCTCAACCCCGAGGGCCAGATCACAGGCAGGCCTTGGACACAGGGTGACAAAGGTGATGGTGTTATAAAGGGACTCCTGACCCAGTGGGGGTGGATAGGAAGGGTCGTGGGGGTGGGGTGTGTAAATGGCTCATCAGCAGCCTGAGTTCTGGAGAATGAGAAGAGTCCCCCCAGTGACCGCCCCCCAGTACACACAACGTTTGTGGGCAACTCTTGCTGGCTAGATGTCAGAACTTCTAATTATATCCCATGTCTGAGACTGCCGGCCACCAGCCTGGTGCAGCTCCAGCAGCCTAACCGGCCTCCCTGCCCACCCCCCAGGGAGAAGCCGAAAGTCACTACTGGTCCTCCTCTGCTCCAGCTTACAGGGGCTCCCACCTCCCTCCCCCCAGGTCCAGGCCCCTGACACTCCCCTGACCTTGACTTGTCCCCGACAAGTCGAGGGAGCCTCGATGCCGGCTCCCTCACCCAGGGCCTCCTGCTGCTCCCCCCAAGCCCCAGGCACACGCCTCTCCCCAACTCAGACCCTTTACCAGGGAGGCCCTGCCCCGCTGCTGCTGAAACCCCTGGTCCACCGCCCCCAGCACTGATCACCATTGGTGGTCAACACTGGTCTTTTCAGTCCTGCATCTGGTTGGCCCTCCGTCCTCCCCACCCCACAGGGAGGCCACTCCAGGGGGGCGGGGTGACCACGGTGGTCAATACAGGTCTGCTGCCCAGCAGGGCGAGGGGGCCCTCCGGCTCACCAGGATGCTCTTGTACATGTTGCCGTTGTCCACGTCCAGGCTCACCCGGATGATGCAGGAGTCGCCCACCTGCTGGTTGTAGAGGGGCAGTGAGGAGCCGTAGCTGCAGACCCCGGACACGGAGCGCTTGTGGGTGCGCGTGCTGGCCACGGGCGTGGTGGAGGCCGAGGAGGAGGACGTGCTGCTGGAGGCCGAGCTGATGCCGGAGGTCTCCGGGGACGACTGGGAGGCCGACTCCCAGAACTGTGGGCAACGGCACGGTCAGCAGGTGCCCCGGGCCAGCGTCCAGCACGGGAGGGACTTCTAACATGGAGCGGGGGACCTTGGCCCTAGGAACCGAGGGCTGGGAAGGGCTGTTGGGGAAGCGGGGGGATGGTCACCTTCTTCTCCTGGCCGTCGGGGGACTCTGGGACGAAGCTCATGTTGATCTCCTCCACGTCAGAGCTGGAGGAGCCGGCCGAGTGGACGCTGAGTGCATCAGCAATGTCCCCGCTGCTGAGGTAGGGGCCGCACCTGAGTTGGTCACAGGACTTGGAGTGGCAGCTGCCGCTGGTACTGAGCTCTGCGCTGGGGACCTGGCGGCTGCACAGAAGGGCTGGCTTACTGTCCTGTCCCCTACCCTCTGTGCTGGGTGCTCAGGCAATCACCCCATGGGCTCCAGCCTCCAACAGATCATCTAGCATCAACCCACTTCACAGAGGCAAAAACTGAGGCCGAGAGGAGTGAGCCAGATGGCCCCGTCGAAGGGCTGTAAGTGGAGGAGCTGTGATCTCACTGCCAACTGTCTGGATCTCCCTTCAAAGCTTCCCTCACCCCAAGAGAGCGCGGGCACTCACTCGCTCCAGCGCTTGACGATGGCCGTGTTCTTCTTGACCTTGAGGGTGTTGCTGGCCGACTCGGAGGGGGGCTCTAGCTCGCATGACAATGTGTAGCTATAGGACAGAGCAGGGCTGTGAGGCTGCCAGAAGCCACACTCGGGGCTCTGACCCTGAGCCTGTCCGGCAGAGGGAGTCCAGGGGCCCAGCTGTCACCAGTGGCAGAGCCGGAGGTTGGCCAGGACCCTAGTCCACAGGTTCTCGGGAGCGGCCCGGCCACGCCCTGCGAGCCCCTGCCATACTCACCTCTCAGCCTCGCTGAGTCGCTCCATGGCCCGGAACCAGGCCCCGAAGTGCTCTTCGGGTGTGATGCTGTAATTGTTGCAGGCCGACTGGAGCAGCTTGATCTGGGCGATCACTTCGAATTCCTGGGGGCCAGAGGGAAGGATGGGATGCTGACAGCTGGGGCGTGTTGGGGGGCCGGGCCTGGGACAGCCTCTGGGTCCCCTCTTCCCACCTTGTCCTCAAAGCCGGGTTCAAACAGTCCCACAGAAACTATTCTTGACTCGACTTCCTGTCCTACCCTCCTTTGGGAGAAGCTCCCCCACTGTTTCCATATCCAACTCTCCTCCAAAATGTAATAGGAAGGGGGATGGTGACACCAGGTGTTCTAATCGGGTGGGACTCTGACCTCCCTCGCCCCCCAACACCTGTCCCCTTCCTGTGAGGTTGTGGCTGCTCACCTTCCTTCTCTTCTCGAAGTTGATCAATCTCCCCTGCAAAGCAGACAGCCAGCGTCCATTAGAAAGTGTCCCCTTGCCCACGACCACCCGCTCGCCCCTACTCAGGATGCACTACCCAGAAAAAACGCCAGGGGGCAGCGGAGCACAGAGCCGGACCTGGGTGGGATCAGGGCGGCGGCCCGAGGCTCTGGGTCTGAGGACAGCTGGAGAGACTGAGGCCCTGGGCAGGAGGGCCCAGCCTCTCTCCACCCACAGCCACCGCCTGAGGGAGGGGCTGTAGCCTGCTCCTCTTGCGGCCCCGAGCCCCATCCACCAGCAGATAGGCGGGTGTCTCCCGGACACGGGCAGCCAGGGGCACTCGTGAGACGAGGCACGCCCTCTGCTGAGAGTGCAGGGCCCAGGAGCCCCAGCCCAGCCCAGCCCCTGGGCTCACTCACATACAGATAGTCCTTCATGGCAGTATCCAGCATCACCAGGTCCGTGAGGAACGTGCCCAAGTAGGGAACAGTGCCCTGGATGACACCCTGGGACATGGGGGGGTGGGTGCTGATGAGTAAAGCCCCAGGCCCCTCCTCCCCAGCCCACCCAGGCCCCCACCTGGAGCACCCTGGGCACCTTTAGTCATCTTTCCGCAATCCCCCTCCCAGGGTCCGCGGACCCCAAACTCCCTCTAGTCGCCCTCAAGGCTGGCATTTGGCAAATCCCCCCGGATCACACGGTCCCTGGCCCCTGCCCCCCATCCCCACCACCAAACCCCACTGAGCCAACTCTTCCGGGACCCTGCTCAGCTACAGTCCCCTGGGACCTCAGCTGGTCAGGACACCACCAGGGCCCAGAGGGGGTCTAGCTAATGGGCACGTCCAGAAGCGCAGCCCCAGGAGCGGGGCTCAAGGGGCTTCCCCCACTGCCCCCAGCCTTAAGCATGCTCACCGCCTCTCTCGGGCGCCTCTGGGCTCGCTTGGGGTTCATCTCCAGGGTGGCAAACTTGGAGGTCCCCTCCTGCAGGGCCGAGGACAGCGTCGGTGAGCCCTCCTGCCCTGTTCCCCTCCTTACGTCACCAGCAGACCCACCTCGGCCTTGGTCACTGGCACAAACGCTCCAGCCACCCCAGCACACCCGGCTTCTAGAACTGCACCCCTGACCCGGCCCTCACAGGGTGGGAACCTGGGCCTGCAGCCTGGCCTCCCTGAGCCTGTCTCCTCATTTGGAAAGAGGACCACACCCGCCCCATGGGGTCTCCCAGGACTGGGTCACACCTCCATCACCTGTGCTGCCCGCCCCCATCTCCCTCATCTCGGATGCACTCAGGAGAGCAGGAATCTGGCCACCCCCTGCCCCCCACCACTGCCCTCCAGGGAGCAGGTCCTGGGCTCAGAGCTCAGGCGGGCCTTGGCGAGAGGGACAGGGACTTTGGGGGCTGGCTGGGGCGGGGTGTCCGCCGTGCCGAAGGCTGCACAGCTGCCCAGAGCCCGTCTGGACATCTCCTGCACAGAACTGGGCCCTTGCCCACTCCAGAGGGGTCTCCTGCATGCCACCTCTGATAGGGGAAGCTGGGGCTGCCACTCTGCTTCCCCTTTTCTGTGGAAGCTTCTGTGGACGGGCCCCGGTGAACGCGGGGACCCCCTGCACTTGCCCCCAGCCGTCTGGGGTATTTGTCACGGCCGAGAGGGGCCCCGTGGTGAGAATCTGAGAAGTGTCCACGGGATGCATCGGCAGGGTCTGCCCTGGGACAGCGTGAGGAGCCCCCATCCCCCAGGCCCACCTCCCGGGCCAGCTCACTGGGACTCTGGGCTGGAAGTCCCTGCAGAACAGTCCCTGGGCGGGCAGGGGGCCCGGTCCTCGGGGGCAGTATAGGGAGAGGAGTGGCAGCGCCTGGTTTCCTGGGGACAGGCTGGGCTGGGGAGGGAGGAGACCGCAGCCTGGATCCCATCCCCCCTGGGGGGCCTGGGGGGAACCAGCGAGGACCCAGGGGACTCTGATCTCGCCCCTCACCCCCCAGAGCTCTGCAGCAGCCCTGGACCGCGCCCTCCTTGGACCAGGGCCTCCCGTCCCCAGAGTGCCCCCCACAATGGCCCATGGGCCAAACAGACCCCAGGAGGAGTTTTCACAGAAACTTCCAAAGGGAACGTCAGCCCCCCACCCCGCCCCACGCCTCCTCCTCTTACCTTGATGAGCAGCTCTCTGCTTAGGGAGTAGTTGTTCTCGTCTGAGAAAATCTCCGACAGCTTCTGAAAGACGCGGAGGCTGTCCCTGGGGAAGGAAGGAGAAAGTGGGGAATGGCATGGGGCGGGGGTGGCACGGGGGCAAAATCATATAAGGACCCAGAGACTCCCTCCGCCTGCACGGCAGTGGTTTTCAAACAGGGCTCCGCTGCACGCTAAGGGCTCCAGGTGCCTGGGGAGGCTCTCCTGTGGGTCAGCCGGGCCCCCCATGCCTGTTAGACTAAGGGGCCCTGTGTTGATATTAAGTGGACGGAGTTGTGTGGCTGTGAAGTAAACACAAAGAAACCTCCAGGGAGGCTCAATCCAGTACCCGCCAGAGAAGGAAACTGAATCCCGAGGCAGAACCGCAGACCTAAGGCCAGTGGGCCCTGGGGGACCCCACCCCCTAGGAGGCCGCACATTCTGGCAAGCTCCAGGCTTACTGGGGGAGGACCCCCGAACCCGCGGGAGGGCCCCTGGAGCTCCAGCTTGGAGCCCCTCCGGGAAGAGGCCTGCCCACCTGGAGACCTCCTCCCACGTCTTCTTCAGCCGGTGGATGGAGTTGCTCTGAAGGGCAGAGAGGATGGCGTGGAGGGAGGAGAAGTTCTTGAGGACCCGGCACTCCTGGGGGGGCAAGGGGACAGGCCGTGAGGGGGCCCAGCCCGCCTGCTCCGGCTTTGGCCCCTCTCGGAGGGGAGCCCCCTCCCGGAAGAGATGGACGCCCCGGGAGGTGCCCCTGGGACTCCATGAGGAACGCCCCCCACCCCAGGGGGAAGGTCTGAACTCAATCCCGGGGTGGGTCGCCGGGCCCTGGAGGGCGTGCGTACCCTGGCCACCTCGATCCAGTGCTCCACCACCCTGGCCCGGTGGCGGGCCGACACACTCCGGTCCCCAAGGCAGGTGGTGATGACGCAGTTGGCCACGCTGTTGAACTGGGTGACGGTGGCACGGACGGTGGGGGCCAGGTGCTCCTTGCCCTTCTTGTCCCGCTGGGACCAGATGGAGCCCAGGCAGTGGTAGGGGACCACCTTCTTGAACAGCTCCTGGGGGGGTGGGGGAAGGTTACCCGACTCTGCCGCACCCCGACTCAGCACCCCAGATCCCCCCCAGTCTCCCGGGGTGCCACGGGGTCCCTGGTCAGAGCTGGAGCTCAGGATGCTGGGGAGGTGGTGCAGTGGGGAGCTGCTTGGCGGGTGAAATCTCAAGGTTTTGTTCCCTGTTCACTGGGGGCGCCCAACAGGTCAATGACCCAGGATGAAACTGGCAGGAGAGAGCTAGCTGGGCCTTGTCACCAGCCCATCTTGACTCAGCGCCAGAAGAGACTCATGCCTGCCCAGCCCAGTGGCATCCTAGCCCCGGCTCACGGCTCAGGCCTGCCCCTCTGAGGACCTTCACCCGGGTGCTACAGCCACAGCCTTTGTCTGCTGCCTGCCCTGGCCTCTAACACACATCAGGTGCCTAATAAATGCAGAAGCCTGGGAGGCCTCCTCAGCAGACCCGGGGCGCGGTGGAGGTGGGGCTGTCCCGGGAGCTGGCAGCACCTCGGTGAGCCCTCCTCGCCCCGCCCAAGGGGGCCAGACCCCACCCAACTTCCGACTGTTTCACCCAATGACATCCACCGTCAAAGCGTGTGGAGGGCAGGGCCCCAGGTCCACAGCCTGGAGGGCACCGAGGCTGTGGGGCTGGGACCCTTGCCCAGGTGACACGTGTGTGATGGTGGCACTGGGCCTTGGGGTGGGACACCTGCTCCAGCTTCCCTCATAGCTCAGTCGGTAAAGAATCTGCCTGCAATGCAGGATACCCAGGTTTAATTCCTGGGTGGGGAAGATCCCCTGGAGAAGGAAATGGCAACCCACTCCAGTATTCTCGCCTGGAAAAATCCCACGGACGGAGGAGCCTGGTGGGCTACAGTCCACGGGGTCGCAAGAGTCGGACACGACTGAGCGATCAAACCACCACCACCTGCTCTGGGTGGGGCCCGGGGGGTCTGAGCGGCAGAGACCAGAGGGAAGGGGTGCCCGCGCCCACCCTTGTCAAGACGGGCTGCCTACCGCGTCCATCAGCGTGAACTGCTCCGCCACCAGGTCAGGAGGGAACTCCAGGAGGTGGGGCTTCCCCTCCCCGAGCCCGTTCTCTGCGGCCACGGGCGAAGGCCAGGGGGGCTCTGGGGCTGCAGCTGGCTCGAGCTCTAGAGTTTGCGAGAGAGCCGGCTCGAGCTCTGGAGGCGGCGTCGGAGCTGGCGTCGGGGCTGGCTCTGGGGCCAGTGCCGGAGCTGGCTCGAGGTTTGGGCCTA
Organism: Odocoileus virginianus; assembly: GCF_023699985.2. NCBI lineage: Eukaryota > Metazoa > Chordata > Mammalia > Artiodactyla > Cervidae > Odocoileus > Odocoileus virginianus. Next base: position 98,203,373 of record NC_069675.1, read on the forward strand.
GTGCGGACTCTGGCTCAGCAGCTGGTTTCAGAGCTGGAACTGGAGCTGGGGACAGAGCTGCAAGAGGAGAAAAGGTCAGTGGCACGTCTGCCCTTCCAAGACAGAAAGCACGCCCCTGCCTTCCAGGGAAGCCTTGGCCCTAAGTGCCCACAACAGGATGTCATCCCCGACAGCGGTCCCCACACGGGCGGTCTGAGGCCAATCTGTTCCCGGCCCAGCAGCTTCTGTGGGGGCACCCCCCCCCCGAGTCCAGCACCCACCCCGACCTCCTTACCCTCTGGATCTGCCGTGGGGGTGCCCCCCTGAGTCCAGCGCCCACCCCGACCTCCTCACCCTCCGGATCTGCCGTGGGGGTGCCCCCCTGAGTCCAGCGCCCACCCTGCCCTCCTCACCCTCTGGCTCTGCCTCGCCGAGGTCCGCGTGCTCCAGCTGGGCCAGGAGGAGGTGGGCCCGGCGCTCCAGGTCGGAGCCGGGCATGTTGAGCTGCACATAGGCCACCAGCTGCCTGAGGCAGGGGAAGTCGGGGGGCTGACAGAAGTCCTCCGAGTACTGGTCCAGCCAGGTGCCCAGGATGGAGGAGACGGCACTGGTGGGGCGGGCGGGCAGCAGAGTCAAGGCCCTGGCCTTTCCTTCCCCTCGGCCCTCCCCGGCACCCCTAGGGGCTGGGCTTCTGGGCCCACCCCACCCATCTGGAGGCCAAGGCCTGGTCGGCAGGGGGGTGGGCAGTCTCGGCAGGAGGGAGGCCTCTGTCCACGGTGACCACCTCTCCCTTCCTGGGGGAGCCTGACTCACTCCTGTCTGTCCCCCACCTCCACTCTGGGTCCCCCACCCTGGAAAAGGAACTGCAGGAGGGCAGGGAGGGCCACACCGGCTCTGTTCATTGGTTTGGCCTGGCCGCACACAGTAGGTGCCGCACACAGTAGGTGCCGCACACGTAGGTGCTGCATAAACCTGGGAGGGAGGAGGGGACAAGCAGAGCCCCCCGCCCGGCCATCACGAGCCTCCTGCACCTGAACTTGCTCTCAGGGGCCGGCCCTGCCTTCCCTCTGCTTCCTGGGGAGCCGGGACCCCAGCCACAGCCCTCCAACCCCTTTCCTCCCGCAGGAGAAGCGCCCAGACCTCGGCCCTCCAGCAGGAATCACAAAATACGGGGGAGCCAGGGTTCTGCTCAGGCCTCCCCAGCCTCAGCCTCCGCTGGTCCCCACCCTGTAGACAGGAGACCCTCCCACCAGACCCGAGGTGCACTCACTTTTTGAGTTGGTCCTGGGGTCCGCCGTCCTCACTGGAGTAGGGAAGGATGCACCCGTATCTAGAGGAGGCCGTGAGGGCGTCACATCTACCGTACCTGCTATGACGTCCAGCGTTACTGGCTGACCCCCTGACTCGCATGGAAGCCTGGGAGGGCAGGATTCCTGTCTGCCCCCTTCCCTGAATTAAGCCAAAAGCCCAGAAAAGTGCCTGCACACAGTAGGTGCTTCATATGGATTTGCTGAATAAATGAACCCCAACCAGCACCTTACAGACACCTGAGGGGCCATGGGGGCCTCTGCCAGCCCCCAGCGATCCCTGCTCTGGCTAATCCCAGGAGGGGACCCCGAGACAGGATCCTGAACTTCTTTACAAATGGGAAGACGGCTCTACCCAGGGTTGGAGGCAGACAGCTTCTTCATGGGTGCAAAGAGTGACAGTGAATCACTCAGTCGTGGCTGACTCTCTGCAACCCCATGGACTATAGCTCACCAGGCTCCTCTATCCATGGGGTTCTCCAGCCAAGAATACTGGAGTGGGTAGCCATTGCCTTCTCCAGGGGATCTTCCTGACCCAGGGAGTGAACTGGGTCTCCCACATTGCAGGCAGCTTCTTTACTGAGCCACCAGGGAAGCCCCTTCACGGTGGAGGAACACCTTGATTAAAACCCCGCCAGCCCTCAGCAGCCCGTTTCACAGGGCCGGGCGTGAGGCTGCTAATCTGACGGTCCTGCCAGCGCTGTGAGGCCAGGCCTCCTGCAGCCGGCCTTCACAGGAGCAGACTGAGGCTCAGCGAGGCAAAGCGACTCTCCCCAAGACACACAGCCGGCAGTGGGGCAGGGAGGAGCGGGGCGCTCACCTCTTGAACAGCAGGTCCAGGACCTGCTGGGTGGTGGTGAAGGCTCGGTAGGTGCACAGGAAGATGGTGACGTAGGAGAGGTCGCTGCCCTGGAAGGCGGGCACCAGGTGCTCCACCAGCCTCTCCAGCGTGCCCGCCTTCACGGTCCGCACCTTGCAGGTCTCGTACAGGTTCAGGGCCGACTCATTTTCACACTGGGCGAGACAAAGGAGGATGGACGGTCAGCTGCAGCCCGAGGGGTGGGCAGGGGGGTGGCTGGAGCTCAGAGGAAGTCCCAAGTGCTTGGTGACCTCTGGCCAGAGAAGGGAACGTGAGTGCTCCAAAAGGAACTAGGGTCTCAGCTCAGACTGGAGGTGGGGATGATGAAAAACAACTCCTTGAGGTCATTTTGTTAGCTGAGTAGTAGTCATAGCTCGTCAATATGAAGAGGATCATCCCCATGAGCTCTGGCAAAACAGACCCATTTTAGAGGTGAGAAAACAGAGGCTCGTCCCCCAGGTACTGGGAGCAGTATGTCTGCACACAGAGGCTGTTGGCGCAGCACTGGGGAAACGGCCGCGGAAAGGAACTCTGCCCAAGTCCCGGGCGGCGAAAGCCTGAGTCACGGTGGCAACCGGCCTCCCTTCCGAATGGCTGTGCATCCTTCAGGCCCCTGCTCCGACCTGGAGGGGTTGTGGGGCTGGGCTCCATCATAGTGGTTGTGGAGAACACATACAGTGGCCTGAGCCCTTCGGGTTTTTTTTTTTTTTTTTTTTTTAAAGCCCTAGTGAGTAAAATGACGTAAGCTTGGAGAGGTGTGGGAGGGCGGTCAGGCTGATGGGCACCCACGACAGTGCCGGGCAGGGCCTTCCCCGGCGGCCCAGTGGTTAAGACTTCACGCTTCCAACGCAGGAGGCGCAGAACCAACCCACCCCACTGGGGACCTAAGATCTCGCATGCCTGCCGCGTAGTGTGGCCAAACAATAAAACAAGTAAATAAAGGCGGACACCTACCGATTATCCACAATAGAAAAAGAGAAAAAGAAAAAAAGCAACAATACCTGGGGCAAAATGCATAAATAATCCCTGTAGGGTAACAACCCCGGAGAAGAACAGGCCCCTTAAGACAGCACATTTCCACATACTCTAAAATTTCCACGCCTCTATATACTGACTCTTTTCCTAGCAGCTCACCAATCTGACTGCTGCCCCTTCTCGCCCCATTAAAGGCGATCCATTCCTATAAACTGCCGGTCTCGATCTTTTCCAGAACCTTGCCTTCTCTAACTCCCTTACCCTACTATCCCGGCCTAATATGAAGGGAAAAGAGAAAGTGTCTTTTTGATGTTCCACACAAATAAGAGAGCAGTGTACTGTGGGCTGGGCTGTGGGGGGCAGGGTGGGGGCCCAGACCCCTGTGGGAGCAGGAGTAGGGGCCTCTGGCAGGCAAGCCCGGCAGGGAGCCCCGCGGAGCGGCCCCTGGACCCCGGGCCCTCCCACACTCACCCCGAGCCAGCGCTGGCCCTTGTTGGCGCCGTGGTGCACTTGGACCTTCCGTAGGGAAATGGAGTAGATGACCCCGTTGACCAGCTCCTCGCCGATCTCCTGTGTGGAGCTCTGCAAAGACAGCGCCCGGCCGCCGGGCGGGAGTGTCAGGGCCTGTCAGGACACCTTCTGTCCCCGGACGAGGCAAAGGGGGGTGGCCACAGGGACCTCCAGTCCAGACTGGAACAGGATCACAGCTGGAGGGGTGGGGACTGCCCCCAGCCCCCGCGTCCTCACCCCGCCAGCCACGGCGGCTGTGGACAAGACGCACCCACCAAGGTTCCAACTGCAGCCTGCTCCGGCCCTGGGTGCCCCCCACCCCAAGACGAGAATGGTTACTGGTCATTTCACAGGTGAATACACGGCAGCGGAGGGAGCTGGGAGGGACCACCCGTCCACAGGCACACCCCTGTAGGCAAATAAACGGCAGACCTGGGAACCAAGGCCCTGACTCGACCAACTGCCCCTAGGGGGCTCTGGTCCCTCCCCGGGGCCCCCCTCCACAGCCGACCCCTGCCCTGGAGTCAGCGCCCCAGCTCTGCGGCAGGTGCGGGCATCCTCGACAGCCACAGACAGAGGCGCTTCCTTCCCCTTCTGCTCATTCATGGCCTTGTGCCTCTTGCGCAACCGAGGAGCTCCCAGTTCCCTAACTGTCCTCACGGGCATGGGCACAGCATGAGAAGGGTGACGCCGCTGGCATCCGGACTGGCGCCCGGACTGCCACAGAACCCCAAACCACAGGCCTTGCCCTGGACCAGGAGTGGGGTGGGGGGGCGGGTCATCTGGCAGCTCCTGGACCCCGGGCAGAGAGGCCCTTGTTTTAAAAGGTGGCCACCTCTCCCGCGGGACAGACAGGCTTTGGCGGGGAGGGGGGCGTTCAGCAAGGCCTGGTCAAGGCCACTTGGTCACTGCTGCCCTGGGGTCCACCCCATCTCCTCTCCCACTGCTCCTGACCAGGGATGAGGTTAGCCTGAAGTGGGGGAGGGCGGAGTGGGGGGCGGCTAGGAGTAAAGAGAGCTCTGCGAGTTGAGGGAGAAGCAGGGAGGTGCTCGCTGACACGGGGCCATCAATCACAAGGCCAACACTGGTAGCTGGGATCACGGGTCACTACCCCCGCTCGGGGTGGACGTGGAGCTCAGAGAAGGCCCAGTGAAAGCGCTGACTCAGCCTGGGCCCTGCCAACAGCCCTTCTCTAAAGCCAGCTGCCTCAGCTGGGGCCCCGGGTAGGAACCAGGTGCTCAGGGTGCTGTACCCCCGGACATCAGTACCCCCAGGGCTCAGGGCTGAGGCGGGCGGGTAGCTGGGCCTCTCACCTCCTGCCTCCAGGGCTCTGGGAGGGTTCCGAGAGGCCTGGAAAGCCATCCTCCGGAAAGCCACTTCCTCTGACCTGGGGCCACCCTCCCACTCCGGCATCGTACCAACGGGAAAGCCAGGGCAACATGCCGGGGCTCCCGACCCTTTGCCTCCTCCGCAGAGAGAGCCAGGCGTTTCTGGGAAGTCAGCGGGGAACCCACAGGCGGAGGTTCCCACAGCCCAGGCACATCCTCCCACCCCGCACACCCCCACAGCCCACACTCGGGGAGGTCCAGCCTTGCCATCCGGAGGAGAAATCCCCGTCCTGAAGCAGAAAACCCCAAACAGATGCCCAGCGTCCTCCCTGGCCTCACACACCCCTCCCCCGCCCAGAGGAGGCCATGGTGCTGGGTGACGTCAGGGGCCTGCCGTCCACCTGTCCACCCACCTCTGCGTCTCCTCGGGGGCTCTCGGTGGGGGGGTCCGAGACTGCCTCCCACAAAGGCTGCCACCCACCCTGGAAAGGCCTGTCCCTCCCCCGGGGGATTCCAGCCACTTCTGGTCCAGCTGGGAGCCAGACAGTGTCCTGAGCACGCAAATCGCCAGCAGCTGCCAGACGTGCCTGCCAGAGGGCGCTGGACTTGAACCGGAGGGCGCCCACCCGGCTCCCAGCGGGGCTCCAACAGGGCCCGCTGGACAGAAGCACCCCCTGGTCAGGCTGACCCCCGGGGAGGCCTCCCCGTTCCCCAGGCGGGTCTAAATAGCAGCTCCACAGTGAGTGAGCCACGGGTCTGGCGGGCAGCGGAGCAGCTGGCCGGCCCTGCCCGGGTATCATATAATCCCCCAGCCCTGCCCCCACCCGAGGGGCCCCCTCCTGCCAGCCGGGTGGGGGGCGGGGCGGGACGATGAGCGCCACACATGCTATGCTGGGAAGGGGGGGTCACCACCCCATCGCACAGATGGGGAGCTGCACCAGCCCCGCGGAGCCCACCCACCCTGTCCCCCCCGGGGCCCTTCACAGCAGCAGCAGGAAAAAAAAACCAGATTGTCCAAGCAGCGCAGAGAGCAGGCGCCATTTAAACCAACTACTGACAGACAACAGCGGAGTGGGCTCCCGAGAGAGCTGCCGGGGGCCTGGGCACAAAGCGGTCGAGCAGGGCATCGGCTGCCCACTCCCACTGCTCTTCCAGGGCCAGAGGAGGGGAGTGGCCAACAGCATTTGCCCTGGGACCCCCTGGGGCAGGAAGGGCAGGGCCCTGGCCCCCGAAGGTGACCCGTTCTGTTAGCAGAGCAGAGAGCGCAGCAGCGTGGGAACTGGGAGCCCGTGTGGACGGCACCAAGCGCCCCCCCCCCCCCAATGCTCTGGCTGGGGCTGGGGGGCTGCAGGGGGAGGGAGTGGGCAAGCAAACAGCACATGCCCTGAGGGGAGGTGTCCATAGGGTTGCCCCGAGCTCTTGAAAAAAAATGAAAGTCTTCGTCACTCAGTCGTGTCTAACTCTTTGTGACCCTGTAGACTGTAGCCCACCAGGCTCCTCTGTCCGTGGACTTTCCCAGGCAAGAATACTGGAGTGGGCTGCCATTTCCTCCTCCAGGGGACTTTTCCCACCCAGGGATCGAACCTGCCTCTCCTGCACTGCGGGCAGATTCTTTACCCCTGACCACCTGGGAAGCAGGGGAAAACAGCCCCACGAGGGCGGCCGTGTCCTCAGAGGACAGCGCCTCCCGTCCCGCCCCAAGCAGGCACCCAGAGACGTGTCCCTGGGGCCCCGCGGCCCCTAGCTGGCAGCTGCCCAGTCTTCTACCACCTGGGTCTGGAGGGAGGGTGTTGAGATACAGCTGAGACCTCGTGAGCAGAGGCCAGCAGTACACGCACCAGAGTGCCCCACAGCATCCCCCAACCCCATCCCTCAGCACAGCCCGGAGCCCCAGGGACAAGGAAACGGCCAGGGTGGTGGCATAAGTCAGGGTACCACCTGATCAGCCTTAGGGTGAGGGGCAGCAAGGTGCTGCGCCCCAGCTGACTGCAGGCTGAGCACCTCGAGGCAGAAAAAACAGGCTTTCAGGCTAGACCTGACGGGACCCGCTGGGCCTTTCGCAGCCCCGCCATCTCCTGCAGGAAGGTGTTTGTGCCTGCACACGGTGAGGTGGCCCGTCTCCCCCCCCCCCCCCCCCCCCCCGGGGACCCCTGCACTCCAGTTCACCTGTTTGTTTCTGGTGAAAACTGCACCAGAACCACGCGGGGCCTCCAGACCCATGGATATCTCCGGCTGCAGGATGCTCCCTGCCCCAGGAGACCTGGCCGAGGGGGGAGGCAGGTGGAGAAGGCAGGCTTGAAACCACACTACGGTCTCCCTGTCCCCCCCAACACCCCTGGGGGGGCGGGGGCTGCACAAGGAGAAAGCTGGTCTGGCTCAGGTCGGGCTGAGCGAGGGGGGTGGTGTGGCCTCCATGTGCACAAGCTCACTGCTCTGGGACCTCAGGCACCCCGCTGACCTGCTGCTGAGGGCCGCTGAGTCACAGAGGTCCCCTGAGCCCTCAGCCGGCCGCTCACCAGCACCCTGCAGCCCTGGGCACACGAGGCCCCTCTCCAGTGCCCGCTGGGCCCCAGAGTGCTGCTTCTCCTGCAGGGCTCTGCTCTCAGCTTTGCTGAGTCCCGCAGCCCCCAGCCTCAGTGAGCCTGTCTGAGAGGTGGGCCAAGGGCGGCAGCACTCAAACAGGACGAGGTGGTGGGGTCACGAGAAGGGACAAGTGTGAGGAAGGACCAGCTGGGCGCCGGGCATACAAAGCGCTGAGAACGGGGCGTGAGCACACTGTTGCTGGCGCGTAGATGCGGGACACCGGGCGGGGAAAACCTCTTGGGAGACCTGCCAGACGCCCTGGGAACCTGGGGGAGGGCCAGGTGAAAGGGACAGCGGGTCATTCTAAAAGTGCCAGGAGGAAGGAACCAGGCCTGCGGCTTTCTGACCTCTCAGCCTTTTGTTGGAATGCCTTTTGTTGAAAGACAGGAGAGTGATCAGCATCAGAGTCAGCTGCTCTGCCTTTGGGAACCCAGGCAAAGTTGCACACCCATTTTACAGAGGTGGAGACTGAGGCCCAGGGAGACGGTCAAGGGACCCAGTTCACCTCTCAGAATGTGTGTCCAACAAGGCAGGGAGAACGAGAATGCCAAGTGTGCGCGACCCGCCTGGTGTGCAACAGGGCCTTGCCCCCGGCCTGCCCCCACCTCAGGTGGGTGGCCTGCACCCTGGGCCCGAAAAGAACCTTGCTGAGAGCAGACGGTCAGTGCTGGATAAAGGTGGGCCACACTTCTGGTCCCCAGGTACCGCACCCCAGAGGTGGCCTTGACGGGGGTGGGGGGTGGACCACACGAGGTGCGTGGGTGGCAGGGCAACCAGGGAGCTTCTGACCCCAGAAACTGGCATTTGGGGGCCGGCCTGGGCTAAGCCCCACAGAGGCTGACCCATCTTCCCAAGAATCTTCCCGGCCACCTCACGCCTCGCTGCTCATCAGCATTTAGAAGACAAACGTGCTTCCAGGGGGCAGGGAGACCAGACCCCAGGCTGGCCTTGCCCACCCCGGTCCGGCTTCAGGCCGTCAGGCCTCCAGGGACCAGGCCTGCAAGGGGGCATGGCTGGTGGCAGCGGAGGGGAGGGGCCCCTGTCAGGGGGTGGGGTGGGGGGTGGATAGTGCCGGGCAGAGCTGGCTGACAATACCAACACGGGCCACAGCATCCAGCCCGTGTGGGCATCTCCTGGGCGCCAGGCTCCTCGCACACCATCACACGTAACCCTCCTGACACCCTCACTTGCAGATAGGAGCTGACTGCCATCAGGAGCCAGGAAGAGGCAGCCAGGGCAGGACTGAACCCCGGCCTGGGCCCCCGCTGTCCCATGAAGACACACCCAGGCCTCCGTGCTCTACTTGAACCGTGGCTGCCACGGCCAGTCACAGCCTCCATGCGGAGTCCAGGCCCTGCTCAGACAGATGCTGCAGGGAGCCCAGAGACGGGACAGGCTTCTTCAGATCACAGAGCAGGTGGGGGGGGGGGGGGCACACCAGAGCCCACTGCCCTCAGACCCCACCTCTCCATGGAGACGGGTCTGGTCGGGGCTCCTATACGGGGATGGCCAAGGCAGCCATGGCCCAAGGTCAGCTGCAAGAACCCAGCCTGGAAGCACCGCACTGACAGGGCCAGTCAGTGTCCTCCCGGAGCCCCGGGCACAGGCACTCCCCTGGAACCTTGTCAGAAGACACAATGGTGGCAGGCACGCCTGGCCGGCGCTGACACGGCGCCAGGCACTGGTGGGGACCGCTTTGTCAGGCTGCCTGTCTTGTTCGGGCCTCGCCAGAACCTGAGGCGGAGGAAGTGGCATCAAATCCCTTTTACAGATAAGAAAACCGAGGTTGAGGGAACGAAAGCAGGTCGAGGACTGTGAGGGGCTGAGCCGGGCTTCCAGCCCAGCTCTCCTCCCTTCAGAGCCCAAGTCTGGACCGGCATACGTGGCACTGCCCCGGGGTCGAAAGGCCAACATCACGCCTCCAGGCGAGACCACAGAGCTGGCATCTGAGGCTTCCCTGGGGGGGGCGGGGTCAAAGAAAATGCCAGGCCACACCTGCTCCCAAGAGCTCCTCAAACCCCGCCCCCACGCTGGCGCCCACGCCTGGCTCCCCAAGCACCCTACCCCACCCTCGCCGCAGGCTGGCCCACAGATGGAGACTGGGGCCACTCAGAGACCCACTCCTACACCGGGCTGCCAGTTTCAACTCCCACCTTCTTAGGACTGGGTTGGGGACAGTGACTTCGCTGGAGCCACAGGTCCAATAATGCAGCGCTTCTGGGTCTGGGAGGCTGGGCAGCACGGTGCCACGTGTGGGGACCATCGGGCAGCTGGTCCTCGACCGCACGAGTGCAGCCTCCTGAAACCGCCCCACTGGCCACTCGAGGGCTGTGGGTGGCCCGTGCCACGTCCCCCTCCAAACACTCCTCACCAGCAACGAAGACGGGGCCTGCAAACGGCTAACTGCTGCAAACGGCTAACTTCCAGACTGGGCACGGGGCTGACTCCTCCCAGCGCTGACGCCCACCGCTCACTCCTGCTCTAGGGCCATCCTGGAGCCTCCAGACAAATGACCAGACCAGTGGTGGAGAAGTCCCTCCCCCAGATAAGGAACAAAGACACAGTACCAGCCAGACGGCCCCCTCCTGCCTCTTCTCCTAAGGAGGAAAGCAAGATGGGAAGTGGGGGGCCCAGCAGGTGGCAGCCGGTCAGTCACTCTCTTGAACATGACAGGCTCTGTAGCTATCCAAGGCTGTCCCCTTGGAGTCTGCCAGGAAGCCTGCTTGGAAGATGATGGTACACAGGCTTCTGCACACACACACACACACCCCCTTTCAGGTCATGCCTCTTGGCCTGACGCTAATGAGCCCTGGGGGTCAGACTGGAATCCTGCACACCCTGAGATCCAGAGAACAGTCAACGGGGAAGGAGGCAGGGAGGCTGGAGGGAGACAGGTTCATGTCTCTGAAGCCCTCCTCCTTTCATTCCATGCCCTCGCTGAGCTCAGGGCTTCCAGGCTCATTGCCTGGGGCCAGAATCCTGCCCCTGCCACTCACTGGTGATTTGTGCAACTTAGTGCCTTGGTTGTTCCATCTGTTAAACGGACAGTGGGTGATCGTGACCCCAAACAGACACCATTCATGCACACTACTCAGCGCAGAGCCTCCCACCAAATGGAGCCTCATATGAGATATTATTTAAACTCTCGGGGTCCAGCTGTGGGCTTATTTCTTCCTTGAAGCTCTCCCCCGTGTCTTTTGGCCCAAAGCACTTTCACGTATCTCTGGTCTCTAAGCACCCCTACCCTCCACCGACCATGGGGGCTTCTGAGCTGCCTGGGCCTGGTTCTGGCCCCTCCACAGCTCCCCCGTCCTCCAGGGACGTTTGTAATGATCTCACCATGAACTCAGCCCTGTCCTTCTCCGATCCTCATGGGCTCTTGTACACAACAGGCGCCCAGCAGAGAACACAGCCCAGGTTCAGATCTGGGCTGCACTCTCACTGGCTGCATGTACATTCGACTCCACTTCTCTGAGCTCCACTGTTAGTTGCTCAGTCGTGCCGACTCTTTCCGATCCCATGGACTATAGTCCGCCAAGCTCCTCTGTCCATGGGATTCTCCAGGCAAGAATACTGCAGTGGGTTGCCATTCCCTTCTCCAGGGGATCTACCTGACCCAAGGATCAAACCGGGTCTCCCACACTGCAGGCAGATTCTTTACCGCCTGAGCCACGAGGGAAGCCTTCTGAGCTTGGCATGTAGTCAAGAGGGTGGGTCAAAGTGAGCTCGAACGAGGGAGTCATGTCTGCAGCCAGTAGGTGCTCTGGACTCTGGGACCCTCCACCCCCACCCGCCTGGCTGAGTCGGTGGCCTGTACGGAGACGGGGATGCGAGCCCAGGGACCTCCACAAAGCACGGAACAGTGCCGGCCGAGCTGGGTCAGCAGTGGCTTGGCTCTGAACCAGGATGACGAGCAGATGCCCAGATGTGCGAGGACATCTGGCAGCCCTGAGAGGGAAGGACGGGGTGGAGGCTTGGTAGGAAAAGGGGGACTGGGGAGGAAACAGAAACTGCCTCGTGGTTTCCAGACAGGACAGGGACCACAGGCGGCCGCCTCAGCTCTGGCAGGCCACCGCAACCAGGAAATTGGCTGCAGGGGGTGGGGGGGCGGTGTTGGCAGGAGGGACAGGGACTCCCCACGCCCTCCCCCAGCCCACGGTAAATGGTCATTGTGTTTGGTTTCCGGCAGTGGCCTTCTCTCCTGCCAGGACCCTGGCTTTCCTGCACTAAGCCAGAAGCTTCCCCCTTTGATATCTAAACAGTGGCCGCAGCCTGGAGGCCAGGGCTGGGGCCAGAAGGGAGAGGCGAGAGGGGGCGAAGGCAAGCAGACCCCTGGGCAGGGGCAGGCCTCAGATCTGCACTCTCCCTCCGTTCCTTGGGGATACAGATGGACAGGGGGAGGGAGGGAGGGAGGAGAAGCAGCCTGGCGGCTTGCCCCTGTGAGTGCGCCGGCCGGACCCTCCAGCACACAAAGCCCGAGGAGCTGCCAGACATAATGAAAGTCAGATGAGCGCTGGGCTGGTGTCAGGCCTCCCACCCCCACCCTCCCAGGGGTCTCGTTCCAGCCGCCAATGAAGGCCAGAGCTGCGGGTGGATGAGGGTCGGGGAAGAGGCCTGGCCCTGCCGCCTGCCAAGCTCACCGATAAAGGGTCTCCCAGGCCTGCCGTCCTCCCACCAAGAGCTCCCTCCCCCCTCGCCCCCCTCCCACACTGGACAAGATGTGCTTTATCCTCCGGTAACTACGGATCCAGACCCTGTCTAGGCACTGCGGACACACAGAGAGAGAGGCCCAAGACCCAGGCTGGCAATTACAGCTCACCGGGGCCTAAAGCAACGACGCGGGGGATACCAAGAGGGCCCTAACCAGCGTGGGGGCGCAGGACCTCCACTGAGCCCTCTGACCCAGGAACAGCCTCCCTCCTTTCAGGCCCCAGGCCCCGGATTCTGCTACCTTGGCCACAGGCAGGGGGTCAGAGTCAGGTGCAGTCAGGCGGGAGGAGGAGGGCCCTGCTCCCCATGACTCACGGGCCCCCTCCTCCCCACAGCACACTAGAAACAGGAGTCCAGCCCTCACCGAGCTCACGAGAGGCACACCCCCCTGCTGAATCGTACGCGACCTTCACAGATTCAGGGTGAAAGCACATTTTCTAATCAAACAGAAGGGAGTCACCCCTCCACCTGAGAGGCCCTTGCCCCAACCTCCCCGCCTGGACACCTGGCCCACAGGTTGGAGGCTTGTCTCCCTCCTTCCCCTACTCCACCCTTTCGACCAGCCCTGAACATCAGAGTCCACTTCTGCCCTCCAGGGGGGCTGCCCGGAAGGCCTCTGTGGTCCCAACCACCTCTGAGGATTCCCGGAGGCCGCCGCCCTAATCACTAGTGCACCACCTGCGTTTTGAAGCCAAACCGCCTAAGCAGGCCCCGGGCTGGCCACTGGGATGAAGTACGGCCCAGCCCTGCGGCTGGGAAAGGCAGACTCTGAACACGTCTGCCTGGGCTGCAGGGGCAGCGGGGCCGGCACACCTGGGCTCGGGACGGGCAGGCGCTGGGACCAAGAGAAGGGTCCCAGAGCCGGATCTGGCCCCGAAACTGTTTTGCTCGCCGGGTGGCCACCCCTACGCCCACCTGGCTGCCCTGGGGGTGGGCGCAAGGACGGGAGTTTCTGCGGAAGGACGCTCCCCCGGCGCAACTCCCGGGCTGGGGGGGTGGGGACCACCACCGCCGCCAGCGCCACTCGCGGTGAGCGATCCGCTAAGCGCGCTGCGTCCCCACCCACCCCTCGCTCGGCGACGCTCACCCACCTCCAGGCGCGGCAGGTCGGGGTCGAGCTGCGTGAAGCTGTGAAGCACCACCGGGCAGCTGTCGGGGCCGCCCACCTCCAGGCGCACGGCGTCCCACACGCTGCGGCTCCGCCGGGAGCCCGGAAACAGCGACTCGGCGCCGCCCGCAGGCCCGGCCGCCTCGGCCCACATGCGCTGCACCATGGGCGGCTCGAAGCGGCGCGGGCGGCCGGCCGGGCCGCTGGACCCGGGGCGGCGCGGGCGCGGGGCCGGCCCGGCGCGCAGCGGGGGCGGCAGCGGCAGGCCGCCCGGCTTGGCGCTGCCTGCGCTCTGCGCGCGCCAGCCGGCCCCGCGGAGGTCAGGCCGGGGGCGGGGCCGGCTCTCCGAGAGGTGGGGCCTGCGGCGTGGAGGGGCGGGGCTGGAGACGCCGGAGGGGCGTGTGCACGCGCGCGCGCGTCCCCGCCGCGTGTTGCTGGCTGTTTGCGTCTTAGGGAAGAGCGTGTGTCGTGTGTGTGTGTGTCCACCTGCGACAGACTGCAGTTAAGCCCCTCACTAGCCCTGTGACCTAAGACAAGTTGCTTAACTCCTCTGAGCTTCGGTTTCATCCAGGAAGATCACAGCGGGTAATCGCTGTATGGCACACACTCAGCCAAGAGTCTGTGCCTGGCTCTGTGCTCCTGAGTCCTGGAGCCAGGACCGGGTCCTCCCTGCACCCCTGAATTTGGCCGTCCTGAGGGTCAGGATTATGACCAACCTAGACAGCATATTAAAAAGTGGAGACATTACTTGCTAACAGAGGTCCATCTAGTCAAAGCTATGGTTTTTCCAGTAGTCATGTGTGGATGTGAGACTTGGACTATAAAGAAAGCTCAGCACCAAAGAAATGTTTTGAACTGTGGTGTTGGAGCAGACTCTTGCGAGTCCCTTGGACAACAAGAAGATCCAACCAGTCCATCCTAAAGGAAATCAGTCCTGAATATTCATCGGAAGGACTGACATTAAAGCTGAAACTCCAATACTTTGGCCACCTGATTTGAAGAACTGACTCATTTGAAAAGACCCTGATGCTGGGAAAGGTTGAAGGCGGAAGGAGAAGGGGATGACAGAGGATGAGATGGTTGGATGACATCGCCAACACAATGGACATGAGTTTGAGTAAACTCCAGGAGTTGGTGATTGACAGGGAGGCCTGGCATGCTGCAGTCCATGGGGTCGCAAAGAGTCGGACACGACTGAGCAACTGAACTGAACTAAGGGTCAGGGTGTGGTGCTGGAGGAGGGGCCTCTGCCTGGAATATCTCAGCCCTCAGGCTACCCGGAGAAAGTACCGGCAGAAATGAGGTGGAGGAAGGGCAGTCAGGGGAGTAAGGGGGAAGAGTCCATACCCAGCATGACCAGCTTGGGGGTCCACATTCAAGAATGAAGGATCACGAGGGATTCAGGCCAGCCATGCACCTGCCACTCGCCTGGTTGGCTAGGACCCCTGGAAGCTTGATACTTGAGGTCTCCAGGTAGCCTGCCCTTGAGGATGCTGAGGGCTGGGGAGCCTCAGCTGCTCTTTCTAGAAACCAGTGAGGAGGCAAGTAGACGTGAATGAACGGACCCTCCCTTACACCAACGTACTGCCCAGGCCTGCCCCGCCGGGCCTCAGTCCTCAGCCCTCTTGGCAGTCGCTGTCGGCAGCCCTGACAATGCCACCCACCTCTCCAGAACTGGTTCCGTACCACTGGGCCTCAGTTTCCCATCTACAAAATGAAGGGGCGGGTCTTGATTCCTCATTCCATAAGCATATACCTAGCTCACCCACCGTGAGCCCCGCTGCAGGTATCCATGGACAGCAGGGCCCCAGCCACTCCCTCTGGCCTGTGTGCCCACCAGATGTGCAGTCCACATCTGCAGCAGGTGCATGGTCCTTGCTCAGTCACAAGGAAGGGTTTGAGAAAGACCCACAGAAGACAGCTTGAGGGTTTCTATCACAGGCATTAAAAGCCTTCATGCCATGAAAAAGCATGTGTATATGCATAACCGAATCCCTTGGCTGTACACTTCAGAAATTAAGATAACATTGTAAATCAACTCTGCTTCAATAAAATAAAATTTTAGAAAACACTCATGCCCTTAGATTTGACAACCTCACTCTTAGGAAGTAACCTTAAGAAAGCATTCAGAATGGGGACATGATTTCCATGGACTACTCTGGATGTGTACTGCTCTGCCAAAGAAATTACAGGCTACAGGGCCTCAGACAGTAAAGAGTCCACCTGCAATGCAGGAGTCGCAGGAGACGCAGGTTTGATCCCTGGGTCTGGTGGATCCCCTGGAGAAGGGAACGGCAACCCACTCCAGTATTCTTACCTGGAGAATTCCATGGACAGAGGAGCCTAGCGGGCTACAGTCCATGGGGTCGCAGAGTCGGACACAACTGAGCAACTAACACTTTCACTTTCAAAGGAATTCACTCAAACACTCTGTGCAGGCTCATTGACAAGACCCCGTGTGCCATGACCCACCATAGGAGGGAGTTGTTGTCCAGTCACCCAACTCTTCGCAACCTCATGGACCGCAGCACACCAGGATTCCCTGTCCTTCACCATCTCCCAGAGGGAGATACTCAGCTATGAAAGTGAAAGTGAAGTCGCTCAGTCATGTCCGACTCTTTGTGACCCCATGGACTATAGCCTTCCAGGCTCCTCCATCCATGGGATTTTCCAGGCAAGGATACTGCAGTGGGTTGCCATTTCCTTCTCCAGGGGAACTTCCCGACTCAGGGATTGAACCGGGGTCTCCCACACTGCAGGCAGACTCTTTACCGTCTAAGCCATCAGGGAAGCCTGCAAGTCAGAAACCCAGGATACAGCACATGCTTTCAGAAGCTGACATTACACATGTGCATATGACTACAGGGACCTACTTTGCAAAAGTAATGGTGATTATCTCTGGGCAGTGCTACACATTTCTTTTTAAGTCTCAGAATCTGCTAATTTTTCTAAAATATTTTAGTAATCACACATACATCATAATAAACACTGGGTTTTATTTGTTTGCTGTTTTTGTTTTTAAAGCAAGATTTGGCTAGGGGCGGAGATCGGAAGAAGGCTGTCTAGGAAGCCCCAGGGGAGGGTGAGACGGGTGGGGCATGTATGTTCAGAGAGGAATGAGGCTCTCCAAGAGAAGTGAGGGGTGTCCTTCAGGCTGGACACTGCCTTGGGCTAGAAACTTCTCCCTGAGTCAGGCTCTCAGAGCCTGGGGAACTGAGCACCTGACTGCACTCACTTTATCTCTTCTGGGTTCCTTTTATGTCTTCTCCCAGGGAGGGGCCTGGCAAGCAAGCTTATGCCCACTTTACAGCTGGGAAAGAGGCCCCCGGAGGCCGAGTGACTTCTGAGTGCACCAGGTTCACCCCCTCTCTGACTTTGAAGGTCAAGGGGAGTGGGGTGAGGGGGCCCAAGTCGACTGGAGCGGTGAGGACAGGGCGCTCCATCGCCACACTACACAGCAACTCAGCCAGCGGGGCTGCCTCCCATCAGCTACCCAGACATCATCTGCTGGAGGAGGCGGGGCGGGGTCGCTCTGGCTGGTGTCTGTCTGATCAGTGCCTGCCCCCCCCCCAGCCTTGTTTGGTCCTGCTTTGGGGGTCTCCTCCTGGGTCCTGAGAAGCTTGCTCACTGCTCCAGCTGCCTGCGCACACACACACACACACACACACACACACACACACTCCTAGTTCCCAGGGGTGCCGTGTAGTATAGAACCTGGCACTCAAACGCCTGGGTTTGACGCCCAGCTCCACTCCTTTCTTACTGTGTGGCGCTCCCTTCCGGCCAGTGCCCACCCCCACCCCCCTGCCGCCCTGCAGTCACCGCACTTCCAACGCACAGCTTCCTCCTGTTCGGCAAAGGGGCAGCACAGGTAAAGCCCCTTAACGGGGGCTGAGAAGGGACTTCCCTGGTGGTCCAGGGGCTAAAACTCAAAAACTCTGTGCTCCCGATGCAGGGGACACAGGTTCGATCGCTGGTCGCGAACCTAGATCCCACATGCCACAACTAAGACCCAGTGTGGCCAAAGAAATAAATATTTAAAAAACCAAACCAGGGGCTGAGAATCACCGGGCACCTCGCACGTGCAAGGCCCTCTCCCCAGCCCTCAAGCACCTCGTCTCATGATGTTCCCTCAAAGCTGCCAGGGAGGTGTCTTCCCAAGGGCAGGGCAGCCCTAAAGAGAGGGAACGGCACTGCATGGAAGACCACAGAGCCCCCCAGGAAAGTGCTCTTGCTGAAAACCTAACCTGAATCCAGCCAGGCCTCTGCGCGCAACGACCACTGGGGGAATGACAGGGCGCAGAAGAACACGTTAAACACACACGGGGACGCACCCCACCAATTCAGACTCTGGGAGTCTTCGCAGGACAGACCACTGAATTCCTTCAACAAATACATTTCAGGGGAAGATGCAAGGGGGAAAATGTAGATTAAAATAAAGGTGGGACATGCAACCAAATGCAACATGTGGATTCTGGATTGGGATTTGAACAGGGCAACTGTTTAAAAAAACAAAACACGCACGCACACAAAAACAACCTAAGGAACAACTGGGCTGATTTGAACACTACTGGATATCTGTTTGAGCAAACTCCAGGAGACAGTGAAGGACAGGGAAGCCGGGCACGCTGCTGTCCACGGGGTCGCAGAGTCGGACACAGCTGGCTCTCTGATGATAGCTGACATCATTGTTTGGATGTGGTCACGGGATTTCGGTTACTATCAGGGTAACCTATTGAAATATCGACGGATAGAGCCGTGTGCCTGAGGTCTGTGTCAACATCGTCCGCGGTGGGGAAGGAGGGCCCGTAAGAGAAGCAGCAAGAGCGACCCCGCAGCAGGGATGAGGAGAGCTGCGTGTCTTTATGCCATTTTCTCCACTTTTGTGTTCTGGGGAATTTTCCATAACAGACGTTAAGCAAGAAAAAGGACACCGTTGGTTTCGAGTCATCCTCTAATGCTGCTGAGGCTCCATCAGCCCTGAAGGGAGGGCAGCAATCCCCAGACCTGGAGCCCACCACAGTGATCCCCACCCGCTTCACCACATCTCCTGCTCCTGTGGCTCTCAGAGCATCCAGATAACACGACGGCCCGAGGCAGTGGGCAGAATCGGAATCACGCGGCTCAGATGGGGCTCGTGACCTCGGGCCAGTCTGAAATCGAAGCTCTGTTGACCCAGGCCCTTGGAGTGTCTGCTGGGAGGGAGACACAGAGGTCTGTACAAAGTGCAGGGTTTTATGAATGGGGGTCGCTCCCTGCTTTCCTGCTCCTGCTCACAGCTCACCCCATCCCAGCCGTCCCAGGTTCCCAACCTTTCCCGGGGGCGGGGTGCACCCGTCCCTCCCTGGGGATCACAGGGAGCCCTGGATAACATCGCTGTACAGACGCTCCTGTAATCAGGATGCTCCCCACACAGGAAGCGTAAAAGACAGGTTTGGAGCTGACAGCCGGGAAGAGAACCGGGCCAAACCTAGCCCACATGTGTTTTGGTTGGCGTGCAAAGTGTTTTTCAATTTTTGAGCCAACAGTAAAAGGTCAGGTGACTTCATATAAAAGTCCCCATTTCTGGCAGCTCCCGTAACTTGGGACAATCCAGCCACACCGGGTCTGTGTCCCCAGGTGACAGGAGGCTGGGTGGGAGCTGACCGGCACTTGGCCTTTGCAGCCAGGCCTTGTGCTCATGGGTTTGCCCCAGACCCCACTGGGCCTCCCATCACTCCCTGGCTCACAGGCCCCTGCGTAGCCGCCTTCAGTTTAAGGGAAAGGTGTGCTCAGGCCAAACCTCTGGGGCCCCTTTTCCTTCCTGCTATCATCCAATCACTGGTGCCCAGACACACAGCAGCCAGAGGGGTCTTGACCCTTCAAAGCTCCCCCCCAACCTCCGCCTTCAGACAAAAGACCATCTGCTGGGTGTGAGCCCAGCTGGCATCTCTGGGGTCCTCTCTCACGATGCCCAGGGAGGCTCACACAGAAAGGCTGCAGTCCCCGGAGCCTCGAGCCATCCTCTTTCTGCCTGGCCCATGCTTCCCACTTTCTACCCACCCCTTTGCTTGGCACAAGGTCCCTGGGAATGGGGCTTGGGCCCAGGGTGCCACTCCAGGTATCTGGTGGCTCAGAGCAAGAACTGGCTAAAGGCCACATCCAGGTGACAAGGGTCTTGGCCATCACCTCCTCCAACTTCGGTCAAGGTGCCGGAGGGAGCTGGTGAGCCAGTGAGGAATAGCACTCAGGTACCCAGACTCAGTCTGAGCAAGCTCTGGGAGTTGGTGATGGACAGGGAGGCCTGGCGTGCGGCAGTCCATGGGGTCACAGAGAGTCAGACATGACTGAGCGGCTGAACTGAACTGACCCAGACTCAGGTCAGGCCTCGGCGGAAAACCTTTCATCTCTCACTGAGCGGGTGGAGGTCACCTGGTCTGTCTTTTCTGATCTATATTTAGAATCTGGGGAGGTCACAGATGGGGTGTGACCTGGCCAGGCTCCTCAATCATTTCCCTGACCTGATGTCACCATTCCTGGCTGCTTGGGTCCTGGGGTGGCCCTCTGTGGGCGGGTGAACACACACCTTGGCAGGAAGTGACGCACCTGGGCTGAGTGTGGGAGCTGTTGGCACAGCAGGCCGGGCTTAGCCCCACCTCCTCCCCCCTGGTTCCTGGGAACTTCCAGGGATGGCCTCCTCCTCGGGGCAACGGGGAGTCCCCAGGGGCTGGAGGCCAAGTTCAGAGATGGTCATGAGGTGGGACATGAAGCTTCCCAACAGCCAGGAGACCATCTGGGGTGGAGGGGTTTGACATCATCACCCCAAATCTCTGACCTCACAGGGCGTTGCTGTCCCAGCGTGAGCAGGACAAGATGAATCAATGCCCGGATCTGTGGAAACGGCCCAGGACTTGGATTCCGGCATTCTGGACCAACCATGAGTTGGCTCCCTGTCTACTCCCCTGAAGAGCAGTGGGCACGGCCCCCTGACTCTCAGGATGCTGGGGGTGGGGGGCACTCAAGATGAGCACAGGTGATGTCCAGGGTCTTACAGAGTAGGACCAAGGACCACTCTGATAACTGTCCTCCACTCCCAGAGTGCCTAGGGCCTGACACCCCTAAAGGCCACTGTCCAACAGATGCTGGGCCCAAGGTGGGGGTGCAGGAGAGGAGAGAGGAAGAGAACAGAAGGGGAGGGACTCTCCTGGGCCCCAGAGGTTAAGACTCCTTGATCCCAATGCAGGGGGCAGGGGTTTGATCCCTGGTCGAGAACTAAGATCCTGCATGCCACATGGCGTGGCAGGGAAAAGGAGAGAGGACATAAACAGGAGGAAACGGGCATTGAGACTTGCAACTGAGCCCAAAACATGAGAACACAGAGAGAGGTCAGAGAGGCAGGGTCTCGTCCCTTGAAAAGCCCACACTGACTGGCAGGCTGCTGGGCACCCAGTGCGGAGGAGGGGGCCTGCAGATTTTGGGAAACTCTCTTAAAATATAGAGCCCGGGTTTGTATTCGGGTCCCTGCTCTGCACCTTTCTAGCTTCAGTTCCCTCTCCCGGAGCCTCAGTTTCTCCATCAGGAGGATGGTCATAGTAATAATAGTAAGAATAAGAATAGTAGTACCACCACCACTTGGCTCTCAGGAGAGCAGATGATAAAACAGTGCACAGAAGCTTTGTAATCTGAGAAGAATCACATGAACAGGAGCCGCTAAGACAATCCCCAGCCACCCTGCCCAGACAGGAGCAGGTAGACAGGCGGCCAGCCGGGTGGGCATACACAGGTACCAGTGGCAAGCAAGCCTCCCCCACCCCCCCACCCTCCACCCAGCCTCCTCGCCCATATCCAGAATGGGAGATGGAGCCTCTCCAGTCAATTTCCAGCCAAACTCCTTCAACCAGTTCTGATGGGAGGGGAGGAAGTTGAGGGCCCCGGCCACGACCTAGAAGCACCTGTTGCCCTGGAAACTCACCTCGGTGACGGGTGCCGGCAGAGGCGTCTTCGGCCAAGATGTGGGGCTCTGGAGGGCAGCGTGGCGGGCAACGGCCCACCGCCTGGCAGTCACCACAGAGACACAGGCGAGGAACACCCAGCCCTTTCTGTCCCTGGGCTCAGCGGGCCCAGCTTGCCGGGCCATCACAGGAAGGCAGGTGGGCCTGGGATGGGCGCCCGGGGAGGCCCTCTGCCAGTCTGCCTGCCCGTCCACCGGCCCTGGTGGAGTCAGGCTCCCGAGTACCTAGGCCTGGTGTCACTCGCGTGGCTGTCATACCTGCTCCTGTGACAAGCAGGGCCAGGAATTCCTGCTTCTACCAGGCTGAGGGCCAGCCAAGGGCGGGTGGACTGTCCCGAGCCCGGCCAGTAGCTCAGCTCAGACCTGCTGTCTTGGGCGGGGGGCCCAGCTGTGTCCCCAGCACCCTGAGGCCCTGTCCCCACTCCCCCTGCCTGGGAGAAAAAAATCACCACCCGGGGACAAGTCACAGAAATCAAAACAGCTCAGCCAGTGGAGCCACCAGCCAGGTGTGAGTCCAGCTGTGTGCTGTGGGGCACAGTGGACCTGCCTGCCACACTCCGTTTCCTCTTAAGCCACTGTCTCATTCTGGAAGCCTTCCCCATCACTCAGCCCTCAAACTCCTCCACGTCTGCCACCTAGACATGGGATTTAATTTTAAACGGCCGGGACCAACCTAGGGTTAGCAACTGTTTATTTTGTCAAGTTAGGGCAGTTAAAAAAAACACAAAACTGTCACCATCATTATTATCATTTCAGAAAAGCTCCCCTAAAAGTAACTAAGAGGGCATATGATAAAAAAAAAACACACCAAAAAACGGACGGTCATTAAATAAATATATCCGGCTTTAAGGCAAACTCATGACTTGTCTCCATTTCTCTCATTTCACCGCAGACCAGACACTGAAACCTATGCATTGAATCCAACATACCCATTTGACAAATGGAAAAACTGAGGCCCCCACAGAGCAGGGGCTTGCCCAAGATGTCACAGGGTGAGTCCGGGTCCTGTGTCTGTGAGCACCTCTGCAGAGCCCACATATGTACCCTCCCTGCCTCAGCGTTCAGAGCCCAGATCCCCACACCTAAAGATGGCAGGGTGACCCAAAGCCGGGGCTGCCTCCTTACCCTTCTCGGGCCCTGGCGGACAGCCGGCTGGGCACACAGGATCGCAGGGGCCGAGAGGAGAGGGGGGTGAACTGGGGCTCCGGAGCCAGCCCGCAGGCACATCAGGCCCCCGGTTCCTGGCAGAGAGGCAGGGGCCCAGCCTGCCGGCCTGGCGCCAAGCCCTGCCTCTCTAAGCGAGCTAGCATTTCACATCCTCTTCCGGTGGCTTTGGGGGTGCAGGGGACCCAGCAGAGGAGGCCGCTCAGAGCTGGGGAACCGAGACCTGGTTCCTGCCCCCACCTGGCGCTGCCTTCCTCTGGGACAGGCACGTTCCTCTTCTCTCTGAGCCTCACTGTTTCTGATCTGTTGTGGGAGGGGGTGTGGTATACAGAGGTTTTCAAATTACAGTTTCACATCCCCCAACCACACCGCTGGGGCAGGAGAATTTCTTTCACAGAAGGAAGGATGCCCTGGATCGGGGAGCCTCTGCAGTGGGGGTTCTCTAGGGCAGCGGTCCCCAACTTTTTGGTACAAGGGACCGATTTTGTGGAAGACAGTTTGTCCATGGACTGGGGGTGAGGGGGATGGTTTGGGGGTGATTCAAGCATGTTACATTTACTGTGCACTTTATTTCTAATCTGAGGCTACCGCTGATCTGACAGGAGGTACTGGTCCACAGCCCAGAGGTTGGGGACCCCTGCTCTGGGGTGGGCATCTGGAGGCGGGTGGGCTGAGGGGCAAGGGGTTCCAGGTGGGCCCCAATCAGCAGCCTTCCTGCCCCCCCCACACCCTCTCTCATGCCTGCACCCAGTACATGTCTTCCACACTAAAACCCCTCCAAAGGCTTCTGTCCAACCCACAAAAGAATCCAGAGTCCTCGCTGTCCCCCACCTCCAGGCTCCTCTGAGTCAGCCCTGACCACCGCCCCAAGCTCACCTCCCCTCGGGCCCCCTGCTCCTTCTCCCCAGCCTCCTTGGCCCTTCCACACACAGAGACACTTAATCTGGACCTTTGAGAAACAGCAGAGGTGACTGGGCTCTCTGTTAGCAGCTCTGGGACTCTGGGCCAGCGACTCAGCGGCCTCGGTTTCCTCATCTGTCAAACGAGCACAAGGACACTGCTGGATTCAATAAGAACTCAGCACAGGCCTGGTTTCTGGGCGGCACTCTGACCATCTCCCATGATCATGTGCCTGCCCCGGGACCTGGCACTTAACAGACACTCAGTGAATGTTGGCGGAGATTAGCCCTACACCAGGGGTACCATGGCCTGGCTCTTCCTCCAAGAGCAAGCTCCAGAGGACACTCTGAGGCCTGTGGGCTGCTCAGCATGCAGCCCTACAACGGGATCCCAGGAGACAACTTGGAAAAGTTTGTCGTCTAAAAGCAGCAAGCATGCACTGGGCACCGCAAGGCAGCTCTGGTCCTGCAGAGGTGAGACCAAGAGGGCTGGCAGACACGGTCTGATCTACCTTCCTGAGGACAGGCTGGCATAGCAGGGCTCCCGAGTGCTCAATCTTGTTGGGGAGAAGCCCCGGGCAGGCCCCAGCAGGACCTGGGTGAGGTGGGGGACAGCCCTTCGGGGCTAAGGGGAGGACCCCACCCTTAGCCTCTCTCTGCCATGTTGCCAGTTGACTGGTCATATGACCGCGGGCATCCCTTGATGTGGTTTGACTGCCCTGGACGTGGACCAGTGAGCTCTCCCCAGCCTTTGGGACAGTGGATGAAAAAGGAGACCTGGGCCCAGTGCCCGTGGCAGGGATCAGCGGGCAGTGCGGGGACCGACAAGCCTTTCCAATTGTGCGGACATATTTGGGGGTGGGGTTACAGGAACCAATAGGGAACCAGGCTGCCCGGTGAGGTGTGCCTATGTGTTCATGCCTTAGATTCGACAGGAATTTGTTGAGCGTTTTCCCCGGGACCAAGCTTCGTGCCGACTGGCACGCCTACCGCCCATGGCTGCTCAGTGATCTTCCCCAACGACCCCAACATCCACACAGGTCAACCTGGCCTCGGAGCCGGTTAGGCCATTCCTCTGCGAGCCAGGCCAGGCCCAGGCAGCGCTGCCGCAGAGCGGTGGGCCCCGAGGGGAAGGCCGAGGGCCTGAGTCACAGGCTGCGGGGCAGGACAGGGCCAGCTGCAGGCAAGAAAGGCCGGAGCCCCGAGGAGGCGGGGCCTGGGGAGGGGAGGGGCCTCGGGCGGGCGGGGCCCGCCCACCCCGCCTCCCACCCGCGTCGGAGGGGACAGCACAGGCGCCTTTGTTCCCTGCCGGCCTTGTGTCCCCACATGGTCCACCCCATCACTGTCACGGCCTGGAACGGAGACGGGCCATGGAGGGCCAGGGCGCTGGGGCTGGGACGGTTAGGGGCGCTCCACTTGCAACACCCCCCCCCACCCACACTTTTCTCCACCTCCATCCCCTTGCCCCTCCCCCGCATGGAGCTCCGGGTGGGCGCGGCTTCGGGGGACATTCACACCAGCCCTGAGATGCTAACCTGCCTTCCACACTTGTCCCAGGACACCGCGGTCACGTGACCTGCCGTTAGCGCTCTGCCCACGATGCAGGTGGCCCCAGAATAAGGCACTTGGCCAGCCACACACGGAGCTCAGACCGACAAAACCCCACTGGTGGGCACACGTGTACGCACAGACATGCCCTGAATTCCGCTCTTGGCGGGGGGAGGGGGAGGGATTCCCGGGGTTGGTGGGGGGGTTCCTGCTGCCTCCTGCATCTGGGCATCCCCTCCAGGCTCAGGGTGGGGGCGGGGAGGTGCGAATCACACTGTTTATAAACACTGCTGGGCTGTCGCTAGGCGCTGTGACTCAGACCCAGAGTGGTGACTCCTCTTCAGGCTGTTTGCTCAGCACAACATCCTGTCCAGGAAGCAGACGGCAGAGGCCCGGGGCCAGGTTTTCGCTCCTCTTTCCTGCAGGCTCCTGACCTGACTTGGGGTCCTGCTGGGGGGTGGGGGACAGCCCCGGTTCTCCTCCCTCTCGTTTCTGGGAACCCGAGGCCCATCATTAAGTCGCTCAACACATGGTCACCACTGGCCTGGCTCTGCAAGGTAGGAGCGACGCTGCAGCCATGCATGCCACTTACCCAGTCCCCCAAACTGGGAAAGGGGCTGTGGTCTGGGGCAGGGGTTCCCTCCAAGGCAAACACCCACATTTAGAAGCCTTGCAGGCAGAAGCAGCTACTGACATCCCCCCAGTCCCAGCCCAGTCCCCCAGAACCCAGCCTGGCCCTGTCCCTGGTGCTCCTTGGTGGGACAAAGCACCTTTGCACTCAGCATTTGTGAAACAGATGAAGCCACTGTAATTATGCTCTGTTGTAAAACTGAGAAAATTGAGGCCCAGAGAGGGCAAACAAGCTGCTGGTGGCTACACAGCGGGTCAGTGCCATCCCAGGGCTATGCCTGGGCCTGTTGGGTCCCCAGGGCAGCCTGCTTTCCTCTGCTCTGTTCTGGGTTAAAGTGGATTTGTTCCTGGCAGCACAAGTCCAGCTTGGCGCTGCTGGGTCCCCGTCAGCAGGGAGGGTGGTTGGTCCCTTGTATGACGTCCAGCTTCATGTCCCTGTCTGCCTCCCCCACACCCAACTCAGAGCCTAAACCCGAGTCAGGGGTCCACCCCCCACCCCTTATTTCTGCTGTTCCCTGATGTGCCAGTGTGGCATTATTTAACAGTCACAATGTATGAGTCAGGTTTGCACGTGAGCAGCTTGGGGCCAGAAGCTCAGAGACAGCACCAGACTCACCCAAAGCCACACAGCAGGCTGGCTTTTGAGGCTGGTGTTCCCAAGCTGCTCCCAGCTTTTTCTAAGAGCTGAGGGTGGTTCTGCTTTTATTTCCACCAGCAGGGGTTTCTCTTTAGAGGAGTGCCATCAGGGGCCAGAGCCTCAGAGTGACTTGTGTGAAAGGTCACATGCCTTAACAGGGAGGTTCTGTCCCCTCTTCCAGGCTGGGGAGAAGTAGGGGCCCATCAGAGTGGCAGAGCCCTAGGAAGCAAGGAAGAAGAAAGTGAAAGTCGTTCAGTCCGACTCTGGGACTCCATGAACTACACAGGCCATGGGATTCTCCAGGCCAGAATACTGGAGTAAGTCTATCCCTTCAGCGGATCTTCCCGACCCAGGAATTGCACCGGGGTCTCCCGTATTGCAGGCGGATTCTTTACCAGCTAAGCCACCAGGACCGCAGAGGGGGCGGTGCTTATTTTGGCAGCTGAGGCTTGGCCCCGCCCCAGGCAGGACAGTAACCCCGTGGTCAGCTGCTCTGATTACTGATTCACCCGCCCGCAGGGCTCCCCTGCTCCGGCTGCCCGCCCCTGGCCCCATTAACCAGCCCACTGAGTCACACGGGTTGCCAAGAAGCCAAGAATCCGAGAATCCGGGCCTTGCCCCAGCCGCTCCCACTGGCTTTCTGCCCAGCAGGATCTAGCCAGGGCCCTTCGCTAGTGGCTCAGACGGTAAAGAACCCGCCTGCCAATGCAGGAGACCTGGGTTCGATCCTGGGGTTGAGAAGATCCCCTGGAGAAGGGAATGACAACCCACTCCAGTATTCTTGCCTGGAGAATCCCATGGACAGAGGAGCCTGGCAGGTTAATGTCCATGGGGCTGCAGAGTTGGACACGACCTAGTGACTGAACAATGGGACTGGAGAGCTGCAACTGTGAATAAGGCTGAGCTAAGAAAGTAATATTAATAAGATGTCAATTAAACAACCATCCATGTGGGATTGGTTTGTGTCCCCTCACTCAGTTGGGCTCTAGCTCAATCTGCCCTGTTTGCCCCTCATGCCCAAGTGGCTGGAATGATGCCCGGCCCAGTCGATCGGTAGGTGGAAGACTATGTCACGCACCATCACAGGAGCACAAAGCATCCTGGTGTTCTGAGCATTTCTTAGTTCTTCCCTCTGTTAAAAACTGGGACGGGGACAAGCTCTTTGAGAGCAGGGACTCTGTTCGCTGACATATCGACGCCTAGACTGGCCCCCGGCACGCTCTGGGCTCCCAACAAACACCCCCTGGTTCAGGTGGCTCCTCCAGCTTCCAAGTTCCAGGACTGGAAAATATTCGAGTTCGGGGCCACCTACTTCATTCTGGGAAGATGACTAGGAAAGCTTCCTGGAGGAGGCAGCAAGGCAGGAGAGGCGCATGACGGACGGTAAAGCAGAAGGGCAAGTCCCTATCTGCCAACCTGTCACTGACATGCTTTCCAGACAACGTAGCTGGGAGCAGAAACGGGAGGCAGGGCCGGTCAGGGGAGTCAGAGCAGCGGGTCAGCCAGGTTTTCTGGGAAACAGGGGCCTGGAGGTTCCCAGAAGCCCGCCTGCCTGGGGTGTCGGTGGAGGGAGGCGGCACTCAGCTCAGCTCTGGTTCAATCCGGGGATCATTTCTCCTTCCTGAATTCCCTGTTCACTAGTGAATCTTGGGGAACGGAACTCTGCTCATCGGCTACGTAGAGTTCGCTCTGCGGTGGTCTGGCCAGACTAAGAAGCCCCTTCCCGAAACCCAGCCAGGCCTGCGGGGCAGGGACCGAGCCCACAGTCAGGCCCCTGTGCCCAGCGCAGCCTGGTCACTTGGCGCTTCAGGGCCAGGGGAGTCAGGACAAACGGGCTCTTGTGGTGAGAAGGCTGCCCGCCGTGCCAGGGACACTGCGTGCCGGGTGCCACCACCCACTCCGCCACCCGCCTGTGGGGGGCCAGGGCTGCCCTTTCAGAGGGGACCTCCTGAGCTGTCCCGGCCTCTGGAAAGGACCTGGCACTCCAGATGGCTGCCAGGAGGTGGTGGGAGGTGCCTGCTGCCCTCTTTCCCACACTTCTCCAGCAACGGAGTTCCTGCCGCGGTGGGGGTGGCGGGGTGAAGACGCCTTGGGTTTCCAGATTCTGGGGCTCAGTGATGGCTGCACAGCCTCTGTCCCACCTCCTGCCGCCCACCACCCTCTGCCCAGCCCTGGACTTCGCTCCTTCCTCGGTATCTCCCACAGAAGGCAAGACGCCAGGGCCTCCCCTCTCGGCCTCTGCCTGCTCATACCTGGGGCTGGTGAGAGGGCGCCTCCAGTCCAGGGGACTGGAGAAAAGGCACCAGGTGGCCCCCCCTGCCCAGGGATTCTCCACGAGCTGAACAGGTCTCCGTGCAAATGCCAGAGCACACCAGTGTGTGCCGGGCGTGTGCTAAGCACTTTAGAGCCCTATGAGCTGGTACACTCACCTGCCCATTTACAGATGAGAGGCTGGGGGTCCGGGCATGAACACTCAGGCCTCCTCATGGTCAAGGCTCGGGGCTGGTGCTTTGAACAAGCAAGATGCCTGCATGCGTGCCCGCACACACACACATGTGCACACGCGTGATGTCATGACGCACGCTCTCCCTTCCCGAGGCACCAGTTGTGTGTCTGCACACGTCCTTTCACACGTGTGCTCGCTCAGCCACTACCGGGCTGACACGTGGTCACATATTCACCCAGAAGCGGGGAGGATCCCAAGACACGCGTGTGCAGGACGGCACACCCAGGCCCAGGACCCTCACCTGGTGTGCCCTACTGGCAGACGCCACTGCCACCCCGTGTCCCCAGGCCTGGAAAGCACACTTCCTCAGGGACGCTTCAAGCCCGCTCCTGGCAGGGCGAGGGAGAGGGGAAGGAGGCCTGACTCTGTGCAAGGATTTCCCGGCCCCAAGGGGCTGTGGAGGAAACTGCTCTTGAAATCCTGGAGCACTGCCATCATCTGCTTCCAGTCCAGCCCTTCCACACCTGGCGCTGCCCACCTGCCAGTTCCCGAGCCACCTGGGGCCTCAGGCCAGGTGGGACTGCCTCGCCCTTGAATTTCAACTCCCAGTAACTAGAAGGTCAAAGGGCACCCTCCTGGGCAGCACACCCTATGATAGGGTTGGGCGGTGGAGGTCAGGGGCCTGGAACACGGGCCTCAGGGAGGAAGGCCATCTCACTGTCTGGCCTGGGCGACTGTCTCAACTTCTCGGGGCCCCCGTTTCCCCACCTGGAAATACAGGTGGATTCAACTTGGGACCCTGCCTCCAGCTCCTTGAGGGCAGTCATGGCTTGTCCACACAGCCGACAGGCCACCTGGCCACCTGCCTTCCTGGAGGGGAAAAGACATCTCCTGCCACCTGCGGGTTTCCCAGGTAGCACTAGTGGTAAAGAACCCACCTGCCAATGCAGGAGACAGAAGAGATGCGGGTTCGATCCCTGGATTGGGAAGATCTCCTGGAGGAGGAAATGGCAACCACTCCAGTATTCTCGCCTGGAGAATCTCATGGACAGAGGAGTTGGCAGGCTATAGTCCCCAAGTTCGCAGAGTCGAACACGACGGAAGTGACTGAACACGCACATGCACACACACACTTGCAGAGGGCTTGCTTGTGCCTGGGCCAGGGGCTTTCACACAACCTGACCTCCAGCAGTCCACAGGTGGGACCACCGAGACACTTCAGAGTGGAGGGACCCACCTGTCTGGATGCTGCAAACCCTAGCCAGGCTCTCTGGTTCTTGGCTCCTCCTGGAGGATGCAGCAAGGCAGGAGAGAAGCATGAGGGATGGTAAAGCAGAAGGGCAAGGCCCCGTCAGCCAACCTGTCCCTAAAATGCTTTCCAGAGAACGCAGCTGGGAGTGGAGATGGGAGGCAGGGCCGGTCAGGGGAGTTGGAGCAGCGGGTCAACCAGGTTTTCTGGGAAACAGGCGCCTGGAGGTTCCCAGAAGCCCGCCTGCCTGGGGACATCGCTCGGGGAAGGCGGCCTTCCAGGGCCTGAGTTTCCCCAACCCAGACTTCTCTCTCCCTTCTGACCTCTAGACAGCCTCACCTCCCAATGCCCCGGGGGGAGGGGGGGCCAGGGCCTCCCTGATAGATGGCGAGGGGGATGGTCGGGGCTGGGCTCCCCCGGCCTTTGCCACAGCCCAGACAGATGGGAGTGGACCCGGGCGAGAATCTCCCTGGAATGGAGTCAGGCACTGGCAGCCCCGGGGGTTTAAAGGGCGTCCTCTGCCCCTCCCCCCCGCCCCATTCTCACTCTCCCAGTTCTGAGCTGGACAGTTACTGGCAAAGGGCCTCCTGGGACAAGACCGGTGATCAGGGAGAGTCCCAAGAGGGAAGGAGGTGGATGGGGGTGGGGATAGTTCTTGGACTCAGGGCCACTCACTGGCCAGAGGACTTTGTCTCCACTGTCCAAGGTCAGCCTCATCCCAACCCCAGCTCCAAACAGTCCGGTGGGCACATCTGGACGGTCCGGTGGTACCAGAAGAGACCCTCCCGGTGCCTTCCCCAAGCCAACCGGTTCTGGATCCCAAGCCAGAAAGTGGGGGAGGATCTGGGGTGCCCCCAGACCCCAGGGTGGGACCGTCCGCCTCTTACCCTGCGGGGGTAGAGAGGCGGAGGGAGCAGAAGAGCCCCCTGCTTCAATTCGGTAAACTGCGCTCCCGCCCCGGGGCAAAACCTAGGAGGTGGGCAGTGCCCCCGCCCTGTGGCTCCCTCCTGCCCCTCCTCCCGGGCCGCCCGCGGGGCCGTGGCTTACCTCGTCCGCCGGCGCGCCCGGCGGCGGGACCACCAGCATGAACGCGGGCAGAGGCGCGCCGCCCGCTCTCGCCGCCCGGCCCGGCCGCGCCCCCGCGCCCTGCTCCGGGCACAGCCGCCGGCGCCCCGGGCCCGGGCCATTGTCTGCGCCGCCCTCGCCCCGCCCCCTCCTCCGGCGGCGCTCCACGGGGCCGGGGGTGGGGCTGGGCCGTCAAGGCCAGGATCGTCAGGACCCCCCACCCCGCGTAGGGCCCGCGCGCCCAGCACATTACCGGGTACCACCCTAGCCTCCCCCAACTCCGGAGGTGGGCACGCCCCCTCCGCCTTTGACAGATGCGGCCAGGGGGGCACAGAGGGTGATGGCTTGAGGTCCTTAGTGCAGGGACCCCATCAGACTAGGATGCTGGCTCTATGAGGGCACCCAGAAACCCCTGTGTGTATGAGGGAGGGAGGCGGTCACCAACAGTCCCATCCCTCACTGCCCTCCCCAGAGAGAACGTCTCAGGGGCTCACACCCTGCCCAGCTCCCAAATCCAACCCCTGGGGGGCCTGGCCCCAACCAGGCTCCCTCCACTCCAACACGCCCATCTGTCCTGGGGTCAGGGGCTCCATCCTGGCCAGACACGGGCCTCATCCATGGGCTTGGCTCCGCTGGACACAGGATCAGCGCCCACAAAGTAAAGTAGGCCATGACAGGCCCACAGGGCGGGACTGTCTTCCCTCCCCACGGCACCCCCGTGTCTTCACACTGGGGAGCAGCGAGGCTCCCGGGGTCAGCGCCAGTTCCAGGACACTCGAGGCTAAGCCCTGAGCTGGGTAGAGACACAGGTGTCCGTCTCCGAAGCCAGTGGGCTTCCCCACGAGGCCACCTGCCTCCCCTTGAGAATGGAGATGGATGCAGGTGGGCAGAGGAAGAAAAAAACGGTGGCTGGCCTGGTCCTGGCCCCTCACCCTCCCACCCCAGGACCCCATATGTGGCATAACTGACTCACTGAATGGTAGAGGGGGCTACAGATGGGGAAACTGAGGCTAGCAAGAAGAGGCATGCCAGGGTCACACAGCCAGTCTCAAAACTGGCCCAGGACCGAAATCCCCTATTCCAGGGGCTCCACCTACTGCCCCCTCCATCCATACCCTGCCTGGCCACCCTGCTCCAGGCCTAGATTGCTCATGGCTTCAGGTTGTAGGGGGTACGAAGCAGAAGGCACTGTGCTCTCCCCAACTCTGGCTGGTACCTGGCTCCGCCCACTGTGCCCTCTGGCCCTGCATTTTATGACATTCTGCTTCCATCAGCTGTCACTCAGGTCTCCAGGAAATGGACGTTGCTAGGGGCCAGGCCTGATGCCAGGTGGCTGGCTGGCAGGCTGGGGTGATGGGGAGCGGGGGAGCAGGCTAGGGTTTCCCTTGGGAAGGCTCAGAGGGTGAAGCTGCTGGGTGGAAGTAGAGGGTGGTGTGGGTCACCCACAAAGAGTAGCTAAGGCGTACACACAGGCCATGGGAAAGCCCCAGCCCGGAGCTTCCTGCAGGCAAGTATTTTGGGGACCTGCGGTTGCCAAGCGACTGCTCCAGGTTGCCATGGGAACTCTCCTTTCTCCTGGGGCTTATCATTTTTAGGGAGATGCCCTCTTGTCTCCACCTCCCTCTCCTTGACTTGGCTGCCCTGGGAGGATACATCAAGGTCCGCAAACCTCATTCCCCCACCCCCCGGGGAGACCTCCCAGCCGTGACCCTAAGAGAAGACTCTTTGAGGTTCAAAAACCCAGAACCCTGAGAAAATGCAGAGAACAGAGTCCAAGGCCTTCATTAGAGTGGGGAGAAGGTGAAAGGGGTTCATTAGTCTGTTTACGTCTCCTCTCTGGCTGTTAACCACCACCTTGGGGCCGGCCCTGCCCTGACCGTTGGGAGACCACTGTAATTGGAAGGAATTTGGCCCCAGCACCCACGCCCGGCCCCTCCCAGGCTTGTCTGCACGCAGAGACGTGCCCCCACCAGCCCTGCTGCTGCCTGGCTGTGGGAGCCCCCTTGGCCTTCCAGGGTCTCAGTTTCCCCAACCATCAATGATGATGGCAGAGGAGCCATCCTGCAGATAGAACGAGACACTGTGGCCAAAGCGTGGGCACAGGAAAAGTGCCGTGGGCTGGCTGTCGTTAGCAGGCACCTGCTCTGCGAGGGATGGAGGTGCGGGGTGGCCTGAGGGGTCACTCCATGGACGGTGGCCCCGTGGATAGCGTGCCCCTGATGGCAGAGTGGCCAGCAGAGCCAGGCCCCCAGGCTCCCGGCCCAGCGCCTTCCCCGTGGATTTATCACTTGTCCTGTACCCTGTCCCTGCGTTCTTCCTCTACGGGGTCTTATCCCCTCGGATGGGAGCCAAGGTGCTCCGCGCAGGCCAGGCGCTCAGCTCTGAGTCCGTGGATAAACATCTGCTGCCTGAACCAGTCCGTGACCCACCGCCAAGGGCTGTTGGCCCCGGCCTCGTGAGATTCAGAAGCGCCCCAGAGCCGCAGTAAGGGATGGCTTCCGTTTCCCAGGCCGGGGCCACGCCGGGCGCTTTGCTGCATCTCACCAATGCCTGGTGACACCCACTCTCCCTCGGGGAGCCCAGGGCCCCTGCTTCTCAGCTCCAGAGGGCACGCCCAGCTTTGTACAACAGGGCAGAATCCACCCCTCCCTCCCCAGGTGGGCAGTGGGAAAATCGACACTGCATCGCCTCCTCTTTGGGCAGGGTCTCTGGGGAAGGGACTTCTCCAGCCGCCACCTGCATGTCCACCCATCCCCGTGGCTGCCCTCGGGGTCCCTCCCCCCGCTGCCCCTCAACATCTGGGACACACGGTCCCTGGCCCTGCAGTAATGTGAGAACGGTCTGGAAACCGCCAGGGTAATCATAGCCGCGGGGGCCCCTGCAAGCAGCTGAGAACGGGCTCGGCTTGCAGGTGTAGCAGGAAAGACGCAGAACCAACCACCCACGTGGGTCTGAGCCGGGCTGGGCTCACTGGCTGCCCATCCGGGTCGCCACCCAGTCACTCCCCTGCGGCTCCGCCTTGTTTGGTCTCCTCCACTGTGCATCACCCCTGAAATGACTGCGGGCCTGGTCTGTTTACAATTGTGAGCGTGTCGTCTCCTCGCAACTGGAAGGTGAGACCTTTGTTTCTGTGGTGTGGCTGCTGAGGGCGGCCACAAGCAGGGCACAGTGCCACCTGCTGGCGCTGTGCCAGGACACCCCCAAGCCGAGCTGGGCTGTCCCCGACTGGGCACCCCCAGACCCCACTCACGCCCCACAGCGCTGTGCTGGGGGCCACATCCTAGAGATCTGATCAGACCCGAACACTCCCCCCATCCCTGTGGACACGTGGGAACCTGGCCTTCGGGGGTACGATCACTCCAACGCCCTTGTCCTGAATTGAACTGTGTTCCCACAACATATCAGTTGGAGTCCTAACCTCATGCACCTGTGAATAAGACCTGATGTGGAAATAGGATTTTTTAGTAGCACTTCTTAAAAAAAATTTTTTTTAATTGGAGTATAGTTGATTTACAATGTGTTAGTTTCTACTGGACAGCAAAGTGACTGTTTGCATTGATGCGTATACACATGTGCAGGCTTCTCCGGTGGCTCAGTGGTAAAGGATCCGCCTGCAGTGCAGGAGACTGAGGTGTGGTCCCTGGGTCAGGAAGGTCCCCTGGGGGAGGGCATGGCAACCCACTCCCATATTCTTGCCTAGAGAACCCCATGGACAGAGGAGCCTGGCATATACAGTCCATGGAGTCACAAAGTGTCAGACACGACTGAAGGGACTTGGCCCACATATTCATATATTCACTCCTTTTTAGATTCTTTTCCTGTCTAGGCCATTACAGGGGCATCCCTGGTAGCTCAGAGGTTAAAGCGTCTGCCTGCAATGCGGGAGACCTGGCTTCGATCCCTGGGTCGGGAAGATGCCCTGGAGAAGGAAATGGCAACCCACTCCAGTATTCTTGCCTGGAGAATCCCATGGACGGGAGGAGCCCAGTGGGCTACAGTTCACGGGGTCGCAAAGAGTCGGACACGACTGAGGGACTTCACTCTCACTTTCAGGCCATGACAGAGGACTGAGGAGAGGTCCCTGCACCATCCAGTGGGTTCTTATTAATTACCTGTCTTGTCCACAGTAGGGGCTTCCCTCGTAAAGTCAGTAAAGAACCGCCTGCAGTGCAGGAGACCCGGGTTCCATCCAGTAGTGTGTATGTCAATCCTAGCCTCCCAATTTATTCCTCCCCGCCCCCCCCCACCTCCACCCTTGGAGGAGTTTTCTCCTCCAAGTTTGCTTTCTACATTGGTGAGTCTATTTCTGTTTTGTAAATAAGTTTGTTTGTACCATTTTTTTTTTTTTAGATTTCACATATAAGTGATATATGATATTTGTATTTCTCTGGAAATAGGGCCTTTGCAGATGTGATCAAGATAAGATGAGGTCATTTGGGAGTAGGCTGAGCCCTGATCAAATGACCAGTGTCCTTATAAGAAGATGGAAGACTGGACACAGACACGCCGAGGAGGCCAAGTGGGACGGAAGCAGACTTTGGAGGCGTGCGCTTACGAGGAATGATAAGGATTGCCGACAGCCACCAGAGGCTGGCAGAGGCGAGGAAGGATCCCCTTCTAGAGGCTTCAGAGGGCCTGGTGCTGCCGACACCTTGATTTTGGCCTTCTGGCCTCCCGAACCAGGAGACTATAAATCTCTGTTGCTTTGAGCCCCACGGTTTATGGTACTTTGTTACAGCAGCCACAGGAAGCTAATACACCTGGCTCCTGGGCCAAGCCATCTCTCTGCTACCCCGGCCAAGTGCAGCCAGGGCGCTCGACAGATGCCAGACCCAGGCATCACCCTCACATTCAGCATCACATTCCCCTCCTCAAATCATCCCCGAACACAGGGCATCTCTTTCCAGAATGAATACCTCTCTGCACATCCACTGCCTCAGTCAATCCCACCAATAACCAATGAATGGTTTCAGAGACGGACCCACCCTGACTGAGACCCCAGCCCAGCCCCCTTGTCCCAGACACTGTGAGACGATCGATGTGCGTCCCTGTAAGTGCCCAGGGAGGGGGATTCTGTCACGCGGCACAGACCCCAGGACATCTTCCAGGTCTCGCCCTGCCCTCCTCTCGTCCCTCCGCCCACAGCTCTTACGGCCACCCTGGCCCCTGTCTCACTTCCTCTCCAGCCAGCATCTTTTCTGTCTCCAAGTCTCTGCACCTTTGACCTTCTTCCAGACTCCTCACAGAGTGTGCAAAGCTGGCGCCTGTTGTCCTTCTGGTCACAGCATCAGTGTCACCATGGAGGCCTTTTAGACCACCCCCCCAGGGGTTCTTGACCCTCCTTCTGGGACCCTGACTCATTTCCCAGGAGCACGTGCTGTTCTCTCGCCCATGGATTTGCTTTCCTGCTTTCTGTCCATCTGCCCTCTGAGCCGTAAGCTCCTGGGTGAATGCCCGGGGCACAGTAACTGAATCGACAGAGGATCTCAGAGCCCCCTCCTGCCTCCGGGCCGCTCAGATTGCAGACATGGAGGCTAGTAATAAAAGCTGCCTGTTGGGTGGGAGGCAACCGGACTCCCCGGGGTCCCTTCCCTGCGCCAGTCGCCACCACTGAGCACTGTGGCCTCAGCCCGCCCCCTCGTGATCAGCCCCAGCACTGCAGCCCCAGACAGGGAAAAGCCAGAAAACAAAACACACACCTTTGTTTGGGTGCAGTCAAGGCAGTGTCTCTCTCTCCCTCCCCGGGGCAACGGAGCCGGACCGGCTGGCTCCAGGGGCGTTGTGCAGGACCTCGGAAGCTTTCCTCGTCCCCCCTGTTTCCCTCCACTGTTCTGGTGCCCAGGTCCCTCCGGAGGCCTCCTCGTCCCAACCGGGGGTAACTAACTCCACCCCCTTCCAAATGAGGGACCCCAGGTGCCAACAGAGATGGCACTTTGCCCCTGGACAAGTCTTTGCCTCCTTCTGCACCACCCAGGTGCCCAGCCCTCCAGGCTGCCACGTGTTCACGTGTTCAGAAGGACCTGGAGGGAGCAGAAAGTATTTTCCAAGGACTCGGAGCACAGTGGGTCATGGATGGAGAACCAAAGCCAACAGACTCTTCCACGAGCTGTAGAACCCTCGAGATCACCCCAGCCATGGGGTGACTTAGCCACTCCTAAATTACAGTGGAGTCAACTGAGGACTTCTCTCCTGTAGTTTCCTCTTCACTAGGGGTGAATCTCATGGTAGTTCCAGGCGCCCAGGGTAGTGGATGCAGGACCCCAGAAACTGTCCTCTCCAGGCCGCTCTGGAGATGGTCCCTGCCCAGGTCGACCCCCGGGAACCTGCCCACCAGCCTGGCATCTCTGTCCCTCATCCTGGGGCCCTGAGCCTGTTGCCAGGAGACCGGATGGTCCTGACCCATGCGGAGCTGCCTCCTACAGCTTTCTTCTTTCCCCCTTGTCATCTCCGTGTCCACTGCTCCCCTGACTGTACACCATGGTCTCCACCTGTGAGGTCAGTGTGTGCGCCTGTGGGCACGTTGGGAGGCCGAGAGGAAAGGGCTCCTCATGGGAGGGGGAGGGGATGGACAAGGGTCCCCCCAGGACGTCAGGGGCTCTCCTTCCCCAGGGAAACCCCATGGGAGTGGCTGAGCCCTGAACTAGGAGGCTGAAATCTTTCCTCCTCTTCTGGAGTCTGCCCACCCCCGCCCCGCCCCCCGCCGTGGGCCTCGGGCCAGGCCCTGTACCTCTCCTGGCCTCAGTTTCCCAATCGTACCAGGAGGGGCTGGACACGGAACTGCGTAAGAGCGCGCTCTGCGTGGACTCTCCCCCCACGGCTGGGTCGGGGGTGGGCGGGGTAGTCGGGCGGGGTGGGGGCAGGCGGTCCTCCCTCCACCCCGACGACTGGAGGGCGATCGCGGCCGGGCGGGGCACTCACCTGGCAATCTACCATCATTCTCAGCCCCGGCAGCACATCGCCGGCCCCAGGGCGGGGCCCCGGGCT
The DNA here is from genome assembly GCF_023699985.2 of Odocoileus virginianus. Classification (NCBI taxonomy): domain Eukaryota; kingdom Metazoa; phylum Chordata; class Mammalia; order Artiodactyla; family Cervidae; genus Odocoileus; species Odocoileus virginianus. The sequence goes on from NC_069675.1 coordinate 98,241,344, forward strand.
AGCAGAGGCCGCTCGCCTCGGCCCGCGCGCGGCGCAGGGGGGCGCCCGGCTGCGGGGCTCATGGCGCGGCCTCCCGTCCCCGCCGGGCCCAGGGCTCCGCCGGCGCCGGCGCTCGCGCCGCTCCCATTGTCTGCGCCCGCGCCGCGCCACCGGCCGCTCGGGCCGCGCCGCTCGGTTGCACCCGGGCTCCCGGGCTCCGGCCGGGTGGGCGGGCCCCGCCGCGGCCCCGCCTCCGCTCGTCCCGCCCCCCGCCCGCCGCAGGTGTGAGGGGCGGGCCCCGCCGCGCGCAGCGGCCTCCCTCCAGCGGGCGGACCGTGGGGGTGGACGCCGGCAGGGGCAGGCTGGCCGCGAGCCTGCGGCCGCGCGCCCGCGCACACCCGGGGCCTGCGCGGGCCCGCGGGCGGCGCGTGCACGCAGCCCCGCCTGGCCGCGGGCGCGCGCTGTGGACCTAGCGCGTCCCCCAGCCCCCGACGCTTGCTGCGTTCCTCCTGTGCCCCCTAGCGCCTCGGTCGACCCCAAACCCCACCGGGCGGGGCAGCTGGGCTGCGTGGTCGTGTAGGCCTGGAGATGTGGGAGTCACGGATTGTGCGCCCCCATCCTTCTGTCCTGCACCTCGTGTCCGGGCCAGCTCGATGCATGGCCGGGATGGGCAGTCCTGGAGGCGGAGTACGGAAAAGGAGATCACGCCCCCCCCCCCCCGCCACACACACTCCCTTGTCTCCCTGGCAGGACTTCCAGACACGAGGTCCAGCCTTTCCCCAGCTGCAGCCCTGGTTGGTGAATGGGGGGCTGGAGGAGCCCAGGGAGGAAGGGGGGGCCCACCTGGGCTGAACGCCTGTCAGGGGACGTTAGTGTGACTAAGGATGCTCCTGGGTGCTCAAGGATTTTGCCCCTTTTAATTTATGAACAGTGACCTCAGCTCTCAAGGTCACTCAGCTGTAAGTGAGCAAGGCCAGCTGTGAACAGATGACTCAGAATCATTCCCCTTCACCTTCGCTCAGCCCTTGGCGCTGACCGTCAGAGGCCTCGTCCTGGGTTGGGCTCTCCCAGCCGGCTCACGTCCTGAGCCCAATCCTCTGGGTGTCTTCCTCTGCCTGCTTTAATCCCCAGCCCTCCCTCCCAAGGGCAGAGTCACTGACCCCATCTTCAGTGGAGGAGGCTGAGGCCTGAGAATCGCCACACATGCTGGCCTGTCACAGGGCCGTGAGGTGGCCCCGCCGTGGGTTCGAGCCCAGGCCATTCTTGCCCCAACGGCTGTGCTTCCACTGGAGCCTGTGGAGGTGGCCTCTCAGCCCGGCATGGGGGCTGTGGGGAGGGATGCTGCAGGCAGGGGCTCTGAGGCGGAGGGCGTGTGGGGTCCCTGGGGGAGCAAGGCTGTGGGACGCTGGGATGGAGGGGTGAGGGGTGCTCCCTGGGAAGGGTGTCTGGACCAGACTGCACGGGGCTCTGAGTGCGGGGCAAGAAGTCGGGGGTCACCACAGGCTGGGGTCGCAGGGCACACGGTTTCCGGATGATTTTGTCAGAGCCACAGCACCTCAGCTGGGAGGAGCTTAGCGGGGGTGTTATTTACCCACCACTCGAGCGTGCACCCCTGTGATACCACAGGGGACGGGGTCTGCCCCTCCTCTGCACCGAGCGGGCTGTGGTGGTTGTCTGCCTCCTCCCAGGGCCTGCCTAGAAGGCAGTACCGAGGGCTCCCAGCCATAGTCCCATTTGATCGTCACCCCAGGGCCTCAGGATGGTGGAGTGGCCTGCCCAGCATCTCACGTGTGCTAGGACAGACTAAAACCCGTGTTCTCTCAACTGCCTCCCATTCATGCAGTCATTCAACAAACATTCAAAGAATGCCTCCTGGGTTTCAGGTACCAGGGTAAACCTGGTTGACCACCACCTGTATCCTCTTGGGGTTTACCAACTGGGAAAGGGGTGGAGATGGGCAGAACATTGTAACGGATGACATAGGGATGAGAATTTATGGGACCACCAAAAGGCACCCACTCTGGAAGGAAGGGGGGAACAAATCAAGGCAGGCTTCCTGGAGGAGGTGATGTCATGACTATGTTCCTGGAATTGGGCCAGGTGACTGGACAGGGAGGGCTGACCAGTAGGCAGTGTGAACAAAGGTATGCTGGTCCTGGCCCTGGGGCAGAGCAGTAATGTTGGACTGTAAGGCGTGGGGAGGAGGTAGTTGGTCATGAGACAGGAAGCTTACATTTCAGGGGCCTCCATTGCAGGGGACACCGCAGACATTTTGTATTTGTTATTCTGTCGATTTCTATCTCTGGTACTCCCCCTCTCTCTGCTGGGTCAGGCCTATCTCCCGCCACCCCTCCCACTCCTGCCAGGCCCCGTACTTCTTCCTACCCACAGATCAGCTCTGGCTCCAAGCCCTCAGCTCTCTGGGAGAGTAGCCTGGACCCTGTTTTAGGTCTAGGAGTTGGGTAGTCGCTCACTCAACTGTGTCGGAGGGCCATGCCTGGGATGTGGTCTGGGGCAGCCATAGTGCCTGGTGGCTTGGGCCGAGGCTGAGAAGGGCCCACCAGCAGGACCCAGAGCTGGGCTGGAGCGAGCAAGGGTTCATTTCTCTCCTGCGACGCTGCCTGGGCTCAGGGCCACCTCCTTCTCCTCTGGTCTCCATGTCAAGGGCCTTCTCCCGGCTCCAGCACAGAAGCTCGGTGAAGGCAGGGCCTGCACCTTCAACACCGCCAGCTCCATACACTCCCCGGGGCAGGGCTGGGCACCCTGGGAAGGTGCAGACACAGGGAACACGGATCCACCCTTGTCCCTCTGCCCGGGGAGCACCCCAGGGCCTCTCCCTGGCTCAGGCTATCTCCCCACGTGGTCACTCAGCCTGCCCGCGCTCTCGCAGTCTGTCCTGGCTTGCCACCCAAGCACAGGCTGCAGGAAGAGTAGGCTTGGGGCTGGCCCCAGCTTTGCCCAGGGTGCCCAGGTGGGTGGGTTCCTGCTCCTCCTACTTGCCCACAGACCACACCCCCTGCCCTCTACCTTATGTGGCAAGGATGCTGCTGCCCCCAGGGGAGTGCATGCTGGGCCCCCCGCCCCCCACTTCTGTCCCACCAGGCAGATGGGACCACCCCAGGGCTCTGAAGCCCCTCTAATCCTGGGCTTGCCTTGTGGCCTTAGTGTCCGTGCCCACCGGGCTGAGGCTGATGGCAGATGCAGCAGATACGTGTGCTCTGCACGCAGGGACCAGGAGCCCACAGGGCATCCAGCTGGGGGGCAGCGGCTCTGCTCCCCCCGACTCAGGACAGCTGCATAGCCGGTCATGTTTTCACTTCACCCATCTCCCAGGAGAACTGGGATGAAATCCTGCCTGTGGCAGCGGCCAGCAGCAGCCCAGGCTTTCTAGAAAACTGTACCCACACCCTCCCATCCAAGCTGACCACTTGCAATCCAGGCTGCCTGCACCCCTAGGGGCCTGGCAGCCCAGATAGTCAAGAGGTGCAGGTGAAGAAAGCCCGGTTAGGGCCTAGCACGCGCTACTTTTATTAAAAGCTGCCCAAACCCTCTGACAGAAGAGGTGCTTGGCGCTGGGGACCGTCCACCTCGAGTGAGGCAGGGACATGAAACCAGGCAGCCTGGAAGGCTCCCTCCGGGTCCTGAGTAAAAAACTGGCTCCAGAGGCTGGGGGCACACAGCAGGGACCCCTGCAGCCAGAGAAAAGGGGGTGAGGATGCCTTTCCTGAAAGTGCTAGAAGTGCAACTTCAAGGGCAGCAGGCAACGAAGGGGCGGGTGGCAGAGAGGGCACTCGGGGCGCTGGGTGGGGCTGCCCCGAAGGCTCGTGGGCTGGCGGAGGCCTGCAGGCCCTGTCTTCTTCCACCTCTGGCCTCCCTTCCTCGGGCCTCGGATGGTGTGATCTTGGTGTTCTCCTCCACGCGGACACCGCTCTTTGCAGTGGACAGAGGCCTTTCCAGGCCCGTCTTCCCACTGGATTCTGCTGGCAGAGGCGGAGGTTAGATGGCACAAGGCTGGTCCCACGTAAGGCTTGAGGAGTGAGGCCCCGGTGCCCGGCGGCTCCGGTGAGCCGGGCGCTCGCCGGGGATCCCCCGTCCGTGGCGGCCCCACCTCCGCCGTCAGCTATGCAGCCAGGCGGAGTCCTTGTTCAGGGTGGAGAAGCGGATCAGCTTCAGGCTAGGGGGCTGGGGCTGCCTGTCGTCCCAGAGGTACTCGGGGGACAGCACCTTGGAGGGCTTGTGTGAGAGGAAGCGGCGGTTCAGGTGGCTCTCCTCCTGCCCGGCTGCCAGGATGCCGTTGGCCTTGTCCGCCAGGATGCCCATGTGGCAGCCCCTGGTGAACTCATACACCCTGGCCACCCGCCCCCCGAAGACCGCCCCGCCATAGTAGAAGTCCCCCTCGCCGTCGGCCACGAAGGCGGTGGAGACGGGCCGGCGCTCGTAGGGGAACTGGTGGCGGGGTATGGTGAAGTAGCCCGGGTGGATGGCGGCCACCAGGTCCCCCAGGGTCTCGGGGCCCCACGGGTTCCGGAACTCTGTGTCCACGTTCAGGCAGAAGAGGAAGTCCACCTCCCGGTGCGCCCTCTTGGCGATGTGCACGCTGATGAGCTCCATCCGGTGCATGGAGGCCCCCTCCCACTGGGGGGGCCCGGGGACCGGGATGACGCTGAGGCGGCGGCCGGGACCCAGCGGGACCTGAGGAATGGCCTGGGGGTCGTGAGTGAAGATGTAGTAGTGCACGCGGTACCCCCGCATGAAGAACCGCTCGGCCGACTCCAGGAAGTGCTGGACGAACCGGGTGTACCTGCTGGTAGGACCCCGTCATGCACCATGGCCTCCACAGAGCCACTGCCTGGCCCCTGCTCTGTGCGGGCACACCCCTGGGGCCCAGGGCTAGGCTGGGGTCCCCCTCCCAGCTTCCCATCTCAAGCAGTCACTCAGGTCTGCCCCTTGTCTGTCAAGTTCCCCTGATCACAGTACCAACCTCTAGAGACCGTCCTAATAATGATAACTTGATGATATTCATAGGCTGCATGCCCTAACTTTTCCTGGGCATTTAAAAGTGCCAGGCAGTGTTCGAAGGGATTACCTCCTGGCCTCACAAACTCCTGGGAAGGCAGGGACCACACTTCCTGCTTTACAGACAAGGACACTGAGACTCAGAGAGAAAAAAGTAGCTGAGAATCGGGTAATGGCTGCACATCCAGGCGAAGTGAGTGGTGCTGGGTGCTGACTGGGCTGGGGGAGAGGGAGCCCCCCGACTCCAGGCAGGCCATCCGTCACCTGAGCAGTGCTTCAGTCACTGGGGCCCCCCCACTGGGGTCCCTCTCTCAGGAGTCCCAGAAAGGAAAGGCCAGGTGGGGTAAGGGAGGAGGGGGGAAAACAGGGGCTGCCCAGAGAGCAGGCAGGCCCGGGGGCAGAGGAGGGAGGGTCCCCAGGGCAGGGCCAGCTCTCTGTTGACCTGCCTGTGGCCTGACCACGGACCCTCCATTTCTGGGGGCTTGCCATTCCTTTACACCTGCCTGGATGGTTCTGGGGAAGCAGACGGGGTGAGGGGGCAAGGTGTCTCCTGACAAAGCCTCCTGCTGCTCCCTCACGGGGGCTGCCTCCCCCTCCCCGTCCCCTTCCTCCAGGAAGCCCCCTCCCACCAGCACACTCTGCCCTGTGGCTTCCCACCTGGCACAGCCTCCCTGGTGCCTGGGCAGGGTCCGGTCTCTCCCCAGACTCCACCCCACCCACCCGCCGCCAGCCCGCTACTCACTTCCCCACGGCAAACGCCGTGAGCCCGATGGTCAGGTTCAGCGGCTGGTAGATGTGGTGCAGAAGCTCGGCGTTGAAGGTTCCCTCGGAGACGACGGGCGCCAGCCAGGGTGTGAGTGTCAGCAGCTCTGTGGGCCTGCAGCAGCGGAGGCCGAGGGGGCTGAGACACTCCCCTGGGGAAAGCCCCCGTCTCACCTTGGCCCTGCCTCCCATGCTGTGGGACCCTGGGCAGCTTCATCCCTGTCTCTTGGGCCACGGTGTCCTCAAGTGGGGATGACAACAGCTCCTTCCCAGCGAGGGCAAGAGGACCAGGAGTGACTGCATGTCCAGTGTCTGGAGGAGCCTGGCATTTCTGGTGTCTGCTAAGGGCCTCGGAGATGGGGCTTATCATTATCATCATTAATAATGGATCGAGCACGAAAGGCACGGTGCTCTGCAGTTTTTTTTGGTTTGTTCTTATTTTTGGCTGCGTCACCTGGCTTGCAGGATCTTAGTTTCTTGACCAGGGAGTGAGTCAGGGTCTTGGCAGTGAAAGAAAGCACAGAGTCCTAACCACTAGGACTGCCCAGGAATCACTGCTCTGCATTTTGCCAACCTCATCTCATCTGGTCCTCCGCCCTGTTGAGTGGGTATCACTAACCATCCACAGAAGCAGCTCAGAGGAGTTGGTTAACTCACCCAAGATTACACAGCTAGTGACAGACCTGGACTGGAGCGCAGGTCCCAGAGTACCCGAACCCCGAGGTCAGCTGACCCCTCCAGCACCCCAGCTTCTAAGTCAGAGCTTTGTCCCCAATCCCCACCCCCTTGAGTCTCTCCATCCTGCACCCAGGCCCTAATCAACACCTACTTTTGCTCCAGCAGCTTGGGCTGAGGGTACTGTGACCTGCAACCAAGAAGGGTGAGTGGTTAAAGGGATGGCAGCCCCCGCCCTGGGGCCACAGAGGGCGAAAGGACAGGCTGCTTACTGTGCCACGGGCTGGGACGGCTCCTCCTCGTGCTGAAGCTTCATGTTGCTGGTGGGAGAGGTGAGACAGGGCCGTTGGTGTCGTTAGTAGAGATGCTCAGCAGGGGTGAAACCCCCCCAGGGGGCAGGCACCCCCTCCCCCAGCCAGCCTCCCCAGCCCCTCCTCCACGGCTCTGCCCTCTGTGCGGGGGCTGGGCTCCTACAGAGGCCATTCATCCAGGGTCCCCATGTGGCAGGCGGTGATTCAAGCTGGTGCCATTTGTCCTCACGGTCTTTTTCGGCTCTGGGAGAGCCTGGGCACCATGGAGAAGCTTCGAGGAGCTGCAAAGTGAGCCCAGTTCTGCCTCTTTCTAGCCTGGGAGCTCAGAGAGACGAGTCTGCAGGTGAGGCGCCTCCGGCCGGAGAGACCCAAGGCTGGACATCCCACTCCTCAGGGTTTTGCCCCCTCTCCCTTAAAATGGGGACAGTAACAGTCACTCTGCAGGGCAGCAGTGAGGCCTGGAGACGGGACAGGCCTGCCCCTCTGACCCAGGGAGCCGGTCAGAGCCGGTCCCAGCAGAGGCCTGAGGTTGCCTGTGAGGCTCGGGCCACCTGAGGGTAAGGGTGCCTGCCGTTCACCTGGGTCTCTTCATGCTGTCACCCATGGTGGGCTGGCTTAAGCTTCCTGGAGCCGTCCTGGTGTTTTCCGTCCACGCTTTGTGTATGTGGTGAGATGTACAAGACAAACATTTACCACTTTAACCATTTGAAAGCGCAGAGTTCTGGGGCATTAGGTGCACTCACGTTGCTGTGCAAACATCACCTCCACCCATCTCTAGAACCTGCTCATTGTCCCCAAACTGAAACTGTCTCCCTGAGACACTACCTCTCCATCCCTTCTCCCAACGCTTGGTAACTATTATGTTCACTTCTGCCTCTGTAAAAAAAAAAATCTTCTTTTTTTAAAAATAGGATCTCTATTCATTTTGGCCACGCCATGTGGCATGCAGGATTTTAGTGCCCGACTTGGAATCAAACCTGTGCCCCCTGCACTGGGAGTATGAAGTCTCAACTATTGAACCACCAGGAAGTCCCATGTCTCTATACTAGAGATCTCTTATAAATGAAACTCTATAGTATCTGTCCTTCTGTGATTAGCTTATACTCTGGAAGATGTATTTTTTTAAAGTTGATCCATCAACTTGGCCCTCTGCCTTAGTTTCACACAAACAAGCACATCTCAAGTCCTGCTCAGAAAGTGACGGGACTCTGAGAAGTTGGTCAGAATTTTGGACTCTGTGGGAGAAGGTGAGGGTGGGATGTTTCGAGAGAACAGCATCGAAACATGTATATTATCTAGGGTGAAACAGATCACCAGCCCAGGCTGGATGCATGAGACAAGTGCTCGGGCCTGGTGCACTGGGAAGACCCAGAGGAATCAGGTGGAGAGGGAGGTGGGAGTGGGGATCGGGATGGGGAATACTTGTAAATCCATGGCTGGTTCATGTCAACGTATGACAAAAACCACTACAATATTGTAAAGTAATTAGCCTCCAACTAATAAAAATAAATGAAAAAAAAAAAAACAAAACAAAAAAAAAAGAAATGAGAAGGGGAAGGGGCCCTGGCCCCACACTTCCCTGGCCATCAGTGTCTCCCTTGCCTCACCAGCCCCGACACACTCCGCTCTGGACACATTAAAGAGTCAGACATAAAAAAAAATAATAATAAAGAATCAGACATAAGAACACCAAAGGCGCAGATAAGCCAGAGCCAAAAAAAAGGAACTTCACGTTTCCAGACCTCTGAAGGTAATAAAATTGAAAGAAGAAATCCAAATGAACAGAGAGGAAGGTGTAACCATTTAAAACTAACAAAAAAATCTCCAACTTTAATCTGTTTAAAAAACTCAGAACCCGAAGATAGACAAACTGCAAATAATTAAAAAAAAAAAAAAAAAGCAGCGAGTACTCTCGG